>NC_136263.1:107576324-107996324 GCF_964187855.1 Myxine glutinosa
GTGTGTGTGTGTCTGTGTGTGTGTGTCTGTGTGTGTGTGTCTGTGTGTGTGTCTGTGTCCCCGTGTGTGTGTGTGTGTGTGTGTGTGTGTGAGTGTGTGTGTCACCGTGTGTGTGTGTGTGTGTGTGTGTGTGTGTCCGTGTCCCCGTGTGTGTGTGTGTGTGTGTGTGTGTCCCCGTGTTTGTGTGTGTCCCCGTGTCCGTGTGTGTCCATGTGTGTGTGTGTCCATGTGTGTGTGTGTGTCCCTGTGTGTGTGTTTTTTTTTTAGATCAAAAAACTCAAAGGTGAAGTCTATATAAATCATCAATTTTCATTTTGTCTTTTTTTCAACTCTTTTCGTTATTTTGAGCATACGGAAGAAGATGTCTGAATACAAACGGACGCACGGACGGACACTGCTCTTTATTGTCGCCCGTCGCAACGCGGAGCGAAAGGGGGACTATGGTTTTCCCCTCCGTCCGTGTGTCCGTGTGTCCATGTCCGTCCGTCAGCGAAGGACCGCATTCGAATTTGGTGTGTGGGTGCAACCCACGTCAAAATCCAAGATGGCCGCCGCCATGTATGTCTGACGCCATGTATGTCTGAACCTTGTGAGCGGAATATCTTGAAAAATAAGCGAAGTGCCAACTTCTAATCTGGTGTGTGGATGTATCTAGGCATAAGGAAGAACCCTATTGAAAATGGGGTCGCCGGTTCAAAATCCAAGATGGCCGCCGCCATGTATATCTGAACGTTGTGAGCTGAATATCTTGAAAAATAAGCGAAGTACCAACTTCTAATCTGGTGTGTGGGTGTATGTAGGCATAAGGAAGAACGCTATTGAAAATTGGGTCACCACATCAAAATCCAAGATGGCCGCCACCATATATATGTCTGAACCTTAGCTCTTTCACAAGCCTCGATCTTGTATACAAAAAAACCAAAAAAAAAACCTTGAGCGAAACATCGTGAAAAATAAACGAACTACTAACGTCTGATCTGGTGTGTAGGTGCATCTACGCATAAGCAAGAACGCTATTGAAAATTGGGTCGCCACGTCAAAATCCAAGATGGCCGCCGCCATGTATGTCTGAACCTTGTGAGCGGAATATCTTAAAAAATAAGGGAAGTACCAACTTCGAATCTGGTTTGTGGGTGTATCGAGGCATAAGGAAGAACGCTATTGAAAATTTGGTCTCCACGTCAAAATCCAAGATGGCCGCCTTGCGTCCTCCACTTTGTCAACTCGCATCACTTCACCGACGGGGGACCTAGGCGTAACGCTTGTTATCTATCTATAATTCCAGTAATCTCTGTCTGTACGTTTGTCTGTGACCGCTGTTTCTCGACAACCACGGGTCCGATATACTTTTAACTTGCCAGGTATATTGCTGGGGACCCGAGGATGTGCCTTTTCAAGGTTTCATATTAATCGGACAATTACTTACCGAGCTATGTCCAAAAAACGATTCAACCAATCAGAGAGCAGCGAACGATCGCGTGTGCCGAACGTGGCGGGCACACTCTGCCTCGGATGGCACATTTGAGAGCGTATTCATTTATTTCACGTTTGCAAACTATGTTGGCGTTAAACTATGTTTTACAACTAATAAAAACGAATTTGCGATTCATTCGCTTTCCTGCGCGTTTGTGCACGCGATGGCGATTTCTTTACCAAACTCCGGAAGCCGTTCGCTTTGGACCAAACCATTGCATGTAAATAGAGGGGGGGGGATATAATTTTAGATATAGATATAGTACGGGCAATGCCCTAGTCTATCTATAATTCCATTAATCTCTGTGTGTATGTGTGTTTGTATGTGTGTATGTGTGTATGTTTGTCTGTGACCGCTGTTTCTCGACAACTACCGGTCCGATATACTTGAAACTTGCCAGGTATATTGCTGGGGACCCGAGGATGTGCCTTTTCAAGGTTTGAAATTAATCGGACAAGTAGTTACCGAGCTATGGCGATTTCTTTACCAAACACCGCAAGCCGTTCGCTTTGGACCAAACCATTTCATGTAAATAGAGGGGGGGGGGGGGGTTCTGTGGTCGTTGCGAATGGACCAAACCATTCATGTAAATAGAGGGGGGGGGGGTTCTGTGGTCGTTACTGCCACGTGGTTTCAAAGTTTTTTTTTGTTGTTGTTGTTTGCACGCATGTTTTTTTGCACCCACGTACGGGCACGCCCTAGGATGTTTACACACACACACCCCTACACAAATTTTTTTTTTTTTTTTTTTTTGGCAAGGAACGGGCACCCACGTACGGGCACGTCCTAGCTTATATATAGTACGGGCATGCCCTAGTTATATATAACATGGAAACAATCATTTGTATATTTGTCAATCTGTGCATTTCTTTTTGAAGGAGATAATTTCTTCAGGTCGCCTGTTGTGTCATTGGCCTCTAGCATATGGATTTGCCATTTGATAAGCATTTGCACACAAACTAAGAGCTTTTAATGATGAAATGTTTTGTAGCGGGGAGGGTGGGGTGACGATGTTGATAAAAACAGGCATTGGGGATCAGGGTTAGAGTTAGGGATCATTGCTCACTGTTATGGATTCGTCACTTCCGTTGTTGTGGTTTTCACCCACTTGACATGTTTCTGATATCATGTATTATTATTATTATTCTCAAACGGTTTAGAATTCAGGAACAGCTATCTAAAGTTAAAAAGGTTAACGTAAAATGATACAGGGATCGTGACCCGGAAGAAAAGGAGTAAAGAAGAAGAGGAAGGCGTGAGGACAGTGAAAACGAGGCGTTCTGAAAAAGCTCGGTACCTAGCGTGGTCGAGCATACATGGCGAGTGAACTTTGAGTCCTTGAAAGGAATCTCGTGCGATCGGTGTTATCGCTGGCGTTGTGGAAAAGCCTGCGAAGTCAGGTACAGGCGTGAGGTTCCGGAGAATCTTCGCCTCGAGGCCGCGGCTCGAGTGAGAGCCGTCCGCCATTTCGCCCCGCCTTCATCGGAAAAGGTTTTTGTCGCGTCGGCTGGGCTTATCCTCCGGTGGTTTGCCGGGGACGGCTGTGCAATAAAGCGGTGTCTGAACATTGCACTGCGGTTCGCTGATTGAACGGTGCCAGTGCACGTCTGGATCGCATCTTTGGGAGTTCCCTTTCCACTGCCCGTTTGCTGTTGGTGTGGATCATGTGACAGTCCACGCCTTGCCTACACCTCCTCACTCGCCATCGCCCCGTCGCCTCATCTCCGTTGAGTTATAGAGATATTGAGGGATTTTTGTTCCAGTCACCGGGAACGCAGTGAGTTATGTGACTTAGTGTTGGTACCAACCTAAGATATATTGATTGTCTGGATTTGCCATCATTATTGGTAATATTATTATTGTGTGGTTTTTAATATATTATTGGTTTGTCATACCCATTGGTGTGGTTTCCTTATTGATTTCAACACGGAGTAGTATATATATTTCTGCCGTGATTCCTCCCGGGGTTCGGAGGTACACCGAGACCAGGAGGTCTTTGAGGAACAAGTAACAATTGACTCCACGCCTTTGTTCCCTTCCCCCCTCCAACACTTGTGGAACCCCCTTTCTCTCCAAGGTTTCATGTTGGAAGTGCACAACCATCTTATCTCGTCGTTCATTTCTACACGTGACCTTTTCTATTTTCATTAACCCTCTCTGATCGCTCATCAACTTGGTTTGTGTTTGAACGTTTCCATCCCTTTCCTCTTCCCATACTTTCTGTTCAACCATCCCCTTGCTACAACCATGTGTTCTCCTGCTCCACTGCCAGTCTGTTGCATTCTACCCTCTGTCACCCCACTCTTCCACAAATCTAGACTTTGTAGAGAAAAAGTTTTTAAAAAACGAAAGAAAACTTTTTTTAAAAACGAAAAAAAACCCTCACATGTTCAGGTTGGTTGTGAAGCCGTCTGCGAAGTTCATCTCGCTTGGCCTGCAAGTTCTTGATTTCTCGACGGGCTCGATCCATTGATTCGGAGGTCGAACGAGATTCATCTTGACATTCTGTTAATAGCTCAGCTCGAGCTTCGAAGGCATCCAGCTGAGTCAAGGTGTCTACTAGGGCACATGTCAATGTCATTCATGATACACACAAGGCTGAAATAATATCAGCAACACAATACAGACAAAACTGCAGGTCGAATACAAGTAATGCAGATGAAAATGCAGGTCCATGTGGGTGCATGTAATATTGTAATATGCCATTGCATCACCATTACATTTTAATAAACGAATGTGATGCCTGCCATCTTTGTGGGTGTTGTACTGCCGGGTCCAAATCTTACCCACTGCTCCCCGGAATCATTAGGGTGGCACGGTCACGGTCAGAACACCCATCCCCATTTGTCTGTCTCTCCCTCCCTCTGTGCCAGTCTCTTTCCTTCCAGGCCAAGCTTGAGTGAGACTTGGACAAACAATGGGTGTGTGAAGGAATGGGGGGCAGGAGATGCATGGGGTGGACACACTATGGATACGGAAGGAAACTTTCAGGAGGTACAACTGTAGGAACAGGCTGGAAACCTTGGTCATTGGCAGGAAATCCAGGCAGAATTCAGCCAAATTACCCAAACTTCACGGAATCTACCAAACATTAATCAACCGGTAAGCATCACCATATGTGGAAAATTGGGGGTAACAAAAAAACGGGTTGGCAGGACTCAAAAGCGTGTTTTTTTATTATTAATTAATTAATTAGACGTGATTGGAACTCAGTCGCAAAGTGATACTGCACGTGGAACCCTTCTGTGAGGGAAAACTCATGAGGTCACATACAACCAATTAGAGCGTTACCTTGAATATTGGCTACAGGTCGTTACAGGTCTTTCAGTCTGTGTTTCAATCCTTGCAAGTGGGATGGAAACAAAACATTAAAAGGAATAACAAGGAAACTTGACACAGTTGCCACTTCCTCACAAGAAAATCCAATATTCGTTCTCTGCCAGCAACAGAGGATGCGCTCCATCTTCACCTACTGTGATCGGTACACCAGCTAACATTTGCAAATGAGAATCCCAGTCTCGACCAGCTATACCAGATCCAATAAAATTTGGAAGGAAAGTAGAAAATGGCCACACAATTGCAAAAAGAATGACAAATTCCCCAAAACACTAATTAGTCAACACTTCCTGCAAATGCCAAAAAGGTAGATGCAAAAGTCATTGCCCTTGCAGAGTGGCAACTGTTTATATATGTACCATTTCCTGCTTGTGTTGTGGTGATCCACAAAAGTGTGATCAATCATCAGATGTCGAATACTGAATTCCATGAAACTAGAAATGGCTTTTGGCATGATTAAAAATAGATAAGTGAGATCGTCTAGACTTCCTTGCTTCCCAGTGCCTCGAATTAGAAATCCAGGTGGTGTATGCATGCAATTGCCACCTTCTGACCATGTGAAAATGCCTCTTTAGGGTTGACATAATGATATTACTTTTGATGAATATCTTGCTATCAAAAACTTTGTTCATGAGTTTATTTTCTTTAGTAATATTTCAGTTACCTTATTGAAGAGGTACCTAGATATTCACTTCCCCTCAAAATTGATGACCTTTTTAGCACCAGTGATGTTATCAATGATGTCAATAAAATAATTATTGTATTATCAAAGTAGTCTTACGATCTGATTTAAAATTGTTATTGAATGCATTAAGCTGGAAAAAGTTAAAAACCATGCTGTTATACCATAAACTGAGAATAAATTATGTCATTAAAATAATTGTAAAAATAATAAATTAAATCAATAAATAATAATAAATTAAAAAAATTAAAATAAACATTAAAATAAAAATAAAATAATCATTAAAATAATAATTACGTCATCTATCTATAATTCCAGTAATCTCTGTGTGTATGTTTGTATGTTTGTATGTTTGTATGTTTGTATGTCTGTATGTCTGTGACCGCTGTTTCTCGACAACCACGGGTCCGATATACTTTAAACTTGCCAGGTATATTGCTGGGGACCCGAGGATGTGCCTTTTCAAGGTTTCATATTAATCGGAGAAGTAGTTACCGAGCTATGTCCAAAAAACGATTCAACCAATCAGAGAGCAGCGAGCTATCACGTGTGCCGAACGTGGCGAACAGACTCTGCCTCGGACGGCACATTTGAGAGCGTATTCATTTATTTCACGTTGGAAAACTATGTTGCCGTTAAACTATGTTTTAAAACTAATTAAAACTAATTTGCGATTCATTCGCTTTCCTGCGCGTTTGTGCACGCGATGGCGATTTCTTTACCAAACTCCGCAAGCCGTTCGCTTTGGACCAAACCATTTCATGTAAATAGAGGGGGGGGATTGTCACCGTACTCGCAAGCCGTTCGCTTTGGACCAAACCATTTCATGTAAATAGAGGGGGGGGATTGTCACCGTACTCGCAAGCCGTTCGCTTTGGACCAAACCATTTCATGTAAATAGAGGGGGGGGATATAATTTTAGATATAGATATAGTACGGGCATGCCCTAGTCTATCTATAATTCCAGTAATCTCTGTGTGTATGTATGTATGTATGTATGTATGTATGTATGTCTGTCTGTATGTCTGTGACCGCTGTTTCTCGACAACCACGGGTTCGATATACTTGAAACTTGCCAGGTATATTGCTGGGGACCCGAGGATGTGCCTTTTCAAGGTTTCATATTAATCGGACAAGTAGTTACCGAGCTATGTCCAAAAAACGATTCAACCAATCAGAGAGCAGCGAGCTATCACGTGTGCCGAACGTGCCGAACAGACTCTGCCTCGGACGGCACATTTGAGAGCGTATTCATTTATTTCACGTTGGCAAACTATGTT
This sequence comes from Myxine glutinosa, assembly GCF_964187855.1. NCBI lineage: Eukaryota > Metazoa > Chordata > Myxini > Myxiniformes > Myxinidae > Myxine > Myxine glutinosa. The sequence continues at coordinate 107,583,097 of NC_136263.1, forward strand.
GCCGCTATGTTGGCGTTAAACTATGTTTTAAAACTAATTAAAACTAATTTGCGATTCTTTCGCTTTCCTGCGCGTTTGTGCACGTTATGGCGATTTCTTTACCAAACTCCGCAAGCCGTTCGCTTTGGACCAAACCATTTCATGTAAATAGAGGGGGGGGATTGTCACCGTACTCGCAAGCCGTTCGCTTTGGACCAAACCATTTCATGTAAATAGAGGGGGGGGGATTGTCACCATACTCGCAAGCCGTTCGCTTTGGACCAAACCATTTCATGTAAATAGAGGGGGGGGATATAATTTTAGATATATATATAGTACGGGCATGCCCTAGTCTATCTATAATTCCAGTAATCTCTGTGTGTGTGTCTGTGACCGCTGTTTCTCGACAACCACGGGTCCGATATACTTGAAACTTGCCAGATATATTGCTGGGGACCTGAGGATGTGCCTTTTCAAGGTTTCATATTAATCGGAGAAGTAGTTACCGAGCTATGTCCAAAAAACGATTCAACCAATCAGAGAGCAGCGAGCTATCACGTGTGCCGAACGTGGCGAACAGACTCTGCCTCGGACGGCACATTTGAGAGCGTATTCATTTATTTCACGTTGGCAAACTATGTTGGCGTTAAACTATGTTTTAAAACTAATTAAAACTAATTTGCGATTCATCGTAACTGCGATATGCGACCTTCCGGACAGTCAAATGACTCATGTCAGCCATGGACGTCACTTCCGGACTTACGGATAGTCATAGTGACGACGTACTGATGCTGAACGTGGCGAGCAGACGCTGCCTCGGACGCCACATTTGAGAGCGTATTCATTTATTTGACGTTGCAATCTGTGTTGATTGTTGTAAGGTACGATCGATTGTAGTACACGTTTATAATAACTCTGCCGATACAGGCCCGATTAACTGCAGCGCCATCCGAGCTGCGGCGTTGGGACGATACATTCATTGTACGGTCACATCACGCACTTACGGGCACGCCCATGGGCCCATGGGCACGCCCATGCATGCATGGGCGAAGACATTTTTTTTTTTTTTTGGCAAGGAACGGGCACCCACGTACGGGCACGTCCTAGTTAAAATAATTATTGTATTACCAAATTATAGTCTTAATATCGGATTCAAAATTGTTATTGAATATTAAACAGGAAAAAGCTAAAAAACCATGCTGTTACACCATAAAATGAGAATAAATTAAGGCTATTTGTGTTTCTATGAATTTCCCAATTTTGGTCATTTTCCCAAATTTTCCCTTTTGGTTGAAAGGGGTTTACATAATTATATATCTTTTGTAAACTGTATTGACATCAAAAATTTTGTCTTGAAGTCTTCTTGCATTCTAAGTTTACTGGTTTATCTGAAATGGGGCAATCTATTGACGAGATGCATTGATTTTCGCTTCCCGAGATGCATTGACATTTGGGAAAAGACCTTTCTATTGATGCCGAACAAGTATGTTTTCTTGAAAGCTGACCCAATGTAAATCCCAAATATACTTCCCCTACCCCTAATTTTTTGGCCAAAATTGTTGCATGCAAAAGTTCAAAGCTTGTGCTGTAATTTGAGCTTGCAAGAGCTTTCGCCGAACACACACCTAGAATATACGAGGAATGGATACATCTACCAAAAATAGTCAAAGTACAGCAAGTATCCCCACCTCCAACAGGATTTTAGTGCCTTGGATCCCCTACTAAATAAATCACAAAACATATTACTCGATCACTCCCGGAAAACAACGAAGGCAGTGTATAAACAAGCACAGGACCCGATTGAGGCCTAAAGCCTCAATCTGATTTGAATATTTTTTTACATTTATTTTTATCCTAAGATGATCCTCGACCAAACATAGTCCTTTCTCTGGATGAAAGCGGAGGCCATGCAAAGTTTGGTTGCAGTGGTTCGCGCATGGTCCAAATGCATAAAGGAACACAAACAAACTTTGTTCTTTATATATTAGCTTAGCAATAAGCATCAGAAATATTCTCAGTATTGAATAAAAATGTATCTTGACTGTAATGATACTCCGATCACCCTCCTCACAAACTTCAGGAGTGCGATCTGTTGCTCTCCCTAGATTTTCAAATGTAATGGTCTGGTTTGTCTGCACAGGTGTAAATGACGTGCAACGGCTTTGCTAATGACTGCCTCTTGGCAAACATGTTATATCTTTGAAAACACCATGGCATAAGTGCAAAACCCAAGAGACAATGGTGCTTCCTTATGGTAGAATAATTGTAATCGCTTCAGCCATTATTGTGCTGCCTGGCCAGCCTCACCCGCCCGACAAGAGCGCGAGCCTCACCCGCCCGACAAGAGCGCGAGCCTCACCCGCCCGACAAGAGCGCGAGCCTCACCCGCCCAACCCGAGCGCGAGCCTCACCCGCCCAACCCGAGCGCGAGCCTCACCGCCCAACCCGAGCGCGAGCCTCACCCGCCCAACCCGAGCGCGAGCCTCACCCGCCCAACCCGAGCGCGAGCCTCACCCGCCCAACCCGAGCGCGAGCCTCAACCGCCCAACCGAGCGCGAGCCTCACCCGCCCAACCCGAGCGCGAGCCTCACCCGCCCAACCCGAGCGCGAGCCTCACCCGCCCAACCCGAGCGCGAGCCTCACCCGCCCAACCCGAGCGCGAGCCTCACCCGCCCAACCCGAGCGCGAGCCTCACCCGCCCAACCCGAGCGCGAGCCTCACCCGCCCAACCCGAGCGCGAGCCTCACCCGCCCAACCCGAGCGCGAGCCTCACCCGCCCAACCCGAGCGCTAGCCTCACCCGCCCAACCCGAGCGCTAGCCTCACCCGCCCAACCCGAGCGCTAGCCTCACCCGCCCAACCCGAGCGCTAGCCTCACCCGCCCAACCCGAGCGCTAGCCTCACCCGCCCAACCCGAGCGCTAGCCTCACACGCCCAACCCGAGGGATAGCCTCACACGCCCAACCCGAGGGATAGCCTCACACGCCCAACCCGAGGGATAGCCTCACACGCCCAACCCGAGGGATAGCCTCACACGCCCAACCCGAGGGATAGCCTCACACGCCCAACCCGAGGGATAGCCTCACACGCCCAACCCGAGGGATAGCCTCACACGCCCAACCCGAGGGATAGCCTCACACGCCCAACCCGAGGGATAGCCTCACACGCCCAACCCGAGGGATAGCCTCACACGCCCAACCCGAGGGATAGCCTCACACGCCCAACCCGAGGGATAGCCTCACACGCCCAACCCGAGGGATAGCCTCACACGCCCAACCCGAGGGATAGCCTCACACGCCCAACCCGAGGGATAGCCTCGCACGCCCAACCCGAGGGATAGCCTCGCACGCCCAACCCGAGGGATAGCCTCGCACGCCCAACCCGAGGGATAGCCTCGCACGCCCAACCCGAGGGATAGCCTCGCACGCCCAACCCGAGGGATAGCCTCGCACGCCCAACCCGAGGGATAGCCTCGCACGCCCAACCCGAGGGATAGCCTCGCACGCCCAACCCGAGGGATAGCCTCGCACGCCCAACCCGAGGGATAGCCTCGCACGCCCAACCCGAGGGATAGCCTCGCACGCCCAACCCGAGGGATAGCCTCGCACGCCCAACCCGAGGGATAGCCTCGCACGCCCAACCCGAGGGATAGCCTCGCACGCCCAACCCGAGGGATAGCCTCGCACGCCCAACCCGAGGGATAGCCTCGCACGCCCAACCCGAGGGATAGCCTCGCACGCCCAACCCGAGGGATAGCCTCGCACGCCCAACCCGAGGGATAGCCTCGCACGCCCAACCCGAGGGATAGCCTCGCACGCCCAACCCGAGGGATAGCCTCGCACGCCCAACCCGAGGGATAGCCTCGCACGCCCAACCCGAGGGATAGCCTCGCACGCCCAACCCGAGGGATAGCCTCGCACGCCCAACCCGAGGGATAGCCTCGCACGCCCAACCCGAGGGATAGCCTCGCACGCCCAACCCGAGGGATAGCCTCGCACGCCCAACCCGAGGGATAGCCTCGCACGCCCAACCCGAGGGATAGCCTCGCACGCCCAACCCGAGGGATAGCCTCGCACGCCCAACCCGAGGGATAGCCTCGCACGCCCAACCCGAGGGATAGCCTCGCACGCCCAACCCGAGGGATAGCCTCGCACGCCCAACCCGAGGGATAGCCTCGCACGCCCAACCCGAGGGATAGCCTCGCACGCCCAACCCGAGGGATAGCCTCGCACGCCCAACCCGAGGGATAGCCTCGCACGCCCAACCCGAGGGATAGCCTCGCACGCCCAACCCGAGGGATAGCCTCGCACGCCCAACCCGAGGGATAGCCTCGCACGCCCAACCCGAGGGATAGCCTCGCACGCCCAACCCGAGGGATAGCCTCGCACGCCCAACCCGAGGGATAGCCTCGCACGCCCAACCCGAGGGATAGCCTCGCACGCCCAACCCGAGGGATAGCCTCGCACGCCCAACCCGAGGGATAGCCTCGCACGCCCAACCCGAGGGATAGCCTCGCACGCCCAACCCGAGGGATAGCCTCGCACGCCCAACCCGAGGGATAGCCTCGCACGCCCAACCCGAGGGATAGCCTCGCACGCCCAACCCGAGGGATAGCCTCGCACGCCCAACCCGAGGGATAGCCTCGCACGCCCAACCCGAGGGATAGCCTCGCACGCCCAACCCGAGGGATAGCCTCGCACGCCCAACCCGAGGGATAGCCTCGCACGCCCAACCCGAGGGATAGCCTCGCACGCCCAACCCGAGGGATAGCCTCGCACGCCCAACCCGAGGGATAGCCTCGCACGCCCAACCCGAGGGATAGCCTCGCACGCCCAACCCGAGGGATAGCCTCGCACGCCCAACCCGAGGGATAGCCTCGCACGCCCAACCCGAGGGATAGCCTCGCACGCCCAACCCGAGGGATAGCCTCGCACGCCCAACCCGAGGGATAGCCTCGCACGCCCAACCCGAGGGATAGCCTCGCACGCCCAACCCGAGGGATAGCCTCGCACGCCCAACCCGAGGGATAGCCTCGCACGCCCAACCCGAGGGATAGCCTCGCACGCCCAACCCGAGGGATAGCCTCGCACGCCCAACCCGAGGGATAGCCTCGCACGCCCAACCCGAGGGATAGCCTCGCACGCCCAACCCGAGGGATAGCCTCGCACGCCCAACCCGAGGGATAGCCTCGCACGCCCAACCCGAGGGATAGCCTCGCACGCCCAACCCGAGGGATAGCCTCGCACGCCCAACCCGAGGGATAGCCTCGCACGCCCAACCCGAGGGATAGCCTCGCACGCCCAACCCGAGGGATAGCCTCGCACGCCCAACCCGAGGGATAGCCTCGCACGCCCAACCCGAGGGATAGCCTCGCACGCCCAACCCGAGGGATAGCCTCGCACGCCCAACCCGAGGGATAGCCTCGCACGCCCAACCCGAGGGATAGCCTCGCACGCCCAACCCGAGGGATAGCCTCGCACGCCCAACCCGAGGGATAGCCTCGCACGCCCAACCCGAGGGATAGCCTCGCACGCCCAACCCGAGGGATAGCCTCGCACGCCCAACCCGAGGGATAGCCTCGCACGCCCAACCCGAGGGATAGCCTCGCACGCCCAACCCGAGGGATAGCCTCGCACGCCCAACCCGAGGGATAGCCTCGCACGCCCAACCCGAGGGATAGCCTCGCACGCCCAACCCGAGGGATAGCCTCGCACGCCCAACCCGAGGGATAGCCTCGCACGCCCAACCCGAGGGATAGCCTCGCACGCCCAACCCGAGGGATAGCCTCGCACGCCCAACCCGAGGGATAGCCTCGCACGCCCAACCCGAGGGATAGCCTCGCACGCCCAACCCGAGGGATAGCCTCGCACGCCCAACCCGAGGGATAGCCTCGCACGCCCAACCCGAGGGATAGCCTCGCACGCCCAACCCGAGGGATAGCCTCGCACGCCCAACCCGAGGGATAGCCTCGCACGCCCAACCCGAGGGATAGCCTCGCACGCCCAACCCGAGGGATAGCCTCGCACGCCCAACCCGAGGGATAGCCTCGCACGCCCAACCCGAGGGATAGCCTCGCACGCCCAACCCGAGGGATAGCCTCGCACGCCCAACCCGAGGGATAGCCTCGCACGCCCAACCCGAGGGATAGCCTCGCACGCCCAACCCGAGGGATAGCCTCGCACGCCCAACCCGAGGGATAGCCTCGCACGCCCAACCCGAGGGATAGCCTCGCACGCCCAACCCGAGGGATAGCCTCGCACGCCCAACCCGAGGGATAGCCTCGCACGCCCAACCCGAGGGATAGCCTCGCACGCCCAACCCGAGGGATAGCCTCGCACGCCCAACCCGAGGGATAGCCTCGCACGCCCAACCCGAGGGATAGCCTCGCACGCCCAACCCGAGGGATAGCCTCGCACGCCCAACCCGAGGGATAGCCTCGCACGCCCAACCCGAGGGATAGCCTCGCACGCCCAACCCGAGGGATAGCCTCGCACGCCCAACCCGAGGGATAGCCTCGCACGCCCAACCCGAGGGATAGCCTCGCACGCCCAACCCGAGGGATAGCCTCGCACGCCCAACCCGAGGGATAGCCTCGCACGCCCAACCCGAGGGATAGCCTCACACGCCCAACCCGAGGGATAGCCTCACACGCCCAACCCGAGGGATAGCCTCACACGCCCAACCCGAGGGATAGCCTCACACGCCCAACCCGAGCGCTGGCCTCACCCACCCAATCCGAGCGCTGGCCTCACCCACCCAATCCGAGCGCTGGCCTCACCCACCCAATCCGAGCGCTGGCCCCACCCACCCACCCCGAGGTATAGCCTCACACGCCCAACCCGAGCCCTGGCCTCACCCACCCATCCCAAGCGCTAGCCTCACCCACCGACCCCGAGTGATATCCTCACACACCCAACCCGAGCGCTAGCCTCACACGCCCAACCAGAGCGCAGGCCTCACCCACCCAACCTGAGGGATAGCCTCACACGCACAACCCAAGCGCAAGAGCCTCACCCACCCAACCCGAGCGCTAGCCTCAACCACCCACCCCGAGGGATAGCCTCACACGCCCAACCCGAGCGCAGGCCTCACCCACCCAACCCGAGCGCTAGCCTCAACCACCCACCCCGAGGGATAGCCTCACACGCCCAACCCGAGCGCAGGCCTCACCCACCCAACCAGAGCGCTAGCCTCACCCACCCACCCCGAGGGATAGCCTCACACGCACAACCCAAGCGCAAGAGCCTCACCCACCCAACCCGAGCGCTAGCCTCAACCACCCACCCCGAGGGATAGCCTCACACGCCCAACCCGAGCACTATCCTCACACGCCCAACCCGAGCGCAGGCCTCACCCACCCAACCAGAGCGCTAGCCTCACCCACCCACCCCGAGGGATAGCCTCACACGCCCAGCCCAACCCAAGCGCTGTCCTCACACGCCCAACCCGAGCGCTAGAGCCTCACCCACCCAACCCAAGGGATAGCCTCACCCACCCAACCCGAGCGCTAGCCTCACCCACCCAACCCGAGGGATCGCCTCACCCACCCAACCCGAGGGATCGCCTCACCCACCCAACCCGAGGGATCGCCTCACCCACCCAACCCGAGGGATAGCCTCACCCACCCAACCCGAGGGATAGCCTCACCCACCCAACCCGAGGGATAGCCTCACCCACCCAACCCGAGGGATAGCCTCACCCAGTGCCATGTATATTGAGAGTCTGGCCAACTGAAATACTGGCGCCATGTTGCATACCTAACTTCGCACGCTGGCACTGCGAGATGTATGTCAGCTGTGGCTATCCTGTAGTTCTGTGACGAGGGAATCGATATTAGTTTGGTCGCAGATTTAATGAGGAACAACTAATTCAAGTTAAAGTGACGTGTTGTTTGTTGTTGGAATAATAAAATCTGCAAGCGGCGTCATTTATTCACACGAATTGTTTGCCTGTCGCGGCACACGATTTATTGTCAGCTGCATTCAGCATACTGATAAATTTTATCTCTTGGCATGAAATTGTAATCTATCTATAATTCCAGTAATCTCTGTGTGTATGTATGTATGTATGTATGTATGTATGTATGTATGTCTGTTTGTCTGTGACCGCTGTTTCTCGACAACTACCGGTCCGATATACTTTAAACTTGCCAGGTATATTGCTGGGGACCCGAGGATGTGCCTTTTCAAGGTTTCATATTAATCGGAGAAGTAGTTACCGAGCTATGTCCAAAAAACGATTCAACCAATCAGAGAGCAGCGAGCTATCACGTGTGCCGAACGTGGCGAACAGACTCTGCCTCGGACGGCACATTTGAGAGTGTATTCATTTATTTCACGTTGGCAAACTATGTTGGCGTTCAACTATGTTTTAAAACTAATTAAAACTAATTTGCGATTCATCGTAACTGCGATATGCGACCTTCTGGACAGTGAAGACTGCACTTCCGGCAGCCAATCACAGAACGCGTTGTTGCGTAGGCGTGGCCGATGTGAGAGCGAGCCGAGCCGAGCGCGTGCGCCATTACGGTTCGTAATTCGATTTCTTCCGGAGAAAATAATAATTTCTCGATTTCTTATGCGCATTATTTCTCCCAATTCAGTCAGAGCGAAGGGCGGAAGCGAAGAGCGTTGTTTTTTTTGTTTACGGGCGTACGGGCGTACGGGCGGGGTAGAGCGTACGGGCAGCGTTTTTTTTTTTTTTTGGCAAGGAACGGGCACCCACGTACGGGCATGCCCTAGTTTGATAAAATGGAGCTTGTATACTAGTTTTCATCTATTATCTGGAAACGTAACATACAATATTCCCATAATGCTACGAAAGTACAATGTCTATTATTTTAATTCATTAGCTTGGGGTCACAAATGTTGTTATACTTTCGTTTTACGTTTTCAAAGAACACTTTCCCTCAGGAAACTGACACAAACAGTGACAAATATTGCGTCATAAACAAGTATTTCCTGATATATAAGTTTAGGAGTTGCGGAAGGAGAGAAGACGAGGCCATTTCGTAGGGTTCGAAGCTTGTTTATTGGTACAGAAATCTCCAGCACTCTCTAACGCGAACGGAAGTCGTACCGCTTTTATAAAGCCAAAACCCTCTTCGGAGGGCGTGGCTCCGACAACCGCGCGTGCATCACGTCCAACAAACCAAAAGCCCCACAGGGCCGTGCACGTGGATTATGACCAAACATAAGGTAACCGTCACATGCGAATAAGTTAACCGCGACATGCGAATAAGGTAACCGCTACAAATATTGCGTCATAAACAAGTATTTCCTGATATATAAGCATATATAAACAGTGCATGTTACAGGGTATTGTGGGGTGCTGGGCACATACACGTTAAACAAAGGTAGGTCACAACGCTTTGGGTTAACTTGAGCTCTTTATTCTTTGCTCACTCGTCAGCACTGCCGTGCTCGGGGCTGCGAGCCCGCGTGTATATCCGGAGGCCACGCCTCACCTGGGGCGTGGCCGACACCCACTGGTGCTCGGAATTATGTCACTGCGCCAGTGAGTCATCGTGTCTGCCACACGCCCCCCCCCCCCCCCCCCAGAATTCCCGCGCACCTGAAGGGTCAGTTTGCGGGGCAAACGGATGACCCGGCCGAAGCGCCCTCTGGCGGCTGGCGGCGTCTGGGATGCCGGGATGCCATCTGGGATGCCTCTGGCGGCATCTGGGATGGGTGCAGGGCAGGGGGGTGGCGTGACGGCGGGGTTGGGCGGTGCCGGGGGGCGGCCCCGCCGCGGGGGCAGAGCCGCTGGCGGGGGGTGGTCCAAGTCGAGGTGGGCCGGCTTGAGGCGGTCCACGGAGACGCGGTCAGAAGTACCGCCGATGTCCAGGGTGAAATGCTTCGCCCCAGCGTGCTCGGGGCTGCGTAAAACTTGTCCGCCTCCCTGGCCAGGGCGCGCGGTTCCGTAATGGTCGAACCGGCGAGCGCGAGACGCACCTGTACAGGTAGCTGGCTGAGGAAGAGCGCACGGAAGAGGAAATCCGCGTGGCCGTCGCCGAGCAGGGACAGCATGTAATCCATGCAGGCGGACGGTCGTGTGTCGCCGAGTACGGGAAGGTCCAAAAGACGGTCCGCGCGGTCGGCCTCTGTGAGGCCAAACGTGTTGAGGAGCAGCCGCTTGAGCGCCACGTACTTGCTCTCGTCCGGCGGGTGCCGGAGGAAGGACACGACTCGAGCGGCCGTGCCGGATCCGAGGGCAGCGACCACGTAAAAGTACCTCGTGTCGTCCGCCGTGACGCCCCGGAGCTGGAATTGGGCCTCGGCCTGTATAAACCAGGTGTCGGCTTGCGCTTCCCAGAACTCTGGGAGCTTGATCGCTACAGCGTTGATGGCCATGGCGCGTTCGGGGAACAGCAGCGGCTGAACCAGTGGGGGTCACCAGTGTGGGGTGCTGGGCACACACACGTTAAACAAAGGTAGGCCACAACGCTTTGGGTTAACTTGAGCTCTTTATTCTTTGCTCACTCGTCAGCACTGCCGTGCTCGGGGCTGCGAGCCCGCGTGTATATCCGGAGGCCACGCCTCACCTGGGGCGTGGCCGACACCCACTGGTGCTCGGAATTATGTCACTGCGCCAGCGAGTCATCGTGTTCCCCACAGTATATGTATAATAAGGGATTATGTATAATACCTGATTTTCAGTTATTATACATAATCATATATACAGTGAAACCTTGACTTACGAGTGCACCAACTTACGAGTTTTCCGAGATACGAGCCGTCGCTCGGGCGGTTTATTGCTTTGAGATGCGAGCCGAGATCTGAGTTACGAGCTTACGCCACCCGCCACCAGGTGGGTTCCGGTCACGTGGTTATCTTGCCGTGCAAGCATCTCTGCCGTATATCGCTGCTGCTTTGTTTTCGCATTTTGGTTATTTTGGAGCTTACGCCACCCGCCACCAGGTGGGTTCCGGTCACGTGGTTATCTTGCCGTGCAAGCATCTCTGCCGTATATCGCTGCTGCTTTGTTTTCGCATGTTGGTTATTTTGGAAAATTTCTTAGTTTTAACCATGGGTCCTAAGAAATTGAGTGCCAAGGGCAGTACTGAGAAGAAGAAGAGGATGATGTGCTTGGATATAAAACACGCAATCGTCGAAAAACATGAGCGAGGTGTGCGTGTTGTCGACTTGGCGAGGCAGTACGATCGTAGCAGTACGATCGAAACATTTTGAAAGGGAGGAAGAAACAAACCTCGTTGGACAGGTTTTTATTGAAACGCCCTGCAAGTGAAAGCGAGGAAAGTGTGGCGAAAAAGGCAAAAGTCATCTCCTCCACCTCCGCCAGCATCTTCGTCTGATCTTCAAGGTAAATACACTTAATAAAACCAGTTTATTTCTTTACATTGTGGCGGACACGGAAGCTCACTGGCGTGGTGACATCATTCCGCGCACCAAGTGGGCGGCAGCCACGCCGAGGGGTAGGCGTGGCCTCAGGATATACACCGGGCGCGTAGCCCGGAGCGCGCCAGTGTTACAGTGAGCTCTTGAATAAAGACTCTTACAAATTACCGCGTTGTCCGCTTCCTCCTTGTTTACAAGCAGCGCGCGTAACGCCGCTTATTATGTACAGTATATACGAGGTCGTGCTTGTTTATACATTATTTGTTATTTATAAAGTACATTTTTCTTATTTAAAAACACGTAACAAAAAAAATTGGTGTGGTTTTTTGGGGCTGGAACGGATTAATAGCATTTCAATGCATTTTAATGGGGAAATTTAATTTGAGAAACGAGCAAATTGAGTTACGAGCTCGGTCACAGAACGAATTAAACTCGTAAGTCAAGGTTTCACTGTATATATATACCATATGCACTGCATATGTACACGAAAAATGTTACAGGGAATATGTATAATATATATATGTATATGGTTGACGAAATAAATGTTAAGCTCACCAGAGACCTAATACACACGTGTCATGTCACTTTTGATTTGAAACCAATATATATTAAGCGATTTCACTTACCGAACATAAATATGAGTAAGGTGATGGATTCCATCCAACTCGGCGTATTTTAACCGCCCAAATAGCACTTCGTTCCTTGTCTCGAGGAAATCTGCGCATTATACGACCTTGTCCTGGTCTAACAGAACATCCCCAAGCGGCACAACACACCATATTGGTTGATTTTATTGAAATATTACTCAAATGAAATATGCAACGATACGAAGCAATGGCACGGAATGGGTGCAGCGGGAAAGCTGCTCGGCTGAGGTGGTATGCAAAATGGCGCCTGTAAACCACGTGACGCAGGCTCGACCAATCACGGCGGTAGTTGAGCAGATCAAAGGCCGACCAAACTCTGTTAATATACGGCACTGGCCTCACCCACCCACCCCGAAACTGCTTCATCGAACGCCAAAAGATTTGTTTAGCATCTACCTTTGCTTTAGTAAACCCATGCTGACTGCCTTGAATTAGTCTGTAATTATTTAAATGGTTCCTCCTCCGACCTCTAATCAATTTGAATTTCTTCCCCACAAATAAAGTCAAACAGGTTTATTGTTCCCTAATTCTTCTCCAAATTCTTTATTAAATAACGATGTTACATTTGCTAATCTCCAATCCTCCGGTACCTGTCCTGATTCCAACGAGATGTTAAACATATCCTATAACATGATTATCTGCTCCGCCACCTCCCTCAACACTCTTGGATACACATCATGCGGCCCTTCAGTTGTATCATCCGGCCCGTCAAAGCCCGCGCTGTTACCAACCTATGGTTGTTTGTCTGCGCTCTATCCTTTTAGTTTTATATGCTGAGCGTCAAGCAAGGAAGCAACACGACCATTTTAAAGGTATTTCGCATGATTCGGCCCGATTCGAAACGCCGACCTCCCAGTCCCAAATTCAGAGCAGACGTTCTAAAAGCAAAGGTTTCCAACTCGCCGTCTTACCTTGATCGATCTGTCGTCTGGCCAACTCCATCGGGTCACTTCACCGCAGGTTCTCTACTATTCGGTATTGCCGATCGATCACTCGTTACGACGACGTTGACCCGGCAAGCAGATTTTGAATTTCCCACTTCCGTTTTAATCCTTCAGTTTCCTTCGCTTTTTTCTTTCACGCTAATACTAAGCTAACAGTATTAAACATACAACTTTATCCACTACGATAATGGTAGAAACGTAAAAAGGTGTATTCTATTTTCCGTGAATGTGCTGTACTGTATATATTTACGACAAATAATTTATATGTAAATGAGGAAACAGCTTACCTCGTCATCGCAACTGTATACACCGCCCAATCGTTTCCACTGCTCCTCCAGCTCGATATAAAGCAATGTTGAAAAAATGAAATAACTCAAACAAATAAAAATATATCTTTTTTAAACAAAATAAATTACCAAGCAAATAAAAAATAAAAAGTAGTTTTAGTCATAAAGAGCTTGACGCGTGGAGTGGAGAGGTAAGATGAAACAGCTCGGCCGTTAAAATACGGAACGGTTTTGTGTATTTTTAAAACAGCTATATTTTGTGGCATGCTTTATTCCGTGTCGAATAAACCTTTTACGTTATTGCGAGCGGGCTATATGACCCGGATGTATCGGTCCCTTTGACCCAACGAGGCCTAGCGTCGTTTATTGCCCTACAGTTTGTGTTTTACACGCCAAATATTTTGGCCTCGCTTGTCATGGAAGAAGGTCAAATGGACGTTCTGCTCGAGCTAAACACTGCATTGGATGCTGCTCGTGATCTGTGAGGATGAGGAGGGGAATACAAGCTTGATGTTGTTCCTTTAAATGTTTGTTGTAGTTTTGCTGTAGTTTTGGGACTGTGTATTTTCAGTGTGAGGGAACTCGAGAAATTGGCAGAATTCACAGATCCTGAGGGAGACTTTGTCAAGGAGAAGGGTCTGGTGGGTAATGTAATTGCTCTAATTATTATTAATAATAGGAATAATAAAAAAAATTGTGCTATTGGTACTTTATCAATCGTCACTCTTCATGAAGGTGTATGACTATGAGGCAAAGATATACCAGAGGAATATTATTGTCTTTTCAGGCCGAGTCCTCTCTGAACATCTGGAAGGTGCTTTTTGAAGCTGCAAAAAAGCAGACAAAGAACGTTTGAGATATTTGGGATAAAGGAGGAGTTAAAGGGAAAATGTGCGATGAAGATTCCGATTCGTTCTCAAACCCACCAAACTTGGAACTTGACCCATTGTCTGACGATCTTGATGAATCCTCACAGGTTACCCAGGATCAAAAGCAGCCTGAAAACCCGGCTCTGGATTTGGATGAAGCTGATAACTCATCCCCACATAAGCGGAGCCCCTCTAAGAAGTTGTTTCATCTCCAAGGCGGCTCGGAAGCTTTTTGCTCTCGGAGCATGAACATTTTCTCCGGCCTAGAATCTGCTGCCCGGACAACACTATCTTTTTTGGGAGACGACAATGTTTTGGATGGTACATTCAAGCGACCACCTTCGAGTCTCGTAGCACCCAAGACGAGAAAACTGCCCAAAGATGTAACTAAGGATAAAGATCGAGGTATGCAAAAATGTATGAAGTTGAGTTCTGAAGCTTTGGGGAACGGTGATGACCTAACTGAGGCGCAGGATGATGTGGTTGATGAATCGACACCGTTGGAAAGTTTTCGGAATTTGCCAGAGCCCGTCCTGCAAACTCCGGGTTATTTGGTGAATCCCGCAAGGTGGAAGTGCTACAGCTTGGAAAATGAGAAAGACGGCAGTGATGGTGAAAATGCTGCAGTAGCACTTGGCTTTATGAGACAACAGGCCGCCAAGCATCCCGATGACATGGATGGTGTTGAGCGGGAGCGCCGAAGAGTTCTGTTTAACGCCCGGCCACGTCGTGAGAGTGGGTCCAAGGGACAGCAAGATGCCGGTCAGTTCGGGAGTAAAGTTTCCCACACCAAAAAGCAACAAATTGTCAACGAGAAGCAGGCGGTCAGTTTGCAGCATCTTAGTGAACAAGATGAACAGCAATGGCCAGAGTATATAGATGAGGGAGATCAGATCGGCGTGGATGCTAGAAAAGGTCGTCGTGAAGGTGGAACTTTAGGATGCAACGAACCGAAGCAATCACGGATAAGGGAGAAGGCCGCAAGAGCACCTGAAAGTACTGGAAGGTCTCCAAGCGATTGTGGAAGGAAACGCAAACATATTCGTGAAAGGGAGGAAGAAGAAGAAGATGTGGAGGAGGAAGAGGAAGAAGATAAGGACGAGGACAAAGAGAAAAACGAAGAGGTCGCCTGAAGCACATATTCCTTACATTGATTTTAAGAAATATTTCTGTTTATAGATTAATTGAGGTAAGATGGACGAAATTTCAATATGATACAAATCATTATCAAAAAGTGTTGGGACCTTTCTTATTTGGCATGTTGCAGAACAGTGTAATATGACAGTAGATTGAACAAGTCCAGAAGTGACCATTTTCTTTCATGTGCACATCCTCGTTAAGCCGGCACTGTTCATTGGCTGTGAACATCAACGAATGATGATTGCTTGTGGTTAACACGTAATCAGAAAAACAACGTTTAAGTCTCTTACTTATTTGGTTCCTTATTTCTTTTAAGTAGCAATTTTCCAGTTTATAACCATCCATTTACACGATGAACTTTGTCAGTTTTATTATCTTCCATTTGAGAAGAATTAAACTTGGGTGATCGATCACTCGGCACCTGCTGTCCTACATGACAGTGCTACCGAGGAGCTCGTGGAACAATACCCTACTATTGTTATTGTGTTACTAGACCCTTTCGGATCATCTTCGGTAGTTTCAGAAGAATGGTTGTCAATATGTTAAATGATTAAGGAATAGAATCAAAATTATATCCATGATGTGTGCATTTTAATTAAGGACATAGGAAAAGATCACATGAAGCGAGATTTGCTTATCAATATTTGCTGAACTTTGCTCAAAACCATTTGACCATTAGGACATTGTTTTGTTGCAGAATGTTAAATGTCCATTTTTTATGGTTTATACCAGCATTTGGTATCTTGGAAACGTGTCATCACAGTGCAGAACCTGTTCGGTGATCCTGTGTGATGCGTTGATTGTCTCCGAATGTTCCTGTAATTTAATGTACACCGACGTCTTCTAATTTCCTCATCCAGCACACAATATGTACAAGCTCCTCCGTGAGCATTAGGCCATGGCAAGTAATAAATAAATAAATGTTTACAACCTTTACAACATAATTCTGTATCATATGTTGTGATTAATAACATTTTTGCAATTGAAGCAAAGCAACAAGAATGCACCTCCCATTGCCATCATCACATGCTTCTCTTTCCAATGAGGTGGGTCAGGTATCCTAGTAACCCATTTGTAAGGAAAGACGAGGGTTTAATAGACACCGTCATTGACTAATGCCATCCCAGAAGCACCTGCTGAAGGCACTTGGACATTCCTTCTTGTTCGTTTGCACAGATTACTGAAATACCAATGATTCTGTTCACAGTAAAGGTTCTGGGATTCTGTTCACAGTAAAGGTTGGAGAGTTGTGCCATCTTCTATATGACTATTCCCAACTGGTGTTTCCTTTCAATACAATAAATTGATGCCTCTGAGTTTGATTCAGCATGTCTTGTGTTATTAGCCAAACTCAAAAGGAAGAGGCCATTGAATGGGCGTGTGCTTGTGTGTGCTCAGATCTACTTTTATATAGATTGTCTGTTCTCAGATCTACTCTAATCTTTTACCATGGCAAAGGTTCGGCATTGCTAAATGCTCTGTCTTGTTGTACCTGTTTTACAAATTGCAAACAGTTTATATGTTGCTGGCTAACAAGTTTCACAATGAAACACTACATAACATTACTTTGGAGAGATAATACAAAACTGTTTTGTCTTTATCGTCGCATAGTCTTCACGAGTACAAACTCCAGCATCTAGCAAGACCTGCAAACAACCTTCGGTAATATCAGTTCAGGAACGTTTGAGCTCGCATCTCGTGTAATGAACCGCATCTCGTATATCACATAGTCTCGTATAATGAACGTATAATATCGTGTGTGAACTCCAAAATGTTTGAATTTTAATATATATGGTTCAATGTTTATCACTTTTTCAAAATGTCAATCATCTTCATCACCAAACAAGAATGACCACACTGTGGTCACAACCTGCGACAAAATCCGGTGACGGGCCGATTGGGAAATGCGCATTTATAGCACTCTTTAAAGATGAACAGCGCGATTTAGCAACGTACATTTTGTACGCTATTCAAAAAAATAGCCTAAAGTAATGCTTGATTCCTGTGAGTTCTGAAGTGCTCGCTTAAACCTTACTATTATTCGACATATGATTTGATTTTTCTGGATCCCTCATCGTAAATAACACTTGAGCCAAACAAAGCCAATGGAAATCTGACACAACAAACCCAGGCAGTGTATGATCAGCACAGGGCCTATAGGCCTAATTCGTTAAGTCCACCAGAAAACTAAGATGGCGGCCATATCATTTTGTGTCGGTGCTGTGGTGGGTGGAGTCAAGTGACAGATGTGGGTGTGGTCCGGCAGCTGTCCGATCACTTTTCAAAAATCGACCCCCAACAAGAATAGCAACAGCAGCAACGCGAAGCTCTTGTAAATCTGCGACATGTCACAGGTTAAAAACTACTTTAAATGGTTATAGTTAACGGTATTATCCTTTCACTTTGAATCTAATTGACATGTGTAATTGTGTGTGTGGTACTTCTGTGGTTGTTATTGCAGAATCATTTAAATTTGTACTCACCAAGCTTCAGTGCCCTTCCTCCATTTGGGGAACATATCGATGTAGTCTCAACCTTTGTGATGAGTTTTAATGGTTGTGCATCATTGGTATGATAAATGTCCCCTTGCATTGCATTTCAGCTGGATCTTTTTCAGCCATTTGGTGGATGTGGAAATAAATTGTGCATTTTTTTGAAGCACATTGTGCTCTTCATTTTAATACTTTTTGTTGGAGTAAAAGAAAACTGTAAACTACTCGGGGGTGGGGGTTCTTTACATTCGGCACCCAGTAGCTCGTTGATCTCGCAACATTTATTTAAGGATAATTTAACTGTTGAGCTGCTTTCACAATCCTCCAAAAAGGATGCACCCTTATCAAAAGTAAAATTCACAGAAGACGAGGCACAGAAGTATTTTGCAATTGTGGATTATTGGCAGATTCTGTGAATTCCTTTTTAAGCTGAGCTCTCTCGGCACAATAGATGACCACAACTACTACTTTCGTGGTCACATTGTACTTTCTCGGGGTGTCAGTCGCAGTAGGTAAACGGTGCATTGACGAAAATCCTTCGTGAATCAACTTCTCTGTCGATTAAGAGTAAAAAAAATCGGTCCCCATTTACAATCTATCCATAAAACTCAACATCATGAAAATCAGAGGAAAAATATTCAAGTTGTGATCAAAAATGTGTTGTTTTTTTTTGTTAATTAGGTCACAATGTGAAAAAGATCGGTCAAGGACACCAATCACATATCAGATGCACAACTTCTATGCTGGTACACTACGATGATGCAAGAACATCTTAGAATGCCAAGTGGTGTTTGAGATTCCAAATTGGCAAAATTGAGCGATGACAAAAAAAAACACGTTGTTTTTTTGTTTTGTTTTTCCTACCGCCATTTGACCTTGCCCTTTAACTTGGAGGAGTATGATGTGAATTAAGCATAAATGTGCCTTGCTCTAAGCTATCTGGAGGGCAATGCTTTTCCGATCAAACAAACTTTAGTCGGGTTTTGGTGAAAAATGTTCAATGTCTATAATTGGACCTTAAACATATAATAGGGGCAATACCCCTGACGCTCACCTGGTAGAATAAACAGTATATTGCACTGACTAAAGGTATTAATAAACCAATTTGAATGATTGCTAGAAGACAGGGCAGCATGTAGAATCATACTAACATAATCATAAGACTTTAAACAAACAAAGAAAAAACATACCTATTTCGGGGGACAACCCCCCCAACCCCCCCCCCCCCCCAACCCGTATACCTCCTCTGACCCCAATTTTTCTAATGCCTTGAACAAACATTGGTACATCACGGATGATGAAAGTTGTGGTGAAGTGTCATCAAAATTGCGTGTGTAGTTTCTGAGAAGAAAGCAAATACCTATTTCGGGGGGCAACCCTCCCTATAGACCCCAAAAGGGGCAGATTTTTTTTTAATGCCGTGAACAAACTTTGGTACCGCACGGGTACTGAAGGTTGTGGTGAAGTTTCATTGGAATCGTGTGTGTAGTTTCAGACGAAAAAGCAAATTCCTATTTTGGGGGTCAAACTTGGATCCACTTTGACCCTGGTAAACCCCCTTAGACCCCGATTTTCTTCGTGCCGTGAACAAACTTTAGTCACAACACAACAAATATAATTTGTGCCAAGTTTGGTCACAATCCCTTCAGTGGTTTCGGAGAAGACGTTTCAAGTGTTTACGGACGGACTGACGACGTGCCATCGCATAAGCTCCCATGAACTACGTTCCAGGTGAGCTAAAAATTAGGCGAATGCTAAAATTATGTCACCCTCGCATACTTTATATTCACATTATTGATGCAAAATTTAATTTTGAAAATCCTCAGACTTTGGCAGAAAAAAGGGAGAGAAACCTAAATGGTGGTGTAAGACTGAGGAATGGTGTCCCGCAGGGTTCTGTTCTCTCGCCGATGCTGTTTAACATCTACATCGACGACCTGCCGGATACAACATCCAGAAAGTACGGTTACGCGGACGACCTGGCCATCATGCTGCGACGACCAACATGGAAGGCGATGGAAAACGGTATCAACCAAGACATGGGCACCTTGGTAGCCTACCTCCGGAGGTGGCGTTTGCAGCTCAGCATTGGTAAGACAGTGTCAGCAGCATACCATCTTAACAACAGAGAAGCAAAAAGGGAACTGGACGTGTTCGTTGACAACAAACGCCTGGAGTTCCAGCAAGCCCCAAAGTACCTCGGTGTACACCTAGATCGGATACTGTCCCTCAAGCAACACCTATAAGAAGTTAAGGCCAAGGTGACATCAAGGGTCTCACTTATCCGATGTCTCGCTGGTACGATCTGGGGAGCCTCCGCCAAGACCCTACGAATATCCACGCAAGCCCTGGTCTTCTCTGCAGCTGAATACTGCGCCCCAGCCTGGAGCAGAAGCCCACACGTGAGAAAGGTTGATATTGCCATTAACAACGCCCTCCGCATTGTAGCTGGTTGCTTGAAGCCCACCCCGGCATTCCACCTGCCAGTCCTAGCGGGAATTGCCCCGGCCGGCCTCCGATGGGAGGCTGCTACCCTCGCCCTGGTAAGGAATGCCCAGAAAACACGACTGGCACATCCTGCACAACACCACAACGATAGTGGCGCCTCCAAGCAGACTCAAGTCCCGCCATCCTTACAACAAGGCGGCACAAGAGATGCTCAGTTCTATCCCTGAGGACCTGTCTAGAAGCGCATGGCTGGCGGCATCTTGGAAGCAGGTGTGGGAAACGGCCGGGCCCACCCGCATCCACCACTACATCTGGGACCCAGGAGGTGGCGTCGTAGGAGAAGACCTACCACGCCTGCAATGGACCTTGCTGAACCGTCTACGTACGGGGGTCGGCCACTTCAAATAATCGCTGAAGATGTGGGGCCTGGCAGACAGCGCCGCGTGCGAGTGCGGCGAGCCTGAGCAGACTGCCGAACACATAATTACCATCTGCCCCCTATACAGACCACCTTCAGAAGCCGGCCTCTTCGACGTAGGACCAGAGACGAGGGCATGGCTGCACGACACTGAGCTGGCCATCTGATGATACACGAAAGAAGAAGAAGGTGGTGTAATTGTATTCCTAAGGGTCTAAGAAATTCCGGGGTATGTACCATTCAAAATTTTGAGGGCACTAATTGTATTAAAAAAACCTACAACATCTCTAAGCCTCCCCCTATCCCATATTGAGAGGCATAATAAGAACATTAAAGTGTAATGGAGTACAGAATGAGGATGATGGATGAGGCAAATCGCACAAGAAAACGGCAACCCTTCAACCCTGATAGGGAAAATGAAATAGTAAGATAATACAGGTGTAATACCCCTGAGGAGGAGGATTGTATTCTGTATTCTCGTTCACTCGGCACAAGTAATGTGCAGAATCCCTCCCTTGGATGTGAAAAAAATTCCAACAATGTGAAGTGTTGTTATGGCAAGGCTATAGTTATTTTGATGTTGCCAATATAATTTGGAGAAAGCTGCTCAAAGCACAAAAATGCATTATCTTCTTCAGCACAGTGACAAATAATAACTACAGAGTTCAAGAAAACAATGGCCTACTTTTTGAAAGGTAGTGGAATAACAATTATCAGCTCACCTGGACTTTAGTCCGGTGAGCTTACACGATCGAGCAGTTTCCATAGGTAAGTCAGTGGGTCTGTAAGCTCATCAGTCATTATTATCGCTTGAACCAAACACATGTTTTGATGAAACTTGACCACAAGCTTCATATCTGATGCTGGACGAACGTTTATTTGCCGCATGAAAATATGCACTCATTAAGGAGGTCTGGGGGAGGGGGTTTGACCCCCAAAATATATATTTGCTCTCTTCTCCGAAACTACGCACACAATTTCGATGAAACGTGACCGCAACCTTCACCATCCGTGATGTACCAAAGTTGGTTCATGGCATTAAAAAAAACATCAGGGCTTTGCCCCCCAAAATAGGTATTTACTTCCTTTTTACATATTTTGTGTGTCATCCACACCTACCAGTGGTTCACTTGTTCTACCAGGTGAGCCCAGGTGCATTGCATCTAGTTTTTGGTTGGGAATTGAAACCCAGAAGACATCGCTTGTGTGTGTGCTGTCAATTCCTCAAAGATACCCATCATTCATGACAACACGAGTTGCCTTTCTTCATGGAAAGGTAGCCCCTATGACATCACTTCCATAAATGTAAGCAGGAGGAACTTTGTAATAAACTGGGATGTGCCATAATATTGTCATTACTCTGAATAATAACAATAATAATTCATTTATTTTGTATAGCGCTTTTCAAGAAGCCCAAAGGCGCTTTGACAGAGTGGAAAACATAATGCATAACAATACATGAAAACAACAATTGCAAAAAGACAAGAATCAATAGGGAAATATTTAAAGCAAAAGGAGGGAGAAGGAGAAGAGATAGTCAGGGGTTAAATGCTGTGGGTTGAATGTTGAATGCAGTGTTGAACAGGTGGGTCTTTAGTGATGTTTTGAATGTGGTGAGTGAGGAGGAGTCTCTGATGGAGTGAGGTAGTGAGTTCCAGAGGGTGGAAGCAGCGATGGAGAAGGCCCTGTCCTGTCTCTTACATTGGGAACCTTTATTGAACAAACCAAGTCGACATTAGATTGAAGAAGACTCAACAATGCAGAGCTTTGTCATGGCATATAGACTGATACTAGATTTGAGAATGACCAATCTATACCAAGGTAGGTCTGTACACACACACACACACCAACGAATACACCCCCAATGATTGCAAAAACAAACAAACGTTGAACAGATTTGGCATGGACAAAGAAGGCTAATTGGAATAGCTAAGAAGACGTCAGCTCAACTGGGATGGAGAACAAATTGTAATAAATGTCCAAGACCAAGGAAGCTATACCAACAGCAGGACTGAATCGATTGGACAGGTGTTGGACGTGTCACCGATCTGGATGTAAAAACGCATGTCAGAGCAGCTGTACACACAAAGTATTTAGAGTAATCCACTGGCACATCTAAAAATTAGAATGTCCCAGTTCCAGAAAACTCATCGAAACATGAACCAAAAGCAATCATTGAAAGCAAGGAAGTCTGGAACATTCTTGCAAGGCTTGGATGCCCCCACCTACAGTTTCCTTACTATGATCAACCAACATCATGAAAATTAACATGGACAAATTCATAACGGCGGCTTTTCTAGTCCCTATTTTCTAACTGTGTGAAACAAGGCTGCGTTCTTGCCCCCGCATGGTTTACTATTTTCTTTCAGCATGGTGCTCAAACAAGTGACTGACAACTTGGAGGAGAGTGTTCAGACACATGGAAGCTTCTTCAACCTGTGTGTGTGTGTGTGTGTGTGTGTGTGTGTGTGTGTGTGTGTGTGTGTGTGTTTGTGAACAAGATATCTGGAAAAGTTCTGAACGGATTTGGATAAAGGTGGTGGGATGATTGCCCTTGGGATAAGGAAGAATTGATTAGTTTTTGTTGAAGCTCAGGATATTATTCCGGATCCAGGAATTTTTTGAAGGATTTTTTTTACCATTGGAAGATAGGGCTCATTTTTTTTTTGTACATTATCTTCTATATATTCTATATTTAACATTGTGATATGAAAATAGTTTCCATATTTGTTGTAAATGTAGTTCAAACTTGTGGTTATGCGTTAGAGCGATGTATTTTTTTTTTAGCAGCGTTGTCTTCAATGTTCATTTTTTTTTTCCCTAATAAAGTGTGTATTAAGTTTCCCCGTTTCATAAAATGTATCGTAAAGCAAGAGATGCTTTAAAACTGTTTTTTGGGGGGTTTTTTGGTTTTGTTTTTTTTACCTCAGAAGAGATATCAACATTTACCTCAGCGAATGTCAATCGCGGTGTCAGTATTTGATGAACTTATAAAGACTTAGGTGAGTTATAAGTGTGACCAGCATCTGCACGGGATTCTTCCCAGAAGAATGAGTGGTCGCATTAGCTTGTACGACTTAGAATGAGCGAGTTTTGTTTTCACGTTTGGGCCAGTTTTACATGTTGTATCCCTAAGGAATGAAACTAACGTTTTTTCCTGGCTTACAATTTTATTTGAAGTCCCACATGCCTCAAAATACACTCACTTATATAGAATTGAACGCTGAATCCGAAAATGTAAGTGAAATTGCCTTGTTTTTTTTTATACATTATTTTCTATATATTCTAAATATATATCTGTGCAGTGTCTGTCTTGTGTTGTCTTGTCTTGTGTTGTCACTGAACTACTCCCTCAAACGTTTGTGAAATCGTAGGCCTACTATTCTAACTTGACCCACGGCGGGAGTATGCGCTCTACTGAGTGGCGTTCTAGTTTATTTTTCCAAAACCCCTCATGTCACAATTCATCCCTGTATGAAAGGAGTCGCTTAGTTTCCAAAGTGCTCTGGGAATCGACGAATCCTTGTGTACAAACTGTTATTGAACTTTACTTTGTGCTGGTGTAGGAAAGTTTAAAAGTCCATGCCATATTTACATGGAAATAGATAAAAGTCCAATTACGAATGAGACTGTAAATAGACTACTGCACCTAATGGTAAAGGACATGTGCAACATAAGTTACCAATTGCCTCGCCTGACGTACTAATCAGTTACCTATTGGGGAGCAGACACCGATGGCATTGGGAGTGAACAGCAAGGCGTCGACGGATTCTCCTTGGTGTTAAACAATAGGCCTACAGGTAAAAGTTGTCTGGGTAAAAGGACCGCGTAGAGGAGTTTAAATTTCCTTCGCACTGTACTTGGTCCATCAGGACGAAAGAGTGCTGGCATGTCATGGGACTTACCTGTGGTTCTTTGGGCTACCTGTGGCCTTGGCATCTGCCTCGCTGTAAGTTCAAATCGCGTCGGCCGTTTAAGTTGATAAAGTTTTACTGCAATTCCAATGCCAGAGATGATGCGGAAGGGGAATTTTTGATTGATGATTGAGAAGGGTCAAATAAATAATGAATTCATTGTGCGCAAGTAATTGAGGTAGGAAGTATCAGGAGGTGTACAGGTAAGACCGGGGATGGAGATGCATCTGGTAGCTGGTTTGTGTTGGATACTGCAAAACCTTTTGGTATTACGCATGACGTATTAGGTAACCCTGTTTCTGCTTCCGGGTAGGCGGAGTCAGTTGCTCGATGATGGCCTAAACCTAAAGCCGAAGGCTTGAGTGTTTGGTCACCATGTAGTTTGAATAAACTCACATGTTCATGTCTGCCTTCTTGAACTTTTAACAGTTTGACCATAATTACGACATGGTATCCCTTTAACACCTATCATGTTGTCATGTCAGTCTTTTCCTTTTCCACTTAATCTGCCTATAGATCACTGGCCAAACCTTGGGTAGCTCCAAAGTGGACTGCTCCATTGACAGTGTTTTAAAGACCAGCACGACCAAGAGCATTGTGCTGCAGTGGACTGGAGATGGCTGTAAGGAGTTTTCCACAACACTGAACAACAACAACACTCATGAGAATGCCTCCTGCGCAGAGGATGGGAAAACTGGGAACATTTCTTTCTCTGACCTCTCACCTGGTGTGCTGTATGTGGTAACGTTGTTCAACGGCAGCACCCAGGTGTGTAACAGCAGCATCCGAACCTGTAAGTACCCTGGAATTCAGAGCGAACTTGGTATTAGTGCGATGATGCATTATTTGCCAATGTCCCCACTCCCCCAATCCTGTTTCTCACAAACATAATCTGAACCACAGCGGTTTGTTATTTTTCTTTGCTCCTTCTTCAGGTGGAGGTTTTAAGACATGTTTTTCAATCATTAAAACCTGCATGTTGTGTGAAATACCTGTCCTACATTACTGCATACTCGAGGAAAGAACAAGTACATATATACACAAAGAATTAAGTTAAGCACCCCTACACAAAGAATTAAGTTAAGCACCCCCTAATCCTGTCCTGAACCTGAACCCCCTCGAGCACGTTTGGGACATGTTGGGACGACAAATTGCGAAGATGGTCCCTCCAATAGCCAATCTGGATGAATTGGAACGTGCATTACATCGGGAATGGAACAACCTGCCACAGCAACGCATACGACGGCTTACAGGGTCTATGAGACGTAGGGTTGAGTCAGTGATCCGATCACGTGGGTCCTACACACGTTATTGACGCAAAGATCGCTAGAGGTCTTCTCAGAACAATGACTGTACGTTAGAAAACATAAACGTCATCCACACTGTCCGTGATGGACCTATAGCTCCATACTTAAATTGAGGTGAAAATATGCCTAAAATTCCCAAAAAATTTCACCTTAAATTATTCAGAATAAAATATTGAAAACGGCATGATTGTTATGTTTTTATGTGACCATAATATCACTTCTCCAGAAAATATAGCAATATCATGGGTAATATTACACTGTTTTGACGACAACAAACTTGTAATGTGCGAGGTTGTAAAAAAAAGGGGGGGGGGTGCTTAACTTAATTCTTTGTGTATACAATACATATCAATTGTTCTTCAAGTTATTGATTGATACAATTTCATTGTTGTTGGGAGTTTGTTGTGTTTCAAAAAGAGAAAACTTAATTTGAGAAAATGAAGGATGATTCGAGATCAGGGTTTGGAAGAGATGGGTGAAGATAGAGGAGGAGAGGAGAGGGGTAAAGAGGAGAGGAGAGGGGGTAAAGTGAAAGGGGGGGGGGGGCGAGAGGAGAAAGGTGAAGAGAGAGATTGGTGAGAATACAGGGGGGGAGTAAAGAGAGAGGTGTGAGGTGCTCGAGGTGAGGAGAGGAAGGACAGATATGGCGCATGTAGGCAGGATTAACAAATCCGCCATATTTGTTTTGATAATAAATACATCGCCCCAATACACCACTTGCATCCTTATGGAAGGCAAACCTGTTATAATTGTACAAATTATTTTGTAAATTATTTTAGAAACGCTTCTTTGATCGAAAGAAAAACGACCAAGATGAACAATGTAAAGTCATATCGATCACCAATCCCACCCCGTGTGTGGACACAGCAGGATGTACATCAGATAATGAATCGAAGAAGGGATGAGTGGACATGGCGGACGTGTGATGGGCCAAACGTTCCCTTGATTAAATATAATTGTAGTCCTCACTGTATGAACACCATCCCTGTAGTTTTCTCTGCTACTTGTGATTACTTTAGTGTAATTTGTAAATGATGTCACATTTCATACTTGTCGGCATACCTGTCCCTCATGGAGCCTTTTTCCTTTTTGCAAAAGAGAACTTTTCCTTATGATGAAATGTTTTTATGACGTTATGCGGTAAATTTCTGGAAGAAAACTTGCAGTTGTAAGAGAAATACTTGCGAGAGAGAGTTTGAATGTCTCCACTTCTTGAATGACAAGGGCAAGTTTCCTGATTTAACAGGACTATGGGAGAGTCACGGTACTTATGGAATATTTGGGATGGGTACTTGTTTTGGTTTGAATAATTTTGTTAAATAATGTTGTGTTTGTGTAATTATTTCCCTCGTGTTTAAAATGTTTATTTGTTGTGTGTTTGTGTTTTTTATCCTCAGTTCCAGCGACTGTCCGTGGTCTGAATTGTACTCCGAACGAGGATGACAGCACGACCGCGCTCGACGTGCGTTGGGACCCCGCGGATGGAGACAGTACATTATATACGATTATGTACACGGCAAAAGATAATACAACAGACACAATGTGTACCAACACAACGAGTGAAAACATAACATTTTATAACCTCACACGTGGGAGGATATACAACATCAGCGTTTTCACAATCAGTGAGGATTTGCAAAGCCAAGACCCAGCGAACACCACAGGACAAACAGGTGGGAATCGTGGAATAACAACGATAAAGATGGAGGTTGATTTGTTTATCTCTTTACTTTGTTCCTAAAATGTAATTTGTGATTGTGTTCTATTTGGGCCTTAAACTTGCACTTCAAAAAGATAAAAACCCAAGGCAGGAGAACCCATTTTGTCACATGATCATCTGTGAGGGTTTTGGGGTTAAATTGGTTCCTTTGTGGATTCAAATCTCAAATCAACAATCATGGTAATGCAGTTCAGCAGGAGGAGCTGCATCTCGAAGCACTCCATCATAAAACCACTGTCTAATCATTGTAGTCTTATAAGAACAGCGGCCAAATAATGATGATCTTCATTTAGCTTGTGGACGTTAACGATCCGAACGTGTCTATCGACAAGAGCATGCCACTGTAGGTAAGGTACCTTTGTGTAAGGACAGTTTGTGAGTGTTAACCGGTGTGGTATTTCTTGCTTCAATATGGATGACTCTCCTGTTGTCTTTTACACATCAAGAGTAGACATAGTCCAATCCATCCGTGACAATAAAAGGGTGTCTGTGTCTGTGTCTGTGTCTGTGTGCGTGTCTGTGTCTGTGTGCGTGCACGGTCATTAAGCATAACATTTCATTTTATTTGCTAACCCCCTACCTCCTTCCTCCCCTCAACTTTCTTGCTTTTTTTCTTTACCACACCCCCCCTCCTCCATTCCACCACCACTCTCTATCCCTCCCCACCCTCTCTGTCTCTCCCCCTCCACTCTCGCTCTCTCTTTCTTTCTCTCCCTTACTGCTCCTTGTCCCCCTCTCTTGCCTCCTCTCTCTATTTTCTATTTCCCACACCATTATCTGTCGCCCTCCCCATCCCCTCTACGTCCATCTCCCCTTCACTCTCTATCTCCCCCACCCCTCTTTGTCCCTTTACCTTTCTCTGTCTTTCCCCCACTCTCTCTCTCTCTGTCTCTGCCCCACTACTCTCTCTCTGTCTCTGTCTCTCTCTCTCTCTCTCTCTCTCGTGCTCTCATGCTCTTGTGCTGTCTCTCTCGTGCTCTCTCTCTCTCTCTCGTGCTCTCTCTCTCTCTCGTGCTCTCTCTCTCTCTCTCTCGTGCTCTCTCTCTCTCTCTCGTGCTCTCTCTCTCTCTCTCGTGCTCTCTCTCTCTCTCTCTCTCTCTCTCTCGTGCTCTCTCACTCTCTCTCTCGTGCTCTCTCTCTCTCTCTCTCGTGCTCTCTCTCTCGTGCTCTCTCACTCTCTCTCTCGTGCTCTCTCTCTCTCGTGCTCTCTCTCTCGTGCTCTCTCTCTCTCTCTCATGCTCTCTCTCTCTCGTGCTCTCTCTCTCTCTCTCTCTCTCGTGCTCTCTCTCTCTCGTGCTCTCTCTCTCGTGCTCTCTCTCTCTCTCTCGTGCTCTCTCTCGTGCTCTCTCTCTCTCGTGCTCTCTCTCTCTCTCTCGTGCTCTCTCTCTCTCTCTCGTGCTCTCTCTCTCTCTCTCTCTCGTGCTCTCTCTCTCTCTCTCTCTCTCTCTCGTGCTCTCTCTCTCTCTCTTGTGCTCTCTCTCTCTCTCTTGTGCTCTCTCTCTCTCTCCCACCCCTCTATCTCTTGCTGCTTCCTCACCCCTCTTTCACTCCCTTCTCCCCCATCCTCTTTTTACTCCCCACCACTTCCCTTTTCCCCTCCCCTTCCACTCTCTCCCACTCCCCTGCCCTTCCCCTCATCTCTTCCTCCCTTTCCTCTCCTCTCTCTCCTCTCTCCTCTCTCTCTCTCTCGCTCCTATCCCCTTCCCCATCTCATACCCCTCCCCTTCCCTTCCTACCTCCTCTTTCCTTCCCCCCTCCACCTCACCTCTCTCCTGCTCCCCTCCTCCTCCTCACCATCCTGCTCACCTCTCTGGCCCCCATCCCTATTCCCTCCCTGATCCTCATATTCCCGTCAGGAAGCGACTTCATGTTACCTGAAAACGCTGGGTACTTTTGCTAATATTCTATAAAAAAAAGTAATCATGCAAGTTCAAAGTATGAGATAAACTTGTGTATTCATGCAAGTTCAAGGGATTTTGGATATGGCATTGACGTGATAGGCCAAAAAGTCCCTACTGTATGGACACCATCCCTGTACTTTTCTCTACTACTGTGCTTAGTTGATGTGATTTGTAAGTTATGCACATTTGATATTGGCCGGCAAACCTGTCCCTCATGTAACCTTTTTATTTTTGCAAAAATAACTTTTCCTAGTCATGAAATGTTTTTTTTAAGTTAAGGGGCAAATTTTTCGAAGATAACTTGCAGTTGTACGACTTGACGTTATGGGGTAAATACCTTGGCACACACCCAAACTCTTCACCAAATTTCGTCCGAATGCATCCACTGTGGCGGACACGAAAGCTCACTGGCGTGAGGGCATCATTCCACGCACCAAGTGGGCGGCGGCCACGCCTGAGGGGTAGGTGTGGCCGCGGGATATACACCGGGCGCGCAGCCCGGAGCGCGCCAGTGCTACAGTGAGCTCTTTTAATAAAGACTCTTAAACTCACCGCGTTGGCCGCTTCCTTCTTGTTGTGCAAGCAAGTGCACGTAGCACCGCGCTTCATTTGGTGACCCTCCGACGTTCTGGTCAGCCATCGCTGACCACCCGAATACGCCATTGCAATGGCAAACAACGCGGTCCAAATGAAACTCCCCGAGTTCTGGGAGACGCAAGCCGAAGTCTGGTTCCTGCAGGCAGAAGCCCAGTTCCGACTTCGAGGCATCACGGTGGACGAGACCAGGTACTGCCACGTGGTCGCTTCCCTCGGGACCGGCACGGCCGGCCGCGTCGTGTCGGTCCTGAGGAACCCACCGGCCGACGGCAGGTACGAGGCGATCAAGCATCTCCTCCTCGCCACGTTCGGCCTCACGGTGGACGCACGGGCCGACCGCCTCCTGGACCTCCCCGAGCTCGGTGACACACGACCGTCGGCCCGCATGGACCATATGCTGTCGTTGATGGGCGACGAAACCCCGAACGCTCTTTTCCGGGCGTTATTTCGACGCCAGCTGCCGGCACGAGTCCGCCTCGCCTTGGCCGGTTCTGTGACGACAGAACCCCGGGCTCTCGCTGCCGAAGCCGACAGGTTCTTCGCGGTTTTGGACGCGCAGGCGAGTTTTGGCGCGGCCGCCGCGCATCCCGAGGCTGACCCTGATGCTGATGCACCACACCTCGGGGATCCCGAGGCTGACACACGCCGCGTGGCCGCCGCCACGCCCACCACCGCCGCGAAAACCGCTGCCTCTGCCTTCGCCGCAAACCTGGTGCCATTTCCACGCCAGATTTGGCCACAAGGCGAGGAATTGTTGCCCGCCGTGCTCCTTCGGCAAGTCGGGAAACTACAAAGCCGGCGCTCGGTAGCGGCCTTGAGCGTCGGCCATTCCGGCAGCCTTCTTTTTATAACGGACACCTTGTCTGGGCGCCGTTTCCTATGCGATACGGGGGCACAGGTGAGCGTTATCCCTGCCTCTATGTCCGACAAGCACACCGCGGGCCGGGGCCCCGCGTTGCTTGCCGCGAACGGAACACCCATACGCACATTCGGGAAGCGCTGCCTCTCCCTGCGGTTCGGAAGGCAATGCTTCGAGTGGACGTTCGTAACCGCTAGTGTCCCCATGGCACTACTCGGTGCGGATTTCCTCTGTGCACACGGGTTGTTGGTCGATGTGAAGAACAGAAGTCTCGTCCAGGCTGAAACGTTCAGCTCGCTTGCTTGCGAGTTGAGCAGCTCGTTGAGCAGCTCACTAAGCAGCTCACCGAGTGGCTCGCGAAGCGGCTTGCAGAGCGGTTCGGTCCCGGCAAGGTTAGTTTGTACGCTTCTGGCAGCGGACGACTACACCCGCCTCCTCGCCGGCTTCCCGGCCCTTACGCGGCCCACTTTCTCGGCGGGGGCCGTCAAGCACGGGGTGGAACACCACATCCCCACCGCCGGGCCACCGGTCTACGCCCGGGCACGCCGCCTCGAGCCGACAAAGCCCGCGGTGGCTAAAGCGGAGTTCGCTACCCTGGAGCGGCTCGGCATCGTGCGGCGCTCCGAGAGTGCTTGGGCGTCGCCGCTTCACATCATGCCCAAGCCCGGCGGGGGATGGCGACCGTGTGGGGACTACCGGCGCCTCAACGACGCCACCACCCCCGACCGCTACCCCGTCCCCCACATCCAGGACTTCTCCGCCCGGTTGGCGGGCATGTCCTTCTTTTCAAAGGTGGACCTCATACGCGGCTACCATCAGGTCCCCGTCAGGCTGGAGGACATCCCGAAGACGGCGGTCATCACGCCGTTCGGACTGTTCAAATTTCTTCGGATGCCCTTTGGTTTGAAGAATGCGGCTCAGGCGTTCCAGCGACTCATGGACAGCGTCTTGCGCGACTTGGATTTTGTGTACGTATACCTGGACGACATCCTCGTCGCCAGCGCGTCCCGCGAAGAGCACCTTCACCATCTCCGCACCCTCTTCGAACATCTGGGCCAGCACGGCCTGATCGTGAACCCCGCCAAGTGCCGGTTCGGTGTCGCTGAAATCGACTTTTTGGGGCACCACGTCACCAGGCACGGGGCCGTCCCCCTACCGGCCAAGGTGGAGGCGGTGAAGGGGTTTCCGCGCCCCCGCACGATCAAGGGGCTCCAGGAGTTCCTGGGCATGGTGAACTTTTACCATCGGTTCCTGCCCCGCATCGCCCAGCTCCTGCGCCCCTTGCACGAGGCCCTCCGAGGGAAGCCGGGCAAAGGTGACGTTACCTGGACCGTGCAGATGGACGCGGCGTTCGCCGGCGCGGAGCTCGCCTTGGCTAACGCCACCATGCTAACACCCGGCGCCCGATGCACCGATCGCCCTCACCACCGACGCCTCGGACTATGCGGTGGGCGCGGTGCATGAGCAATGGGTGCGTGGTGCTTGGCAACCGCTGGCGTTCTTCAGCCGGCAGCTTCGCCCGCCCGAACGCCGCTATAGTACCTTCGACCGCGAGTTGCTCAGGCTTCACCTGGCGGTCAGGCACTTCCGCCATCTGCTCGAGGGCCGTGCGTTCACGGCCTTCGTCGACCACAAGCCACTGGTCTTCGCGATGGGCAAGGTCGCCGAGCCGTGGTCGGATCGGCAGCAGCGTCACCTCTCGTCCGTGTCCGAGTACACGACGGACATCCGGCACGTCGCGGGGAAGGACAACCCGGTGGCGGATTGCCTTTCCCGGTCCGTCGCCCACGCCGTCCACCTTGGCATCGACTATGCCCGGATGGCAGCGGACCAGGCCGCCGACCCCGGCGTCCAGGCCTTGCGGACCGCCGTCACGGGCCTCCGCGTCACCGAGGTGCCGTTCGACGGCGCGGCCCTCTTGTGCGACGTCTCCCTCGGGTGGCCTCGCCCCATCGTGCCCGCGGGCTGGCAGCGCCAGGTGTTTGACGCCATCCACGGCCTGTCCCACCCGGGCATGAAGGCCTCACAGAGGTTGGTCGCCGACAAGTTTGTCTGCCATGGCCTCCGGAAGGCCGTCCGCGGCTGGACCAGGACGTGCCTCGTGTGCCAGCGCGCGAAGGTGCACCGGCACACCCAGGCCCCATTGGCCCCGTTCACGGTGCCGGAACAAAGGTTCGACAACGTACACGTGGACCTGGTGGGACCTCTGCCCCCCTCGCGGGGTTTCACCCATGTCCTGACGATGGTGGACCGCAGCACCCGGTGGCCGGAGGCCGTGACTTTGGCGGCGACGACGGCGGCGGACGTCGCACAGGCGTTCATCGCCACCTGGGTCGCCCGGTTCGGCGCCCCCTCGGACATATCATCCGACCGCGGCCCCCAGTTCACCTCGGAGCTCTGGGGGGCGGTCGCGCGGGGGCTCGGGGTCCAGCTGCACCGAACTACGGCCTACCACCCCCAGGCCAACGGCCTGTGCGAGAGGTTACACCGCTCATTGAAGGCCGCACCCCGGGCCACCCTCCGTGACGGTGGCTGGGTCGACAGGCTCCCCTGGGTCCTGCTGGGCCTCCGGACGGCGCCCAAGGACGACGTGCGCGCATCCGCGGCGGAGTTGGTCTTCGGACAACCGCTGCGGGTGCCGGGCGAGTTCCTCCCCGACCTTGGCACACACCCAAACTTTTCACCAAATTTCGTCCGAATGCATCCACAACATTTTGAGACATCCTGTTCACAGACAAGCAGACAGGAGTGAAAACATAACCTCCCTCCACCTTCGGTGGTGGAGGTAATATAGAGTTGGTAGAGAGTTTGAATCTCTCCACTGTTTGGATGACAAGGGAAGTTTACTTGCTTAACTGGACTACAGGATATGTCATGGTACATAATTATATAATGTTTTGGATCGGTTCTTGTGTTGGTTTGAATCATTTTATTAAATAATGTTGTGTTTGTGTAATTATTTCCCTCGTGTTTAAAATGTTTATTTGTTGTGTGTTTGTGTTTTTTATCCTCAGTTCCAGCGACTGTCCAAGGCCTGAATTGTACTCCGAACGAGGATGACAGCACGACCGCGCTCGACGTGCGTTGGGAACCCGCGGATGGAGACAGTACATTATATACGATTATGTACACGGCAAAAGATAATACAACAGACACAAAGTGTACCAACACAACGAGTGAAAACATAACATTTTATAACCTCACACGTGGGAGGATATACAACATCAGCGTTTTCACAATCAGTGTTGATTTGCAAAGCCAAGACCCAGCCATCACTACAGGACAAACAGGTGGGAATCGTGGAATAACAACGATAAAGATGGAGGTTGATTTGTTTTTCTCTTTACTTTGTTCCTAAAATGTAATTTGTGATTGTGTTCTATTTGGGCCTTAAACTTGCACTTCAAAAATATAAAAACCCAAGGCAGGAGAACCCGTTTTGTCACATGATCATCTGTGAGGGTTTTGGGACTAAATTGGTTCCTTTGTGGATTCAAATCTCAAATCAACAATCATGGTAATGCAGTTCAGCAGGGGGAGCTGCATCTCGAAGCACTCCATCATAAAACCACTGTCTAATCATTGTAGTCTAATAACAGCGACCAAATAATGATGATCTTCATTTAGCTTGTGGACATTAACGATCCGAACGTGTCTATCGACAAGAGCATGCCACTGTAGGTAAGGTACCTTTGTGTAAGGACAGTTTGTGAGTGTTAACCGGTGTGGTATTTCTTGGTTCAATATGGATGACTCTCCTGTTGTCTTTTACACCTCAAGGGTGGACATAGTCCAATCCATCCATGATAATAAAAGGCTGTGTGTGTGTTTCTGTCTGTCTGTCTGTCCGTCCGTCCATCTGTCTCTGTGTTTGTGTGCGTGCACGGTCCTAAAGCATAACATATATTTTTCTTTGCCAACCCCCTGCCTCCCGCCTCCGCTCATTTTCTTGATTTTTTTTTCCACCTCACCCCCCTCCCGCCCCCCCTCCCCATTCTACCACCACTCTCTGTGCCTTCCCCACCCATCTGTCTCTCCTCCTCCTCCATCTGTCTCTCCTCCTCCTCTCTGTCTGTCCCCTTCGCTTTCTCTCTCTCTCTCTCTCTCTCTCTCTCTCTCTCTCTCTCTCTCCCTCTCCCTCTCCCTCTCTGTCGCCACCTATCGGCTGTCGGTGCGCTGGGTGCAGTGTCATGGCGTCTGCTCGCTTCGTGTCGTGAGTGCTCTGTCTTGGCTGTTTGTTCCACCCCTCCTCCCCCCCATTTCGCTCCTTCGTGTGCTTGTTTCTATTTGTAAAGCTTCCCTGTGTTTCCCCTTCTATGTTGAGACGAGAGAGAGAGCCATAGAGCACACTTATTGTGCAGGTTAAGGTAATCGCCGTTTTTGGGCGGTTCCCTGTTGTTTTTTCCCCCGACTTATTTTCTTCACTTCAAACCTTTTTTTCCCGCTTATATTTCCTTAGTTTGTTTTTTTAACGCTCCCTTTCCCTAAGCTGGGAAAGTCGGAGTACATTACTAACTTCTTCTTCCCGAGCTGGGAGGACGAGGTCGAGCCTCGTGTGTCCAAACATGGCGGCTGCTCACTCGCAGCGATATGCAGCGTTTGAGCAATTATCACGTGAGCATGGCATTGCGTGTTCTCCACCCGAGGGTATTACAGTCGAAGCTATTGTTCTCACGATCGGGAACATGATTGGGTTTGATAAGGTACGTGCGGCGTCGCGTATGAACAAACGGGTTATCGTGTTTGTGTCCGATGTAGAGCACATTGCTCTCATCGTACAACAAGGTTTGTCCCTCGACTCCGGACACTTTGTTATGGTTTATCCCTTGGATACTCCTGCTCAGAAAGTGGTTATTTCAAATGCACCACCATTTCTCGATACCGATACAATCCTTACAGCGCTGCAGCGATATAGGCAATGTGTGTCCCCATTAATAATGCTCCCTTTGGGCTGTAAGGATGAACGTGTCAGTCACGTGATGAGTTTCCGTAGGCAGGTCTTTATGGTTCTCAAAAAGGAATATCCCTCCTTGAATGTTGCTTTAAAATTCACGACAAATGGCCGCGATTATCAAGTATACATCACCACCGACACCCTAAAGTGCTTTGGTTGTGGTGCAGTGGGACATATGAAACGGTTTTGCCGCAATCAGAAGGAACAGCCTAACATGGTCGAAACGGGAAACAATGACTCGCAGATTAATGTTAACGTTTCCTGCTCGACAAATGTGCAGGATAAACCAGGTAAACAAGTGGACACGCCCCCTCCCGTTGAATCAATGGACAGCGCAAATGAGGGGTTTGTCACCGTTTCCAAAGTAAAAAAACGTAAATCGGCTGTAAGAAGTGCGTCACCTTCTGGGAAAAGGCAAATCAGTGAAAACTCCATCACTGGATTTCAATGTGAAAACAGGTTTGCCTTATTGGAGGAAAAGGACACCTCCACTAGTACAAACATCATCAAGGAAAAAGTGGATTCTAACTTTCCAATCCCAGTGAGTGTCGCTGATCCTTCAGACAGTGTCATCTCACACGAGGACGTTCATTGTGCAGCTTCCTCCTGTCAATCGCAAGAGGAGGAAAAGCACTTAAAATCTCCCCCTAAAAAAGGAATAAATGAGGAAAATAAGGGCACAGAGAGAATAAAAGAGGATAATTTAAATCCACTGGAGGAGAGTGACATCCTTGAATCGAGCATGGTGGTCATGTCACAAACATGCTTGGAGCCCCCCACCTCGCATCCCGAAGAAGTTTCAAATGTGACTCTGGCACAAAACGTTCCTGAAGAAGTTTACTTTATTGAAACTGAGCAATCATGTGATGTGCGCCAGGAAGCTGAAACACCAATTGATTCCCCATATGAGGAATCTGATGGTGAGGGTCAAGAGGAGTCCTCTCAGATTCTAAAGGCTGTAAACAGCCCTACGGATGACGAGCTTCAGGACTTTTTGAGAGATTCCTATCGGAAAAGGAACATTGAACTGAAAGATCATTTCCCTGATCTGCAGATGTTGATTTTTAAATTGAAGGAAATTGTGCACAACCCTGACACTCCAAATTTCACTGATGCTCAGAAGCACCGGCTAAGAAAAATGATCCAGAAAGCTCGGCAGGAGCTTCGTAAATGAGGTCCCCATGGGTTTTTTGATCTATTTAGTTATTTATCTTCTTTCTTTTTCCGAAAGAATGAGTGTTAGTTTTGGTAGTCTAAACATTAACGGTGGTGTTAGTTTAGAACGCAAAGTTCAGGTAAAAGATCTGACCCGGCGTTTGCACCTGGATGTCTTGTTACTGCAAGAAACGCATGGAGATCTGAATGGCCAAGCCCAATGGAGAAGGCTAATGAAGGGCCAGTGGTTCTTCAGTGATATCAATTGTCTCACTGCTGGAATTGCTTTCTTTGTCTCCTCCTCATTAACACTCACACAAGTTCAATATAATGAAATAATTCCCGGACATCTGGCTTGTCTTCAATTCACTGCCAATAATCAAATCTTTGTTTTTGTAAACATATATGCCCCCTGTAAGAATGCTGAAAGGCAAAACTTCTTTCTAAAGCTAGAGGATCTTCTGAGTACAATTGACTTAAATTGCTCTTTTATAATGAGTGGCGACTTCAACTGCACTCTTGACCCTGCGTTAGATAGAAACAGTGCGGAGCCACATCCTAGATCTGCCATACCTTTGGAGAAAATCATCAAGACGACGGGATTAATAGATGTCTGGCGTATTCAGCACCCTATGCAACGGCAGTTTACTTGGTCTAGATGTACGTCTCAGATGCACACACTAGCCAGGTTAGACAGAATTTATGTCAATACTGTAATGCTTGACAAGATATTGAAATCTGATATTGTGCCTTCTCTTTTTTCTGATCACCTGGCTGTAACCTTGTCCTTTAAGCTTGCTCTGCAGCAACATGGCAGCCCATATTGGAAGTTCAATGTCATGTTGCTGGAAAATGCTGCTTTTTGTGAAGCTTTCAAAGTGTTTTGGATTAGCCTCAAAGAAAGAAAGAATAATTTTGATAACCCGATATTGTGGTGGGACTACGCAAAGGCGCAGATCGCTGTCTTTTGCCAACAGTTTAATTACTTCTCTTCTTTCAGTGTAAAAAGGGAGAGGTTCACACTAGAAAAGGAAATAATGAAGTTGCAAACTGATGTGGCAAATAGCCCCAATAGAACAAATAATCATTTGCTTATGGAAAAGAAGACTCTACTAAACAGCCTGGTCGAATACCAAGCAAAAGGTGCAATGGTCCGTCTACGGATGGATCAGCTATATAATTTAGATGCACCGACCAAATTTTTTTTCCATTTTGATAAAAAGACTACCAATCAAAGGCAAATTGAAACCTTAAAGCTCTC
Source organism: Myxine glutinosa (assembly GCF_964187855.1). NCBI lineage: Eukaryota > Metazoa > Chordata > Myxini > Myxiniformes > Myxinidae > Myxine > Myxine glutinosa. Next base: position 107,621,345 of record NC_136263.1, read on the forward strand.
AACTGGTAACACTGTGACGTCACAAGATAATATAAAGAGGGAGGTCTATAACTTCTTTTCAGACCTGTTTATGGCAAATGATGTTGACGATGGCTCAATAAGTTACTTCACATCTGACTTACCCATGCTAAGTGCTGCTCAAAGGGATCAGCTTGGCTCCTTACTTTCCTTGGAAGAGCTTACACTTTCCCTTGCTTCTTTACCTACGGGTAAATCTCCTGGGTTGGACGGCCTCCCAATAGAGTTTTATAAATCCTTTTGGCCCTTATTAGGCCCAGAACTATTGGAGGTCTTTAATAGTTCATTACGTTGTGGTGACTTGCCGATGAGCTGCCGTAGAGCAGTCATTAGTCTATTACCAAAGAAAGGAGACCCTCAGCTCATTGATAATTGGCGTCCAATCTCTCTCCTAACTTCAGATTATAAAATATTTTCTAAAGTTCTAGCTCGACGCATCGCCCCACTCCTAGAATCGTTGATTCAAAGTGATCAGTCTTTCTGTATCCCTAACCGACAGATACACGATAACATTTTTTTATTAAGAGATCTTTGGGATGTGTGTAAAATAAAAAATGACAATCTTGGTTTGATTGTGCTTGACCAAGAGAAGGCTTTTGACCGTGTAAGTCATGTATATCTTTTCAAGGTGCTAGAGTGTTTTGGACTTGGTCCTGTTTTTCTTTCCATGGTAAAACTGCTCTATAATGGCATTTCCTCAATACTCAGAGTAAACTCTGAGCTAACTTCACCTGTAAAGGTTGGAAGGGGTATCCGTCAGGGATGTCCTTTATCTGGTATTCTGTACTCTTTAACCATTGAGCCTCTTTTAATCAAAGTCCGCAGCATCCTAACCGGATGCAAAAATTTGCTCACAAGGCCTGTGAAAGTCTCTGCATATGCTGACGATATTTGCGCCATCGTACATAATAGTGATGAGATAAAGAAACTGGTGGATTGCTTGGACTATTATGGTTCAGCTTCTTCAGCTTTGGTAAACTGGAACAAGTGCCAGGCGATGTGGATGGGCCCATGCCAGCGCCCTATGCCTGTCCTCCCGAAACACCTCACCTGGTCCCTCAACGGAATGAAGTACCTTGGTGTTTACATCGGTGATGAAGCAACACAAGCGAAAAATTGGGAGGGTCTCGCTGACTCTCTCGAACAAAAGCTGCGGAAATGGAAAGGTTTGCTGGCTTTGCTTTCATACCGGGGACGAGTCCTGGTCATAAACAACCTAGCAGCATCTATACTGTGGCACAGAATCAAAGCCATTCCACCTCCTGAACGCTTTCTGCTGAATATACAGAAGACAATAATAAACTTCTTCTGGAGTGGAAAACATTGGCTTCGTCCAGAGATCTTGAATCTTCCCTTAGAGGAAGGTGGGCATGGTCTTGTGGACATCGTATGCAGGGCTATGGCATTTGGCATTGCCTCAATCTGGCGGCTTCTCTATGGTCCATCAGACCTAGCCTGGAGGTCCACTGCTCTCCTCCTCCTCCGTCAAGCCGGCATGCTAGACTATTCATTTGGTCTATTACTAATGAACATGAAATGTATTGATCTGTCCTTGCTTCCACCATTTTACAATATAATTCTGAATGCTTGGCGTGTTTTCATGGTCGACCGTGATTATGTTTCCTACACCCAAGAGATGTTTTTCAGAGAGCCTCTTTTCTACAACTCTCTCTTCAAAAGAATAAGAACGGAACGCTCTTTTATTGATTATTTTGTTCAGAATGGTGTCCATCACGTTGCTGATCTAATGATTGAGACAAGGACATGGTTAAGTGCTGCAGCACTTGCAAATAAAGTTGGCATGCGGTCAAACCGCATAATATCTGCTGTGCTATGCGAAATACTTAGCGTATACCGCAAAGTTAAGGTGCACTGGGAGCAATCTCCTCGCACTGGTGATGGCCTAATTGTTTGTGAGCCAAGCCTCTGTTTCCCAAATTTAGAAGTCACCCCCACTGTAATGAATTGTGGCACAATAATAAAATATTTACCAAAAATACGTTTTGGATCTGCAGGTCTGGAAAATCGTGCAATATACCAGGCCTGTGTCAAAGCAATCCGGCCCTCCTTAGGAACTTGGCAGTCAAGGAAGTGGCACAATTGCTTGCCTACAGAATACCCCTTCCAACCTAACTGGAAAGCCTATTATCACATACTTATTCCAAAGAAAACTGCCGACCTGTCGTGGAGGCTGGCACATTGGGTATTACCCACCAATAAGCTCTTGCATGTTTTTTCTTCGGAAATATCTGAGCATTGTCCCTTCTGTGGTGCTCTTGAGACCGTGTCACATGCTTATGTTGAATGTGCGCGCTTGATTCCTTTATTTGGTTTGCTGCATGAAATGTGCATGAAGCTTTCTTTAAACTTTACTTTGAATTCTTTCATTTTTTGCTTTGTCTCAAACACACACCAAATAGAAGTGGCCCTAGCGAACTTTCTCGTTGCCATGGCAAAGAAAGCAATATATCGCACGAGGAAAATGCAAATTGAAAATCCTACAAGATGTACAGATAACCTCCCGGCCTGTTTTAAAGGACTTGTTTTTGCCCGGATTAAAACAGAATTTTGTTTCTATACATATATGGATAAAGTATTGATCTTCAAAAGTATATGGGCATTGAATAATGCACTTTGCTCTGTGCAAAATGGTGTGCTGATCACAGATTGATCACTCCTCAAGCACGATATGATTTCTTTGTGAGGAGCAAAACACTTTATTATTTTTTTCCTGTTCCCTTTCTTGATGTACTAATGGTCTTCATGTAAATGTTCCCTTTTAAATGGTTTTGCTTGTTTTTTTACCTCTGATTTGTGAAATGCTTTGTGAAATGGTTGTATTTATACGTTTTACAAAATATACTTTTTGATATTTTTGTAATAAAAGGATGTAAAAGTCAAAGTCTCTCTCTCTCTCTCTCTCACTCTCTCTCTCACTCTCTCTCGCGCCCCCTGCTGGCCGTTTGTGGTGGGTGTGGCGTCATGGCGGCTGTGAGCAACTGCTCTGTGGTGTAGTGAGTTCTTTGTGAGTTTTTCTCCTCTCCTGCCCTCCCCTGCCCCCCCTCCCTCTCCTTCCTATCCTGTGTACTTTGGCATTTCGTTTTCATCCGTTCCACACCTTTGTCTTCGAGAGAGAGAGGATTGAGAGCGGGCCCATTTTGGGTGCGGCCTACTGGCTTCGACGGCGTTTTGTAAGCCATTTTTTGTGCTTATAATGCACGTTTATTACTTACTTTTGTTTGATTATTTAGGTTTGATACCTTCTTGTCCGGTTCGGACAAGTGGGGGTGTTGAATTCGCTGGTATGGTGAATGCACGCTCTCGATTAGAGGCGTTCGATAGCCTAACGAGGAAGCATGCATTTGTGTGCGTTCCACCAGAAGGAGTCCTCACTGAGGATGTGGTACTCGCAGTGGGGAAAATAATCGGGTGCGAGCATGTCCGAGCTGCCTCACGAATGAATCAAAAAGTTGTTATCTTCCTGTCCGAAGAAAACTTTGTTCACGACGTCGTGAGTGCAGGTTTAGCCACAGAAGGTGGTGTTTTTATGTTAGCGTCCCCCATGGATACTCCAGCGATGAAAATCGTTGTATCAAACGTACCACCATTTATATCAAACGACAAACTAATGTCAGTCCTTTCTCGTTATGGAACAGCTGTGTCAAGAATGTCCATGATCCCTCTGAAGAGCCGAGACGAGAGGATAAAACACGTTATGAGTTTCCGTCGCCAAGTTTACATGGTACTTCCCGATCGTGGTGATGATACAGGGTTAAATATTTCATTTAAAGTAAAATCCGACGATCGGGAGTATCAAATGTACGCCTCGTCAGCCTCACTAACGTGTTTTCACTGTGGAGCCTTTGGTCACGTTAAACGTTTTTGTCCCAAGGTTTCGTGTTCAAAGTGTGGGGAAAATGGCCACGCATACACCGATTGCAAAAATGATAATACTCGTGTTCCTATTCAACCGATTGGAGTTAATCCTGTGAGTTTGCCGGTTCCTGCTGTTCCCTCCTGCAGTGAGACGAACAACAGCAGCGTCGATGCGCATATCCCGAGTCTAGAAAACGATCGCACTTCACTTCCTGTCACGGAAACCGAAGCGACCCCAACTCGCACAACCTTTGCTGCGATTCCCTCATGTAGTGAAGGAATGGAGGAGGACCCTATTATTGGTTCTAAAAAACGAAGGGCGTCGGTTGATAATTTTTCTACCTGTAATCCAAAAAAGGTGGTATTGGAGAAGGCCAGTGTAGCTGAACACACACCTCAATGTGTTCCTAATGCTTCCATCGGGTTTGAAAAAAAGGATGGTGAATCCGGTGCTGCAATTGAGGATAATATGTCTGAAAGTTCGTGTACAAACTCTGTGGACGCAAATTGCTATAGGGGTGAAATAAGTTGCAACGCTGAACACGTTGATAAACCCTCGAACGAACCATTACGATCATTGACATCAGTCACTGTGAACGAGCAGACAGTGACTGACTCATCCCGCTGCAGTGCTGCTCTACCGATGCAGATTCAAAACTGTGTTACCGAGTCGTTCATCGATTCGGCAGATTGTGCTCCACAAGAGGATGAAACCGAGGCTTCAACTTCTGACGAGCACAAATATCACCATGGCATCGTGGATTGCACAGTGGAGCTCTCCAGCGAATCCCCAGAGATACTGACAATTCCCATAGTGACCACGGAGGCCGACATCCTCGATCCTGGAGGGACCTTGTCAGACTTGTCGGCATCTGATGAGGATGAGGAGGTGCCTGAGTTGTCTCAGTCTCAGTTGAGTCAGCCAATGATATCTCCTCAACTCGTACTCTCCTTTCTGAATGAAACCTATAGACAGCGAAATGTAGTTATCAGGGATACATTTCCTGATTTAGGTTCATTTATTCAATCAGCAAAGGAAATAACAAGAAAGGGCAAAGAATTTCCACTAACAAGGTCACAATTTCACCGACTCAGGAAATTTATTACAAAAGCCAGTCTTGAGATTTCGCAACACCCAATCAAACCCTTTGATAAGGAATGAAGCAAATTACCTTTGGCACCTTGAACATTAACGGTGGAGGAGCAAACCCAAACCGCTAAGCTCAAGTGCAAAGTTTGTTTCGGCGCAAAAATGTCGATGTACTTTTACTGCAGGAAACGCACATCACCCAAAACGTAGAATATGATTGGTGTCGCGTTTTTGGGGGACAGTGCTTTTTTAGCAACCTGTCTTCCCTTTCGGCAGGTGTTGCTTTCGTACTTCGCCCAGGGCTAGTACCTGAGTCAATCCTCTTCCAGGAGATCATTAAAGGCCGATTCAGCTCTCTTGAACTGGAGGTTAATAATTTCCATTTCACATTATTCAATGTGTACGCACCAAGTGAGAGCACAGAACGGAAAGCTTTCTTTGCGTCTGTGATTAATCACCTGCAGACAGTTGATCTAAACCAATGTGTGTGTATCGGGGGTGATTTTAACTGTACCTTTGAACCAGTAATGGACAGGAACTCGGCAGAACCTCATCCCGAATCATGTATTGATTTATCCCTTTTCCTTTCTCGGGTGGGTTTGCTAGATGTATGGAGGGTACTTTTCCCCAATGAACCTCAGTTCACCTGGAGCCGCATCACCAGAGGAAGAGTGTCCTTTGCGAGACTCGACCGATGGTATATAAACTCACCTTTTAGAAACGCTATAGTCTCTCCAGATTATTTTCCGTCAATATTCTCAGACCATCATCTAGTAACCATGGGGTTTCTTTTTCCTCAGCCAATAAATAAAAGTGCATACTGGAAATTTAACACCAGTCTTCTAGAAGATGGTCTATTTAAAGAAGCCTTCCAAGTTTTCTGGGCTAATCAAATCCAAAGAAAGCCCTCCTTTTCTTCTGTTAATCTTTGGTGGGACAATACGAAAGCCCAGATTCGGGTGTTTTGTCAACAGTTTAGAGCAAACATTACAAATGTTAAGAATATAACAATGACTTGTTTGGAAGCTGACATTGTACAGCTCGAAGGTAAACTTGCTAAAAATAATAATGCAAGAAACTTCCAGTTATTACTAGAAAAGAAGACTCAGCTGAGAGAGTTAATCCAGGAGAAAGCAGCAGGGTTGTTGCTCAGACTAAGGGTTAAGAACTTAAAGGTTTTAGATACCCCTAGTAAAGCTTTTTTTCGTCTGGACTCTGTCAGTAAAGCACCCAAGAACATCTTTTCTGTAATTAATCCTGGCGGAGCTGTCGTTGTTAATCCCAGAGACAGACGGTTATGTGTTCAGGACTTCTTTTCCAAACTGTTTTCAAAACAGGGTGTTTGTGATGAAACAATGAGACTTTTAACCTCTCACCTATCCTCGTTAACCGAGTCCCAGCGGCTGGATATGGACTCGCCAATTACGCTCGAGGAGTTAACGCAAGCCCTGGCTGGAATGGACTTGGGAAGAGCCCCTGGAATCGATGGTCTGCCGGCTGAATTTTATGCGGAATTTTGGGAACTATTAGGTCCAGAACTGATGCATGTTTTTGAATCATCACTGACTCATGGAGAATTGCCTTTAAGTTTGAGAAGAGCGGTGATGTCCCTTCTTCCAAAGGCTGGTGATTTGTGACAAATGAAGAATTGGAGACCTGTTTCTCTACTATGCACTGATTATAAAATCCTTTCAAAAGTTCTGGCGAATCGAGCTAAAAGGGTAATTTGCGATTTGGTTCACCCTGATCAGAGTTATTGTATTCCAGGTAGATCTATGTATGATAACATATTTTTCATTAGAGATCTCATAGATGGCAACTGTGTGCAGAATGACTTTGGTATAATTTTTCTTGATTTAGAAAAAGCTTTTGATAGCATCGATCATGTCTTTTTGAATCATGTGCTTGAAGCCTGTGGATTTGGAGATAATTTCAGAACTTATATTGCTTTATTGTACAACAATATATTCAGTTTAGTTAAGGTGAACAATGAGCTTTGTTCTCCCATACAGGTTCAAAGGGGGGTAAGGCAAGTTTGCCCCGTCTCCGGCTTACTGTTCACCCTTGTAATGGAATCACTTCTCGTGTTACTAAGGAATAACGTTTCTGGAATGAGTATATCTCCTGATCATCCTCCAGTTGTCGTATCAGCGTATGCTGATGATGTTGCAATCATTGTTAAAAACAATAACGACATTGCAGCTCTGGCTAAGTGCCTACATTTGTTTGGTTTAGCTTCCTCGTTGAAGTGCAACTGGGAAAAGAGCAAAGCGCTATGGGTTCCCTCTGTTAGGGACAGTGCATCTAGAATGGCGCAAGACCCGCCAATACACCTTCCTGCAAGTTTAAAGTGGGTGGATGGAGGTGTTCGCTATCTTGGAGTGTTCCTTGGATCCCCACAGTACAGCCATAAAAACTGGGAAGGTGTCGCTGAACGCGTAAAAAAGAGATTGAGTAGATGGAGGAGAGCCCTGCCTCACCTTTCGTATAAGGGCCGAGTTTTGGTTGTCAAGAACCTCGTCGCCTCCTTCTTGTGGCACAGATTCATCTGCCTGCAACCACCAGAAGGCTTGGTGAAGGAAGTGCAAAGGCAACTGTTGGAGTTCTTTTGGGGAGGGCATCACTGGTTACGGCCAAATGTTGTATGCCGTCCATTGGTCGAAGGTGGCCAGAGTATGGTCGACATCAGGAGCCGCATAATGGCCTTTCGGCTATGCACTGTGCAAAAACTTTTGGTGAAAGAACAATTATCAAACCATGTTTTGGCCACCCACATTTTGCGGCAAGCTGGCGGGCTGGGATATGGCCGTGAATGTTTCTTGGTCCTGCTTCAACAAGTTGACACATCTCCTCTTCCTGTTTTTTATCAGAGTGTGTTGAATGCTTGGCAGAACCTCACAGTGTGCCGTCAAGAAGACAACTACGACATCCATATGTTTGCACAAGAGCCTTTGTTCTGCAATCGGCTTTTCCCAAACATACCCAAAAGTAGGGACCTCTGCCAGCATTTCATAATTGCCGGCATCACAAAAGTATGGCACCTCCGGCAAGTTTCAGGTTGCGGGTGGAAATCAGCTCGAGAAGTAGCCGAGCTAGCAGGAATTCGGTCCGAAAGAGTGACTGAAAAAGTGTTGAGAGAGGTGATACGAATAGGGGTACGGCTGGGAGTATGCTGGTCCCACGAGCTCGAACCATTGCACGATGAGTGGATTTTTCCTGGGTTACTGGTGCACTTCAAGTTGGAAGACTTACCCCCGGTTAGCATGGGGATAAGCCCCTTTCAAGAAACTAGCAGTAAAGACCTATACAAATCATGTGTCAAGTTACTGCTGGGGGATACGCTGCTAAATGGAGTAATCCGGTGGAAGAGACTGTTGCCTGTGGGACCCCCCTCTGAACCTGTATGGAACTCCATGTATAGCAAGCTCATAAGTAAAAGATCTGGTGATCTCCAATGGAGACTGATCCACTGGATAGTCCCCTCCAATAAGTTAATCAGCCATTTCTCTCCTACATCCACATGTTGTCCATTCTGCATATGCACGGAGGACGTGTTCCACGCCTTCATTAATTGCGTGAGATTGGTTCCTTTGTTTCGGTGCTTTAATCTTGTGGCACACAGAATGAGGGTTGTTTTCTCATTGCGTTCTTTTATTTTCGGCTTTAATGCCAAGTCAAGCAAGGAGAATATGTTAATGAGGTTTCTGGTCGCAACAGCCAAGCTGGCAATATATCTCTCAAGAAGGGAGAAATTGAACGGGAAACCTGCCGGGGAATGCAATGTAATGTTGTTTTTCAATGCCCTTGTGTCAGCAAGACTTAAACTAGAGTTTTTTTTCCATAAGGATGCAAACAATCTTGATGAATTCACCGATACTTGGTGTCATGAAGGGTTGTGTGAGGTTCGTGAGAACCAACTGGTAGTATTTTTGTAGGTTGTATAAAGTTAATGTTTTATTTTGGCAAATTGTGTGCCGTGATATTTCTGTAACCTTTTCATTTCATTGCTTTTTCTTGCATTTATGATTGGTGTAAAGATATGAATAAAAATTCTTTTTGTATTATTTTGATAATAAAAGGACTTCAAAAGTCTCTCTCTCTCTCTCTCTCTCTCTCTCTCTTTCTCTCTCCTTCTCTCTCTCCTTCTCTCTCTCTCCTTCTCTCTCTCCTTCTCTCTCTCTCTCCTTCTCTCTCTCTCTCCTTCTCTCTCTTTCTCCTTCTCTCTCTCTCTCCTTCTCTCTCTCTCTCCTTCTCTCTCTCTCTCCTTCTCTCTCTCTCTCTCTCTCTCTCTCTCTCTTTCTCTCTCTCGCGCCCCCTGCTGGCCGTTAGCTGTTGGGCGTGGCAAGATGGCAGCCGTGCATGTGTGGTGAGGTGTGAGCTGCTCCAACCTTTGATCTTTCTACCCCCCCCCCCCCCCCCCTTGCTCGTTGTCTTTCTTAATTTCTGTTCTTCCACTTTTCTTCTTATCCCCACGTTCGCCTACTCTCTGTCTGCCCCCACCACCCCAGTTCAACAACCCGCTGCTGCAACTCCTCATCCTACCCGTTCTATCCTACCCGTTCTACCCTCCCTCTGCCCGCTCCCCCCCCCCCACACCCCTCCCTTCCCCCCCCACACCCCCCTTCCCCCCCCCTATCCCCCCTAGTACATCCCTCGCATGTGTTGCTGTCTCGATTCTTTTTTCTTTCTCTTCTAGCTTTTTCGACTTTTTTCCTCTGAGATACAGAGAGAGAGAGAGCCCACACCTTTCGGTGAGGTCTACGGGTGAGTCGTATTCCTATCGACACTCTAAGGAGTTGCGATGGGTTTTCGCCCCTTTCCTCATTAAGAGGTGTGTTTTACCGCGTTCGTTTTCTCGTGCTGGTACATGCCGAGTGGCGTTTTCTTTGCGGTTTTTTTTCCCCCTTGCTTTACAGAAAACTGTAGCCGACCACTCCCCTTTTTCCCCCGACCCCTTCCTTTTCCCCCGACCCCAACTCGGCTTAGCCCGGGTAATTTGAATTAGTAAAATGTCGACACGTTCCCCGTATGCGGCTTTCGAAGCTCTCACACGGAAGCATGGCGTGGTGTGCGTTCCTCCCGATGAGGTTAGTGTGGAACACATTGTTATTGCTATTGGGAATATCATTGGAATGGAAAAGATCCGTGCAGCGTCACGGATGAATAAACGTATCGTTGTTTTTTTAGCCGAGGAAAGCCTCGTGCATGAGGTTGTCGCGGCTGGTCTGTCCACAGACAATGGACATTTCGTCTTAGTTTCCCCACTCGATACCCCAGCTGTCAAAATACTCCTATCCAACGTCCCCCCGTTTGTAAAAAATGAGTCGCTGTTAGCGGAACTATCGCGCTATGGTACAGTCGTGTCCCAGATCAAAATGCTGCCGCTGGGCTGTCGGAGTGAACAGGCGAAGCACGTCATGTCTTTCCGACGCCAGGCATACATTGTACTTCCCACATCCAACGTGGACAAAGTATTAAACGTGGTAATTAAATTCCGTATAAAAGATCACGACTACCAAGTATATGCGTCAACCGAGACATTAAAATGCTTCACTTGTGGAAAGTTCGGACATTTAAAACGTTTCTGTCCCCGAACTGCACCCTCTGTGATCGAGCAGACAGGCTCTCTAGACAATACTGTGCCCCCTCCACCTCTCAACACTGACGGACAAACTACCCCAACTACTGTCCCAGACCCCCCACTACCTCCCAACACTGACGGACAAACTACCCCAACTACTGTCTCAGACCCCCCACTACCTCCCAACACTGATGGTCAAACTCCCCCAACTACTGTCTCGGATGACATCGCACCAAATTTAACGACCGCTGATAAAACGAACATGAACATCTGGGATGGGTTTACACTTGTTTCCTCATTAAGGAAGAGAAAAACACCCCAGGATGCAGTTACACCTCGTAACGAAAAGGTGGTAGTTTTTCAGTCAAACATTGCGGGAATGCCTCTGTCCGACCAAACTACGACCAGCAACCGGTACGAACTGCTCATGCATGAGAATGTAGATCCCCAGCCCTTACCTGAGACTTTCCCCCACAATGCAACGGAGGGGAATTACATCCCTCCTCAAGGGAAAATTAAAGCTGTTCCGTGTCCTTCTGTGAATGATGCCGAAGTGCATCAAGACCCGATCGTAAAAATAGGAGGAAACGTGATCGCAGAAAACCTGATCGTACTTCCAGCGGCTCCAATTTCTGAGCACAATGAAAATATTCTAACCCCAGCAGTACCTGTGCTGGCGGTCTTACATAACATGCCTGAGCACATTGGTAAAACTGATGGAGAACCTCAAACTGTCAAACCGGCGACGGTTTCCCCCGCACCCCTCCCACTACCCGAAGCTCCTTCAATTCCACTACCCCCTCCTGCTCCTATTAATATGGAGCAGGATGACACCTGCACAGCACAAGTTACCTCAGAGCCCCAAGAGCCAGGAATTGAAAGTTTCCCAGACAGTGGTTCCGACATGTCAGATGAGGAATCTTACGAAATTGAGGAGTTCCCTACAACAAGCGAATCCAACGTCTTACCAGCCCAAATATTGAAATTCCTCAACCACACTTTTAGAAAGAGACACGTAGACATTAAAGATCACTTCTCTGACCTGCACGGGTTTATCGACACGGCAAGGAACATCATCCGCCGGCCTAGCGACCACCATTTCACAGAAGCCCAATGTAGCAGGCTGAAAAAGTACATTGTGAGAGCAAAAGATGAACAAAACAAATGAGATTTGGAAGCTTAAATATAAATGGTGGCGCGAGTCAGCTGCGCAAACTCCAAGTGGTGAACCTTGCACTACAGAAAACTTTAGACGTACTTTTCTTGCAGGAAACCCACACTACGCCAGCATCCCATGCAGAATGGAACCGGATGATGAAAACGACCAATTTTTTTAGTGATGCTAATTCCCGAACTGCGGGAGTGGCTTTTCTTTTGAATCCCCATTTCCATCCATCAAAACTTTCCTTTAAAAACATAATCCCAGGGCATCTAGCCTCCCTAGAATTTGTTATTAATAACATAAATTTTATTTTGTTGAACGTTTATGCCCCTTCAAATAGCACTGAGCGGCAACGCTTCTACGCTAGATTAGGGCCTTATATGAGGCAAATAGACCTGCACAGGTGTATTGTAATGGCAGGTGACTTTAACTGCACTCTACAACCAAACCTAGATAGGAACGGTGCGGAGCCCCATCCCGGACCAGCTAAATTATTAGCAGAGATAATAAGGGATTTTAAGCTTCAGGATCTTTGGCGGCAACAAAATCCCACGACGCATCAATTTACTTGGAGCAAGATCACAAACAACCAAGTATCCCTAGCTAGGCTCGACCGGATCTATATAAATTCACCATTTTTTAATCTCTCCCCTACCACTGGAATTTTGCCTTCTGGTTTTTCAGATCACCATTTAATTACTGTGAATTACCATTCACATCTGTCCTTGAATCGCCATTCTTTCTGGAAGCTTAATGTCACCATCTTAGAAAACCCCTCCTTTAGGGCTGCTTTCAAAGACGTATGGTCTGTTCTATTAAATCAAAAACACCAGTTTACAGATCAGCGTTTGTGGTGGGACAACATAAAGGCCCAATGTAGAGGATTTTGTCAACAATTTTGTTTCCTAAGAACACAAGAGGAACGTAGAACAAAGGCTACTTTAGAAAAGGAAATTCTACAAATTCAAACAAATTTAAAAACTCACTCTTCTCCCCAACAAGAACTGAGACTGAAAGAAAAGAAAGCTTTCCTTAATACAATAATTGAGAACCAAACCCAAGGGGCATTAAAAAGATTACGGTTTCAGCAGCTCAACCTTTTGGACACGCCAACCCGATACTTCTTTGATTTTGAATCGAAGGCTCCTCACCCCCAAATTACTGCTCTAAAACGCCCTGACAATTCTGTCATCACTCACCCTGAAGGAATCAAGAGGGAAGCTAGACTCTTTTTCTCCAACCTTTACAAAACAAAAGAAGTTGACCTAAATGGTGTCTCTCACTTATTTGACGGTGTTTCCACCTTAACCCCAGAGCAAAGGCAGAGCCTGGAGAAACCACTCACACTTGAGGAACTCTCCATCGCATTAAAGAGCCTTGGCAAAGGGAAATCACCTGGCATCGACGGTCTACCGTCAGAATTTTTCGAATCTTTCTGGGACCTAATTGGCCCTGAACTGCTATCAGTCTTCCAGGAAAGCCTCGAAAAGAAGGAACTCCCGCTGAGCTGCAGAAGAGCAGTACTTACCTTGCTTCCAAAGAAAGGCGACCCTTTACTCATCTCCCAGTGGAGGCCAATATCACTACTATGTACTGATTACAAGATCTTTTCCAAAGCTATTGCCTTACGTTTTTCACCCTTCCTAAAGAACATTGTAGACATGGACCAAACTTATTGTGTTCCTGGTCGTAATATCCATGACAGTATTTCTGTTATTCGCGATTTGATTGATGTTTGTGATATTCATCATGAAAGTGTTGGCCTTGTTTTCCTAGATCAGGAGAAGGCTTTTGATTACGTTTCGCATGAATACTTGTCTGAAGTCTTAAATCGATTTGGTTTTGGACCCTTTATTTTATCATGTATACATATGTGTTATTCAAACGTATCTGCCCTGCTAAACATAAATAATGAGCTTGTGCCCCCCTTTTGTATTAAAAGAGGTGTTAGGCAGGGCTGCCCACTGTCAGGTGCTTTGTACACCCTTTCCCTTGAACCCCTCTTAAACACGCTTCGAAAGTCTTTGACTGGTTTCACTGTGAGAGGTTTAAACCACACTATAAAGACTATTGCCTACGCTGATGATATATGTGTGTGTATCAAAAACTCTGATGATATTGCTAAGATGATGCATGCTTTAGCACTTTTTAACAGAGCCTCGTCAGCAAAAATCAATTGGAAAAAGACTGAGGCACTGTGGCTCGAATCCCTTTCCCACCCCCCATTCTCCCCACCCCCCCCCTTCACCCCCGCTTCTCCCCGCAAATATTGCTTGGAGAAGAGATGGGATCAAGTTTTTGGGAGTTTTTCTAGGTCCTGGAGATTTCATCAGGCATAACTGGGAAGGTTTGCCTGAACGCATCGAACTGCTTTTAATAAAATGGAAAGGCCTACTCCGCCAATTGTCTTATCGTGGCAGAGTATTGGTCATAAACAACCTGGTTACCTCCATTCTGTGGCACAAGGTCTTGGCTCTGCAACCACCTGCTGGGTTAATCGACGGAATACAGAAGAGCGTCACTCATTTCTTCTGGTCTGGAATGCATTGGCTACGACCGGAAAGATTAAATTTGCCGATACCTGAGGGTGGTCAAGGACTTGTCAATGTAAAATGCCGAATCATGGCTTTTCGTCTACGTACGATATGGTCCATTTTGCACGAGCCTGTTGTGCCTTGGAGGCAACTTGCATGCTGCATTTTGGGTCGGTTTGAGAATTTCGGTCATGCTAAGGAGCTTTTCCTAATGGACTTGACAATGTTTGATCTCTCTTCACTCCCCTCTTTCTACCGAAGTTTGTTAAATGCATGGCAAGCTCTCAAAAGCCATCGGGATCGTACTACGTACGAGAGATCCATGTTCTTCAACGAGCCACTGTTTTGCAACTCACTTTTTGAAGGTTTTGGAAGCAGCAGGGCCTTCATTCAAAAGTTTGTGGCTGCATCAATAACCAAAGTGTGCCACCTTAGAGACAATGCAAATGACAAGTGGCTAAGTGTTGCTGCTATTGCCTTGGCGACTGGCGTCAGATCATCTCGCCAACTAGACAGATGTCTAAGGGTGGTGCTTCATGCCTACGGTACCTCCCAACCTTGGTTGGTTCGTCCTGTACCTCCCTCTGAGCCAAGCCTCTCTCCTTTCCCTAACCTTCTTTTGTCGGCCTCTGAAAACTTGGAGCCAATAAATTTTGGCCGTTCCTTTTCCTCTTCCAGTGGTAACCGCAAAACCTTATATTTCCAATGTTTAAAAGCTCTTTTCCCCTCCTTGTCTTCCCCAGCACCTTGTAAGTGGTCTGCAGTCCTGCCACACACTCCTCCTTTCTCCCCAAACTGGGGATGGTATTATAAAAATCCTGTGCCAAAACGTGCTGGTGATCTCCAATGGAGAATTGCACATTGGATAATACCCACAAACTCTCTCATTCACCGCTTTTCACAAGCGACAAGTGATCAGTGTCCCTTTTGTGGACAGAGAGAAACCTTGGCCCATGCGTATATTCAATGCAGTCGTTTAACTCCTCTCTTTGTTTTCTTGAAAGTGCTATTTGCACGTCTCTCCATTGATTTCAATTTTCCAATGTTTATTTTAGGGCCAAGTGGCCCCTTAAACATCCAAGCAACAATTCTTGCAAACTTCTTTATCTCCCAAGCAAAATTGGCAATTTACAAAACCAGAAAATCAAAGATAAACAATGACTTGTACAGTACAGATACTGTAGCAATGCTCAGAGCTTTTTGCGAGAGCCGGATAAAACTTGATTTTTACTGTTATTCGCTTTCCAGCCAACTTGAACTTTTTGAAAGAATGTGGTGTGTAAAGGATTTTTGTGAAATATCTGAGGGTCATTTGGTGCTTTCTCTCTAGTCTTTATTAAATATCCTTCTGTGTTTTTTTTGGTAGCTTAACGGTTTGTTGGTTTTGACTTCCCCGATGGTAAAATTGCATGTAACTGTTTTGTTTATTTTGTTTTGACTGTAAAAAATCTTCATTTTATACTTTTGTAATAAAAGGACATAAAAGTCAAGTCTCTCTCTCTCTCGCGCCCCCTGCTGGCCGTTCGTGTGTTGGGCGTGGCAAGATGGCGTGCACTGGTGTTCATGTGCTGTAGCTCCGTGCTTGTGTTGTGTTGTTGCCCCCCCCCCCCCCCCCATTCCTTCCTTTCCCATCGCACCTTTGTCGTGTCCTTCTTTACCACCTGTGCCCCTTTCCCTCCCTTGAGACAGAGAGAGTGAGAGAAGAGCCCAAAGGTGAGAGCAGACCCGTTCGGTTCAGTTTACCTGCTCCGTCGGTGCTGTTTACCTTACTCGCGTCGTGTGAACTTTATTATTCATTATTTCATTTCGACTTTATTTATTTTGTGTCCTTTCCGCCTGGTCAAGGTGGAAAGGTGAGACATCGCCGTTATGGCGAGTGTTCGTGCACGGCAGGAAGGGTTTGAAACCCTAACAAGGAAGCATGCTTTCGTGTGTGTCCCTCCCGAAGGTGTTCCTACCGAGGACATTATCCTAGCTGTAGGGAATGTTATCGGCGATGAAAATGTCCGCGCCGCGTCGCGGATGAACCAAAAGTTTGTTGTTTTCGTGTCGGACGAGAAGTTCGTGCATGATGTTGTTAGTACCGGTCTGTCATTGAAAGGTGGGCAGTTCGTCATGGTTTCCCCGATGGACACACCGGCGATTAAAGTTATTATTTCAAATGTCGCTCCGTTTATCACAGATGATAAGTTAATGGCTGTTCTGACCCGGTATGGAACTGTTGTTTCCCGAATCTCGATGATTCCCCTGGGATGTCGGGATGAACGAATGAAACATGTTATGAGTTACCGGAGACAAGTATTCATGGTGCTTCCTGATCGCGGCGACGATACAGGACTAAACATCTCGTTTAAAATTTCGGTAAATGATCGTCAATATCAAATGTACGCTTCGTCAGGCACCTTAACGTGCTTCCTTTGTGGAGCCTTCGGACACGTTAAAAGGTTTTGTCCCAAAGCATCTTGTACGAAGTGCGGCAAATTGGGACACACCAATGTGGGCTGTAAAAAAGAAAACACCCCGACCGTGCTTCCTCATGCCTCGACCGTGCTTCCTCATGCCTCAACCGTGCTTCCTCACGCCTCGACCGTGCTTCCTCACGCCTCGACCGTGCTTCCTCACGCCTCGACCGTGCTCCCGGACGCTCAAACCGTGCTCCCCGACGCTCAAACCGTGCTTCCTGGCGCTCAAACCGTGCTACCTGAAGCCCCGACCGTGCTTCCCGATGCCCCGACTGTGCTTCCTGATGTCCCAACTGTGCTTCCCGAGGTCCCGACTACGCTTCCCGAAGCCCCAACCGTGCTACCTGAAGCCCCAACCGTGCTACCCGAAGCCCCAACCGTGCTTCCCGAAGCCCCGACTGTGCTTCCCGACGCCACGACTGTGCTTCCCGACGCCCCGACCGTGCTTCCCGACGCCCCGGTGCCACCCAAACCCAGTGAGATGGCACTTGGTGATGCTAGTACTGCTGGCGAACCCATGAATGAAGAACTTGTCATACTGACCAAAAAACGGAAAGCACCACTAACAAATAGCCCCGATGGTGCGATAAAGAAGGCTGTCTTGGGCAGAGACACTGTCTCTGCAAAAGAGGGCAAAACGTTTACAGCAAACGAAAATATCGAACGCCAAAGTGGAAAAGAGGATGTTACTGATTTCCCAGGCTCTGAGAATAAAGCCTACATTGATCCGAACAATGCGGCCATTTTTGAGCCTGAACGCGAAGCCCTACCGGTTCCCCCTCCAGTAGCTGAGCGGACTGGTGACCAAACAAATTGCTCTGTCTTACAAACAGAAATCGTAACCCCGGCTACGCAGAGATCTGCAGCCATTTGCCAAAGCACACATAAAGAAAGTGAGCACCAGTCTGCTCGTGAGTGTGTACCAGAGTACCCAACAAAATCTCAGGAGATGCATCCAGAGGAGCTCGTGAGAGCTGCAAGTAAGGCCCAAGATCCAGGTGGGACATTATCAGACCTGTCAGAGTCTGAGGACGAGGTGGAAGTGACTGAGCTGTCACAGTCATCAGCATCTCAGTCACAGATACCCCCCAACACATCATGTCGTTTCTAGCCGAAACGTACAGACAGCGTAACATAGTCATTAAAGACAATTTTGCCGATTTGGTTGCATTCATCCACACTGCAAAATCCATAATTAAAACGCCTGAACAATTTGACCTGAATAAGTCACAATACCACAGGTTAAGAAAATTCATCACACGTGCAGGTGTAGAGTGTTCCCAGCCACAGGCTGATTTCATCAATACAGGATGAAAACTATAAAACTTGCAACTTTAAATATTAACGGTGGTGGTGCTAGCCACCTCCGCCAGGTTCAAGTAAAAAACATATTTCAACGGAAAAAGGTGGATGTGATCTTACTTCAAGAAACTCACATCACACCAAATGTGGAACATAACTGGCATCAACTTTTTAAGAGCCAATGCTATTTCAGCAATTTATCAGCTTCATCTGCTGCAATCGGCTTCCTGCTGAAGCCAGGCCTCGTGTGTGAGTCATGCCATTTTCAGGAGGTAATAAATGGTCGGCTTAGCTCTCTCAAACTAGTAAGCCATAACTTCCATTACACCATTTTTAATGTGTATGCGCCAAGTGATAGCGTAGAGCGTAAGTCCTTCTTCACCTCAATGATAAATCACTTAAGATCGGTTGATTTTGATCATTGTGTGTGTGTCGGAGGTGATTTCAATTGCACCTTCGACCCATCGGTTGACAGAAACTCTGTCGAACCCCATCCTGAGTCCCATGTACACTTATCCAATTTTTTTAGCACAATGGGCTTCATTGATGTTTGGCGGTTGCACCACCCAAACACATCCCAGTACACCTGGTGTCGATGCGCCAATAGTCGAGTATCCTTGGCAAGGCTTGACAGATGGTATATCAACGTACCCTTTAAAAATACTGCGGTTTCTTCAAATCTTTTTCCTTCCGTGTTTTCAGACCATCATATGGTAACCCTAAACCTTTCCTTTCCTCAACCCGCAAATAGGAGCGCTTATTGGAAGTTTAATGTTAGACTTCTAGAAGATGGTATGTTTAAAGAAGCCTTTCGTGTTTTCTGGGCAAGTCTAGTAGCAAAGAAATCTTCCTTTTCTTCATCCAGCATATGGTGGGATAACATGAAATCTCAAATTCGGGTTTTTTGTCAATGTTTCCAATCACACAGCACAAACGACAAGCACTTTACAATGGCCCGGTTGGAATTGGATATTCTACATTTGGAGAGTAAATTGGCTCATGAAAACAATGACGCCAATTACCGGTTATTGCTTGTAAAGAAAGCTTTTTTAAGGGAGTTAGTTCAAGAGAAAGCAGCCGGTACGTTAATTAGACTTAGAATACAGAATGTAAAATTATCAGACACCCCAAACAAGTCTTTCTTTCATTTAGAATCCTTAAGCAAGCCATCACGGCTAATCTCTTCTGTTTTGGACTCGAGAGGCAACGTTGTTGTCAACGAGGATGATGTTAGACTAAACATTATTGAATTCTATACAAAACTTTTTGAGGAGCAGACTGTTTGTAATGATACAATGATGGATTTAACCTCTCACCTCCCCTCCCTAACTGAGGCTCAACGGTTGGAGCTTGACCTACCAATCACCCTCCTTGAGCTAACCTGTGCTCTTGCTGCCATGGATTCAGGGAAAGCTCCGGGTATTGACGGTCTACCTCCCGAATTCTTTCTGACATTTTGGGACCTTTTAGGCCCTGAGTTGCTGAATGTTTTGGACACTTCTATACAGACTGGTATAATGCCGCTGAGTCTAAGAAGAGCCGTAGTGTGCTTGCTCCCAAAAACTGAAGATCCCCGACTTTTGGTGAACTGGCGACCGATCTCCCTGCTGTGCACGGACTACAAGCTTTTTTCAAAAGTACTAGCTAATCGACTAAAAAAGGTTATTGGTGATCTAGTACTGCCAGAACAGAGTTACTGTGTTCCTGGAAGATCCATCCATGATAATATTTCTTTAATCAGAGATCTCATTGATGGTAACCGTGTTAAAGAAGACTTTGGAATGATGTCGCTTGATCTTGAAAAGGCATTTGACAGTATCGACCATAAGTTTATGCATCATGTGTTACAGGCATGCGGCCTCGGAGCAAACTTTCGTTCCTACATTTCCTTGCTATACACAGATGTATTTAGTTTAATTAAGATTAATAATGTGCTGGCTCCCCCCATCAAGGTTCGGAGAGGGGTTCGGCAAGGGTGCCCAGTCTCTGGTTTATTGTTTGCTCTTTCTTTAGAGCCTCTTCTCAATCTACTGAGAAAGAAGATTTCTGGAATAGCACTTTCTCCCATGAGTGCACCGCTAACCCTATGTGCTTATGCGGATGACGTCTGCATCTTTGTAAAAGATAAGGATGATATTGATATCCTTGTTGAGTGCCTATCAAAGTTTCACGCTGCCTCCTCTTTAAAAATCAATTGGAACAAGAGCAAGACGTTATGGATACCCTCCCTTTATCGCAACCTTCTTCAGCCTGTACCACGGCCGCCCCCATCCCTCCCCGCAGGGTTGCTGTGGGGAAGTGAGGGAATTAAGTACTTGGGCATATTCCTTGGTTCCCCACAGTATGCTCAAAGAAATTGGGACGGGGTAATTGAGCAAGTGGGAGAAAGATTGAACCGATGGAAAAGGGTTTTACCTCATTTGTCCTTCAAGGGCCGTGTGCTAGTGATCAACAACTTAGTTGCCACAATGTTGTGGCATAGGTTCATCTGCCTGCAACCGCCGGAGGCCCTACTCAAAGCACTCCAGGGCAAACTGGTGGACTTCTTCTGGGGAGGCTACCACTGGCTACGACCCGATGTGATATGTCACCCCTCGGCTGAAGGTGGCCACAACCTCGTCGACATCAAAGCCCGCCTAATGGCCTTCCGGCTGCGGTCCATTCAACGTCTCCTCTACATGGAACATCTGCCAGGCCGGCTCCCTGCACGCCTTGTACTGCAGCGAGCGGGTAGGCTCGGGTACGGGTTTGAACTCTTTCAAATGAACCTCCAGCATGTCGACATATCGGTTCTCCCTGCTTTTTACCAAAGCCTCTTAAATGCCTGGCAGAGCCTTTCTGTGAGTCGTCAGGCGGACACATATGTAACGAAAATGCTGGCACACGAGCCTTTGTTCTATAACCCTCTCTTTCCCGACATTCCAAAGAGTCGAGATTTTTGCCAACACTTTATAGCAGCTGGTATTGTGAAGGTGCGGCATCTCCGACATGACTCAGGGTATGGTTGGAAATCCGTAAGTGAAATCGCCGACCTGACAGGGATTTGGTCCCATAGGATGATTGCAAAAATTTTGAGGAAAATGATTCAGTTGGGACGGCAACTTGGCCTAACTTGGACTCGAGGTACAGAAGAAGATCTAAATGAGCCGACAGTGCCTAAATTAATTGTTGAACCCATTCAAAACGATTTGCCCCCTGTTAGCGATGGGTCAAAGCTTTTCCAGACAATGGACAGCAAGGGCATCTACAAGATGTGCCTCAAGCTGTTAAATGGGAACCCTTCGTTAAATGGAGTTACCCGATGGAAAGGATTGTTACCCGGAGGACCCCCCTCCGAACCTATCTGGGAAGCCATGTACAGTGAGCCCACATCCAAAAGAACAGGTGATCTCCAGTGGCGTTTGGCCCACTGGATTGTTCCCTCTAACACGTTTATTAGACATTTTTCTCCTGTATCTGTTTGTTGTCCCTTCTGTACAGTCAATGAGGACTTGTTTCACGCATTCATAGACTGTATCCGATTATTTCCTTTGTTTCATTGGTTGAATTACATTGCACATGAAATGCATGTTACCTTTTCTTTGAGAAGTTTCGTCTTTGGTTTTGCCCCTAAACAGAATCCTGCATCTAAACTGTTTAGTTTCCTAATAGCAACTGCGAAGCTTGCCGTTTATTTAACAAGAAAAGACAAACTATCTGGCAAACCGATAGAGCACTGCAATATCATGTTGTGTTTGGATGCATTAATCTCAGCAAGATTGAAACTGGAATTTACCCTGTCCAACGAGTCCGGAAATTTTCATAACTTTGTTGATACTTGGTGTGTTGGTGGGTTTTGTGAGGTTAAAGAAAATGAATTTAGAATACTGTTGTGAAATACTGATTGTTTTTTATTTGATGATCATTGGGTGCTTCTTCTTTTTCTTTTTTTCTTTTTGTTGGCATTATTGATTTTATTGCAAAACGTGTATATTGTTACTTTTATATTTTTGTAATAAAAGGACTAAAAAGTCAAAGTCTCTCTCCTTCTCTCTCTCTCTCTCTCTCCTTCTCTCTCTCTCTCTCTCTCTCTCCTTCTCTCTCTCTCTCTCTCCTTCTCTCTCTCTCTCTCTCCTTCTCTCTCTCTCTCTCTCTCTCCTTCTCTCTCTCTCTCCTTCTCTCTCTCTCTCTCCTTCTCTCTCTCTCTCCTTCTCTCTCTCTCTCTCTCTCCTTCTCTCTCTCTCTCCTTCACTCTCTCTCTCCTTCTTCTCTCTCTCTCTCCTTCTCTCTCTCTCTCCTTCTCTCTCTCTCTCCTTCTCTCTCTCTCTCCCCTACTCCTCCATGTCCCTCTCTCTTGCCTCCTCTCTCTCTATTTTCTATTTCCCACACCCTTCTCTGTCCCTCTCCCCCTCCCCTCTATGTCCATCTCCCCCACCCCTCTCTGTCTCGCTGTCGTTCCCACTCTCTCTCTCTCTGTATCTGCGCACCCCTCGCTACCTCTGTCCCACTCCTTTCTCTCTCTCTCTCTCTCTCTCTCTCTCTCTCTCTCTCTCTCTCTCGCTCTCTCTCTCTCTCTCTCTCTCTCTCTCTCTCCCACCCCTCTGTCTCTTGCTGCTCCCTCACCCCATCTTTCTCTCCCTCCTCACCCCTCCTCCCTTTCCTCCCCACCCCTTCCCTTTTCCCTCCTCCACTTCCACTCTCTCCCACTCCCCTGCCCTTCTCCTCATTTATCCCTTCCCTTTCCCACATCTCTTCCTCCCTGTCCTCTCATCTCTCCCTTCTCTTCCCCTCCCCTCTTTCTCTCTCCCCCCCTACTCCTCCATGTCCCTCTCTCTTGCCTCCTCTCTCTCTATTTTCTATTTCCCACACCCTTCTCTGTCCATCTCCCCCTCCCCTCTATGTCCATCTCCCTCACCCCTCTCTGTCGCTCTACCTCTCTCTGTCGTCCCCCCACTCTCTTTCTCTGTCTCTGCCCCACCCCTCGCTACCCCTGCCCCACTCCTTGTTCTCTCTCTCTCTCTCTGGCTCTCTCTCTCTCTGTCTCTCTCTCTCTCTCTCTCTTTTTCTCTCGCCCTCTCTCGCCCTCTCTCTCGCCCCTTGCTGGCTGTTGCGATTTGGGTATGGCGGCTGTGTGCGCCGAGCTGTGAGTACTGTGCTGTGTTGGCGTCTTTCCTATCCCCATTTAACTCCATTTGTGTCCTTGTACGTGTTTGTGAAGTTTTCCCCGTGTTTCCCTTCCCTGTTGAGAAGAGAGAGAGAAAGAGAGCGCACATCGGAAGTGCTTCGCGGGTTCTTCGTGAAACCCTTGGTTTCCAGACCTGCGTTTCATCTGCCATGTTCTTATAGCCTTGTATGCCGCTCATCGGTGGTTTATCTTCCTCATTATACCCTCTTTTTTTTGTTATTTTCATTTTCCTCCACTTGCTGGTTGCATGTGGAAGGTTTCTTTTGTTTAAGTTAAACTTCTCTTGTTTTTCTTTAAGCTGTGGCAAACGAACGTTTGCACAATAGTGTGTACGAGTCACTCACTCGCAAGAACGGAGTGACGATTGCTCCACCTGACGGAGTTCGTGTTGATAATGTGGTGATGGCTCTCGGAGAGCTCGTTGGAATTGAGAATGTTCTCGCCGCTTCAAAAATGAACCAACGTATCGTGGTTTTCGTGTCGGAAGAGCGACACGTGGCTCAGGCGGTTGAAACCGGTCTATCCGTACCGCCGGACGTCTTTGTTCACGTTAGTCCTTTGGACACGACCGCGGTTAAGTTAATCATGTCCAATATTCCGCCCTTCTTCTCAAGTGAGGAGATTGTGGCTGCATTAAGCGTTTTTGGCACGGTTGTGTCACGAATCTCGATGATCCCGCTTCGTCTGCCCTCTGATGCTTCGGTTCGCCACATCATGTCGTTCCGACGTCATTGCTATATCATTCTAAAAGAAAACGCTCAATTGCTCAATGCAGTGATGACGTTTAAAAACAAAAGTCGCAATTACCAGAATTATATTGCGACGGAGACCACGACCTGTTTTATATGTGGTCAATCTGGACATGTAAAGAACACTTGCCCCAAGATTACATCGAGTGGCGCATTTAGGCCGGTAGAGCCCATTGAGACCAACAGTGGTCCATCTAGAGTTGGGCATGCTCGTGACGCCTCAAACTCGAACAATCTGCCTGGACCGTCGGAGGTGGGGGTAAATCAACCCCAGGCAGATAATGAAGGCTTCACTGTTGTACCTTCAAAAAGGAAACATAAATTGAAACATCTAACCGACAATAGTCAAGATGTGACGACGAGCAGTGCAAAAAGGATGGCGCCG
Source organism: Myxine glutinosa (assembly GCF_964187855.1). Lineage (NCBI taxonomy): Eukaryota > Metazoa > Chordata > Myxini > Myxiniformes > Myxinidae > Myxine > Myxine glutinosa. The sequence goes on from NC_136263.1 coordinate 107,645,668, forward strand.
GCTGCGGAAAACAATGACTCGTGTTTAGAAACAGCAACATTTGCTGTTTTTAAAACTCAAAACACTTTTGATGTTCTTGCTCCGGGGAATGATGACATTCCTACTTGTGGGGCCGGTGAACACGAGCAGGAAATTGGTATTGTGCATCAGGAAGCACACGTGACCACTCCCGTCGTCACAAGCCCCATGGATATTAACATTGAATCCACTATTATCCCCCTCCCCGCTGAGAGTGAAGTGTGTTCAATTTCTGAGTCACAAATAACTCCGGACCTGGTTGAATCAGTATGCAAAGCTTCAACTGGTCAAATACCAGGTTTGGCACAAATGGAATGCAAAGCTCCTCCCGTAAACATACCTCCTCCTCCCCACCCTCCTCTTCATCCTCCCTCTCCTCCTGCTCCTCTCACTCCTCTTCTCCTCACCCCTCCCCCTCCTCCCACTCCTGCTCCCACTCCTGCTCCCCCTTTGGAAGCAGAACATGAGGCCTCCTTTATTAAACCAGCATGACATTGATGTAATGGACACGGATCGGTGCTCAGACTATGATTCAGACAGAGCCTCGTCGCTTGCTTCTGGTGGCAGCATCGAAGTGTGGAACGATCCAGTTTTTTCCCAAGATTCGGAGAGTGTTCCCAGTGTTCCACCTGCCGATATCATAAAGTTTCTCCATGACACCTATCACAAGAAACATGTTAAAATTAAAGACTTTTTCCCTGACCTGTCCACCTTTATAATCTCTGCAAAGCGATTGCTCCTTAAAGCCGGACAGCTTGCTTGGCGTGACCGATTCACAAGTGTATCGCCTCCGGAAATGCATCCTTAAAGCAAAGAAGGAGCTGCAGACGTAGACAGGCCGAGCTTCTGACACACCAACCTCGAAGGCTTTCTCTATAGCGAGTTTAAACATTAATGGGGGACGCTCTACCATCCGCAAAGCCGAAGTTAAGCAGTGTGTTGGGGCAAATAACATTGATGTTTTGCTTTTACAAGAAACAAGATGCAGCTCTTGTGCAAGTGAATGGCAAAGGCTAATGAAAGGAAAATGGTTTTTTAGTAGTCTGGAACACCCTAGGGCTGGGGTAGCTGTTTATATACAACCTTCCTTTTGCAGTCCTAGAGTTGTTTTTAATGAGATTATCAAAGTGTATTTGATTTCACTCACCTTTACACACAATGGTATAAAACACACTGTACTGAACGTCTACGCGCCGAGTGATAGCACGGAGAGACTTGCCTTTTACACGCACTTGGAAACTTCTCTTGCACACATTGATTTTAACGGACTTGTTTGCTTGGGGTGGAGATTTCAACTGTACAACAGACTCCGCCATTGATCGTAATGGAGAGGAACCTCACCCAGCAAGCACGGTGCCTTTGTTGAGAGCTTTGTCTAAGTATTCCCTTGTCTATGTGTGGAGAATCCGCAATCTTTCTGTCCGCTAATACACGTGGTGTCGGTGTTCAAACGCCCACCTATCACTTGCAATATTTGACCGTTTTTACATCAATAGTGTTTTTTTGAATGTTGTGAGCAATATGGACATTGTCCCAAGTGGCTTCTCAGACCATCACATGGTCGCACTTCGTATTCACCCACCAGTCCGGAATCGTGGTGCTGCCTACTGGACCTTCAATGCAAGCCTTTTGGACGACCAACTGTTTGTTGATGCCTTTCGTGTGTTCTGGAAAGCCCCGCTCCAACGTAAATCTTCCTTCCCCCGCCTTGGACAATGGTGGGACAATGCCAAAGTGCAGATAAGATCTTTTTGCCAACAATTTGGAGCTTACCATACTGGAAGCTCAAACAAAGAGAAGTCAGCAGATAACTTCAGTAAGAACAAAGGAAGGAAGGATAACGCATGATCAAAAAGATATCAGAGCCTCACTTAAACACTACTTCTCTGAACTTTATCATGCTAGGAACATCGACAACGAAGTTATGGAGTTGTTAACTTCTTCCTTACCCAACTTGTCAGAATCTGCACTCCTACAACTGGACAAGGAAGTAACTTTGGAGGAACTCCATGCTGCTCTACAAACCTTACCTTCTGGTAGGGCCTCTGGCCTGGATGGAAGTCCTACAGAACTTTATAAAATCATTTGGGACCTCCTGGGGCCAGAGCTACTTGAGGTTTTGATGGACGGCCGACGATCAGGCTCGCTGCCTTTAAGTTGACGTAGGGCTGTACTCGCCCTTATCCCAAAAAAGGGAGACCTTCAGCAACCCCACAATTGGCGTCCCATTTCACTGCTTTGTGCAGACTACGAGATACTCTCCAAGGGTCTCGCCAACCGGCTCAGAGCCGGTATTGGGGAGATCATACACCCAGATCAATCTTACTGTGTCCCTAAAAGGACAATTCATGACAGTATATTTATTGTGCGTGACATGATTGATATCTGTTCTCTCCAACAAAGAAATGTTGGCTTGGTGTTCTTAGATCAAGAAAAGGCCTTTGATACCATTGATCATTTTTATCTTTTTTCTGTTTTAAGAGGGTTTGGTTTTGGGGAAAATTTTATCTCTCACGTACAGCTACTGTATAATAACACTTTTAGTCTCTTAAAAGTTAACAACATTTTATGTCAGCCTTTCCCGGCTAGTAGAGGCATTCGTCAAGGTTGCCCTCTTTCCGGCCTCCTGTACTCTCTCGCCATTGAGCCTTTGCTCATCCGGTTGCGTGCACGTCTTCTCGGTTTCCTTGCCCAACCGACAGCGAACCCGTTTAAAGTGATTGCTTATGCAGACGACCTTTGTGCAATCATTCACTCGGATGAGGACGTTTTGGCCTTGGTCCAAAGCATTCAAGAATTCAGTTAGGCAAGTTCCGCAAAAGTGAATTGAAAAAAGAACAGAGCTCTCTATCTTGGTCCGCAAAATGGCGCCACTCCTCCGTCTCTACCTGAGCAACTTGAATGGGCATGGGATGGAATTTTTTTTATCTAGGCGTTTTTCTTGGCACTGAAAACTTCATTTTGAAAAACTGGGAATCTCTAATAAATAAAATGGAGAGGCGGCTGCTCAAATGGAAGGGCTTACTCTGTCAACTCTCGTATCGGGGCCGAACCCTCATTATAAATAACCTTGCAGCATCAATGCTTTGGCACGTTTTTATGGCACTGCAGCCCCCGGTTTTTATTCTTAAAAAACTACAATCTATTTTTATTGACTTCTTTTGGGGGGGAAAGCACTGGCTCAAACCTGGTGTGTTAAACCTCCTTGTTGCTGAAGGAGGACAGGGCATGATCACCATTACCAGCAAAGTGATGGCTTTTCGCCTCCTGTCGCTTCGTCGACTGTTGTATACGGACGTCTCGTGGAAGGCCTTGGCTCACTGCCTGCTACGGCAGGCAGGGAAACTCGGCTACGATCAGGAACTGTTCCTCATTGACACCAAGAAAGTGGATATTGCATCAGTCCCCCTGTTCTACAGGAGTGTGCTAGAGGCATGGCAGGCGGTTACCGTGCGCCGTGATAACCGTAAATACTCCCTTGAAATGTTTTTAAACGAGCCAATCTTTATAAACCCCATTTTTGAAGGGATCTGCAGTGATCGCACCTTTATGCAAAAGTTTATTGATGTTGGATGCACCAAGGTTAAAGATTTTAGAACCCCTCCTCCTTACAAATGGAAACCAACTGCTGACGTCGCTGTGGCCACTGGAGTTAGGTCCATTCTGGTCATTGGGAGGATTTTTTCTGTGATTCTGCGCTTTTTCAAGCAAAGGAGGCTAAAATGGGCTCCAAAGGTGGAGGCTGGCCTCTCTCATCCAACCATCCTTTTCCAGAGCTTTTGCTTCATTTCCAAGGTTTCACCTCCTTTCATTTGATGGGAACATCTTCTGTTTATTGTATGTGTGTTAAAACCCTTGTTCCTGATAGACCCGCAGAACCACAAGCACATTGGAGGAGAATGCTCCAGACTACTCGTTCCACTTCGATCAACTGGCCTGCTATGTACAAAGTACCCGTCGCCAAACGCTCCGGAGACTTGCAGTGGCGACTGGCACATTCCATTTTACCCTCCAATGATTTATCTCACCGTATATGTTCCGATAACACAGAATCGTGTCCCTTCTGCGGTGCCACAGAAACCATTTTTCATATTTTTATCAATTGCTCTAGGTTGGCACGCCTTTTTATAGGCAGTTTTATCATGTGTTATCCGGGGGCGAGGCCTAGTTTTTACTCATTGTGTTTTTATTTTAGGTTTTAGCATCTCCCACCAGGGTAAAGATGAATGCCTTTTAGCCAACTATTTGTCCTCTGAAGCAAAGCTTGCTATATACCTGTCAAAGAAACACAAAATGCAAAATGTTTGTGATTCTGTTTTTGTTTCTGATGTTGTTCATCTTTTTAAAACCTTGGTCACATCACGTGTACACGTTGAATTTAAATCCAGTGATTGTACACTGTTTTCGCAGCAATGGTGTGTGAAAGCATCTTTATGGGAACTTGTTGATGGTGTTCTTACATTGAATTTTTAATTTACCTTTTTTGACCTTGCACAGTCACCTGCCTGTATTTCTTTGATTTACCTTGTACACAACGACTTCCGGTCCCTCGAGCGACGAGGCTTGCTTCGATCTCTCCACGGCATCAAAGTTTGAGTGTTTTCCCATTCGTTTCTTTGTCAAATTTCCGCTGGGTATTTTGTTGTGTATGTGTTATTGTGTGTTTCTATTTGGTTTTGGTTTTGTAGTTGTTGCAAATTTGTGTGTAATTAGTCGTTTCTTTGTTCGCGCCTCGTGCGCCTCGTGCGGCCTGGTCTCTCCAGGCTCCCTCCCCCCTCCCCCCCCGTCAGTGTTTTGTGAATATGGGTTCTTTCCTTCATAGTATTTGCTTGTTTCTTTGATTTTCTTTTCTCCCCCTACCTCTCACGAACATCTTACCCTTTGTCCAGCGTTTTGAAAACAGAACAAACAAATAAACAAACAATATTTTTTTTTCTATATTAATTCTTTCTCTCCTACGTGCTTGTTCGTGCTTGTTCGCTCTCCTCCTCGTCTCGACTTGTGCCCCGCCCCCTATATCTCGTTTTGTTCTTTCACCTCTGCTCCTTGCTTTCTCAAATCCACGTGCTCACTTAGAGACTTTTCCCAGATTGTTTTTCATGGTTTTGTTTAAATATTATTTAAATATGTTTAAACCGCAGCCGTGATGCTGACGCCGCCCTCCCCCCCCCCCCCCCCCCCAGAATTTCCATGTTTTAAACGTTTCCCGGTGTGTACCCTGGATTAGAATAGGTACACCGTATCCCTGCGCATCGTAAGAGATGACTAAGAGGGTTGGCGTCAGGAAGGGCATCCGGCCATAAAAACATTGCCTCAAAAAGAGAACCATGGCAATTACAACTACATATGGGCGGGCAGGGTACAGCCCGAAGTGGAGATCAGTTTCTGAGCTTTGGGACATGGAATGTAGGGACAATACAATGACAGGGAGATCAGGAGAAGTGGTGGAAGTATTGGTCAGAAGAAGAGTGGACATATGTTGTGTGCAAGAGACGAGATGGAAGGGAAGTGGTGTGACAATGGTGAAGGGTAGGCAGGGACAGAAATACAAGTTTATGTGGCAAGGGTGCCTGGAGGGCGTGAATGGTGTTGGTGTCCTGTTTTCTGAGGAGTTTGTAGACAGTGTGGTGAGTGTGACTAGAGTGAGTGATAGGTTGATGATGGTGAAAATGATGATTGGAAAGCTCTTGGTGAACGTCATCTCGGGATATGCTCCGCAGGTTGGTCGAAGCGATGAAGAGAAGGACAAGTTCTGGTGTGCGATAGAGAAGCTGATGGAAAACGTGAAAGATGAGGAAGTTGTTATGGTAGGAGGAGACCTAAATGGACATGTGGGAAGGAGTATGGATGGTTTTGACAGAGTTCATGGGGGTTACCGATATGGTGGGAGAAATGGAGAAGGTGAAAGGATTTTGGAGTTTGCTGATGGAGCTGATTTGTTGATTTGTAATACTCAGTTCCAGAAAGAGGATTATAAGCTTGTTACGTACACGTCAGGTGGGTCGACGACAACCGTTGACTACCTGATGGTGCGTAGGTGAGATAGATAGGGGGCACCTCCATGACACAAAGGTGATCCCGGGGGAGGAGGCTGTTTCACAGCACCACTTGGTTGTCTGCGACATAAGGGTGAAAGGTGCAAGGAGAGCTCGGCGGGTGAAGTACCAACCGAGAATGAAGGTTTGGAGGTTGAAAGAGGTGACAGTAAGGGAGGCATTAAAAGAGAGGCTGTGTAGGGTCGAGGATGATGTGGTTGAGCTTGAAAATGGTTGGATGTCAATGAAAGCTACTCTGTTGGGAGCCGTTGGTGAGGTATGTGGATGGACAAAAGGACCACCGAGGCACTCGGAAACAAGGTGGTGGGATGATGAAGTTGGAATGAGGATTGACGAGAAGAGGAAGAAGTTCAAGGAGTGGCAGAAGGCGAAGGGTACGGGAGCAGAAACAGCAGAGCATGAAAGTTATAAGGCAGCCAGGAAGGCTGCAAAGAAAGAGGTAGCAAAGGCGCAGGAGGCATGGAGGAAAATGTTCGGAGAACGCTTGGATTCGGAAGAGGGTCAGAAAGCAGTATTCAGGATTGCAAAGCAGATAGCGAAAGAGAGGTGTGATGTGATGGGGGTGAGTTGCTTGAAGGATGAAGTGGGACAAATCGTTGTCGACCCAGATGGAATTAAAGGAAGATGGAAAAGATATATGGAAATGCTGTTGAATACAGAGAATGAATGGGATGGCAACATAGAGAGTAACCCAGTTTTAGGACCGGCAGAGAAGATAACTGAGAAGGAAGTTGAGGAAGCGATAAAAGCAATGAAGGGCAGAAAAGCGGGAGGGCCGACGGGAGTTGTGGGAGATATGTTGAAGGCAGCAGGAAGTTGGGGGTGTGAAGAGAATGACAGAGATCAATTCCACTGCTTCGCCGATGACATCCAGCTTTTCATCTCCACCAAGTCCATCTCCACCGCCACCCACTCTATCCTGACAAACTGCATCACTGAAATAAAATCCTGGCTTCAAATCAACTTCCTCAAACTTAACTGTGATAAATCTGAAATAATCATCATTGGCCCAAAAACGCTCACCAAGTCCACCCATAACTTTGCCCTCAACATCGACGGTTTCCCAGTATCCACCTCCCCTCACATCCGGAATCTTGGCATCATCTTTGACCAAACCCTCTCCTTCGACAAATACACTAAACAGATCACAAAGACAGCCTTCTTTCACCTGAAAAACATCGCCCTGTCTCCGTCCATCCCTCTCCTCCGTGGCTGCAGAAACCCTCATCCACGCCTTCATCACTTCCCGTCTGGACTACTGCAATAGCCTCCTTTATGGTTCACCCTCAACAATCACCAATAAACTCCAATACATTCAGAACTCCGCTGCCCGTCTACTCACCCATTCCCGGACCCGTGACCACATCACCCCCGTCCTTTACAAGCTTCATTGGCTCCCCATCTCCCAGAGAATCCAGTACAAAATCCTCCTCTTGACCTACAAAGCCCTCCATAACCTGGCCCCATCCTACCTGGCTGACCTCCTCTCCAGACACACTCCCACCCGCAACCTCCGCTCTGCTGGTACCAACCTCCTGACCCCCCCCCCCCCCCCCATCCGGACCAAATTTAGATCCTGGGGGGACAGGGCCTTCTCCACTCCACTACTATTTGTAGCTGTGATGGAGGTGCTGGCTCAGGACGTAAAGGAGGGTTTACCGTGGGAGTTGTTGTATGCAGATGATCTGGTGTTGATTGCGGAAAGTATGGATGGACTGAAGTAAAAGGTGAACAAGTGGAAGGATTGTATGGAGACAAAAAGTCTCAAGGTGAATATCGGAAAGACGAAGGTGATGGCAAGTGGTAAAGCATGTGGTGAGGTGGAAAGAACTGGGAAGTGGCCCTGTGCTGTGTGTAGGAAGGGTGTCGGAGTGAACTCCATTCAATGTACAATGTGCGCTGAGTGGGTTCATCAAAAATGTAGTGGTCTGAGAGGGTCATTAACCAGTGTGGCAGCTACATTCAAATGTAAGGTGTGCACAGAGGGAGCTGCAGATGGAGGAAATGTTGAGTTGGATCTTAGAGACGGCGTGAAGCTGGAAGGTGTGAAAACATTTTGCTACCTTGGAGACATGCTGAATGGAGAAGGTGGATCAGACTCGGCAATGGTTGCTAGAGTGAGATGTGCATGGAAGAAGTTTCGGGAACGGAGTGGCGTGCTGATGATGAGGGGAGTGTCGTTGAAGCTGAAGGGAAAGGTGTATGCTGCATGTGTGAGAAGTGTTATGATTTATGGGAGCGAGACATGGGTAATGAACGTAGAGCAGCAACGAAGGTGGGAAAGGGTGGAAATGCGAATGGTTCGACGGATGTGCGGAGTATTGTTGAGAGAGAGGAAGACAAATGATGTATTGCGAAAGATGATGGGAATAGAGCCTGTGATTGATGCTGTGAAGAGGAACAGGTTGAGATGGTTTGGTCATGTGTTGAGGAAGGATGAAAGTGACTGGTTGAGAAGAGTGATGGAAATGAATGTAGAAGGAAGTAGAGGACTGGGAAGGAAGAAGGAAGTAGAGAAAGTCTTGGTTAAAGATGGTGGAAGAAGAAATGCGGGCAAGGGGGTTATCAAGGAGAGATGCAGAAAATAGAGCAAAATGGAGAAGATTGTCATGGGGACCGCAAGGCTATCCCCCGCTCTAGTAGGGAAATGGCCTTTAAAATACATGTTGTTGTTGTTGTACCTTGTACAAGTTGTGCAAGTTCAACGATTCCTCGCAATAAAGAGGAACAAAATGTCAAATGTTTCTCCTCTCTCCTCTCTCCCCTCTCCTCTCTCCTCTATCCTCTCTCCTCTCTCCTGTCCCCTCTCTTGCTCCTATCCCCTTCCCCATCTCATACCCCTCCCCTTCCCTTCCTACCTCCTCTTTCCTTCCCCCCTCCACCTCACCTCTCTCCCGCTCCCCTCCCCCTCCTCACCATCCTGCTCACCTCTCTCTGCCCCACCCGTATTCCCTCCCTGATCCTCATATTCCCGTCAGGAAGCGACTTCATGTTACCTGAAAACGCTGGGTACCTTTGCTAATATTCTATAAAAAAAAAAAGTAATCATGCAAGTTCAAAGTATGAGATAAACTTGTGTATTCATGTAATTTCAAGGGATTTTGGATATGGCATTGACGTGATAGGCCAAGAAGTCCCTCCTGTATGGACACCATCCCTGTAGTTTTCTCTACTACTGTGCTTAGTTGATGTGATTTGTAAGTTATGCACATTTGATATCGGCCGGCAAACCTGTCCCTCATGTAACCTTTTTATTTTTGCAAAAATAACTTTTCCTTGTCATGAAATGTTTTTTTTAAGTTAAGGGGCAAATTTTTCGAAGACAACTTGCAGTTGTACGACTTGACGTCATGGGGTAAATACCTTGGCACACACCCAAACTCTTCACCAAATTTCGTCCGAATGCATCCACAACATTTTGAGACATCCTGTTCACAGACAAGCAGACAGGAGTGAAAACATAACCTCCCTCCACCTTCGGTGGTGGAGCTAATATAGAGTTGGTGGAGAGTTTGAATCTCTCCACTGTTTGGATGACGAGGGAAGTTTACTTGCTTAACTGGACTACAGGATATGTCATGGTACATAATTATATAATGTTTTGGATCGGTTCTTGTGTTGGTTTGAATCATTTTGTTAAATAATGTTGTGTTTGTGTAATTATTTCCCTCGTGTTTAAAATGTTTATTTGTTGTGTGTTTGTGTTTTTTATCCTCAGTTCCAGCGACTGTCCAAGGCCTGAATTGCACTCCGAACGAGGATCACAGCACGACCGCGCTCGACGTGCGTTGGGACCCCGCGGAAGGAGACAGTACATTATATACGTTATGTACACGGCAAAAGATAATACAACAGAAACAATGTGTACCAACACAACGAGTGAAAACATAACATTTTATAACCTCACCTGGGAGGATATACAACATCAGCGTTTTCACAATCAGTGTTGATTTGCAAAGCCAAGACCCAGCGAACATTACAGGACAAACAGGTGGGAATCGTGGAATAACAACGATAAAGATGGAGGTTGATTTGTTTATCTCTTTACTTTGTTCCTAAAATGTAATTTGTGATTGTGTTCTATTTGGGCCTTAAACTTTCACTTCAAAAATATAAAAACCCAAGGCAGGAGAACCCGTTTTGTCACATGATCATCTGTGAGGGTTTTGGGGTTAAATTGGTTCCTTTGTGGATTCAAATCTCAAATCAACAATCATGGTAATGCAGTTCAGCAGGGGGAGCTGCATCTCGAAGCACTCCATCATAAAACCACTGTCTAATCATTGTAGTCTAATAAGAACAGCGGCCAAATAATGATGATCTTCATTTAGCTTGTGGACATTAACGATCCGAACATGTCTATCGACAAGAGCATGCCACTGTAGGTGAGGTACATTTGTGTAAGGACAGTTTGTGAGTGTTAACCGGTGTGGTATTTCTTGGTTCAATATGGATGACTCTCCTCTTGTCTTTTACACCTCAAGGGTGGACATAGTCCAATCCATCCATGATAATAAAAGGCTGTGTGTGTGTGTTTCTGTCTGTCTGTCTGTCCGTCCGTCCGTCTGTCTCTGTGTTTGTGTGCGTGCACGGTCCTAAAGCATAACATATATTTTTCTTTGCCAACCCCCTGCCTCCCGCCTCCGCTCATTTTCCTGATTTTTTTTTTCCACCTCACCCCCCTCCCGCCCCCCTCCCCATTCTACCACCACTCTCTGTGCCTTCCCCACCCATCTGTCTCTCCTCCTCCTCCCCACTCTGTCTCTCTTCTCCTCCTCCTCCTCCATCTGTCTCTCCTCCTCCTCTCTGTCTGTCCCCTTCGCTTTCTCTCTCTCTCTCTCTCTCTCTCTCTCTCTCCTTCTCTCTCTCTCTCCTTCTCTCTCTCTCCTTCTCTCTCTCTCTCCTTCTCTCTCTCTCTCCTTCTCTCTCTCTCTCTCCTTCTCTCTCGTGTTACATGTTACGTGTTACGTGTTACATGGTGCATTCAGAAAGGAACACGGTTGGGAAGGACACGGATGCTCTGTCGCTCCTGGCTACTGGTTGTGCGAGGTTTGTCTCCTGGTCTGTCCATTTGGATCGCATTGGGATCACCAATAAAAAAAAAGAAAAAAAAAAAAAAGAAAGAAAAAAAAAGTCTCTCTCTCTCTCTCTCCCTCTCTCTCTCTCCCCCTCCCTCTCTCCCCCTCTCTCTCTCCCCTTCTCTCTCTCCCCCCCTCTCTTTCCCTTTCTCAATTTTTCACTTTATTTAATCAAACGCTTAATTTGCTCTTGATGTGTTCATAGTTCTTGTGTGAGCATTTCCTTTAAAATTGTTTGTGGTTACTGTTTGTGTCCTCACCTTTGGTTGGTAAAATTTTTATACTTGCTGATTTCTTTTGAATATCCTTTGTTCTTTTTTGGTGTGTTTATGATCCTTATACAATGTTTCTTTGAACTCGTTGCTTGGTTTAACACTGCTTTGTGGAATGGTTTTATACTTTTATAATAAAAAGATACAAAAGTCTCCTTCTCTCTCTCTCTCTCTCTCTCTCTCTCTCTCGCGCCCCCTGCTGGTCATTTGCATGCTGGTTGTACTGTCATGGCGTCTGCTTGTGGAGGCCTGTGAGTGCTCTGTGTTGTTGCTCCATTCCCCCCCCCCCCCCCCCCCCCGTTTTCCCCCCTCTGTGTCCTTGTACCTGTTCGTGGAGTCTTCCTGGTGATTCCCATATACGTTGAGACGGGAGAGAGAGCCGGAGAGCACAGGGTGATCGCTGGTAAGGGTTCGCCGTTTTTGGGCGTCGCCCGATCGGTGTTTGCTCCTTCATCTTAAACCTCTATTTCCTTTTTTTCCTTTCGTTTATCCTTCCTTCAGTTTGTTTTGTTGCCTCCCTTTTCCGAAGTTAGGGAAATCGGAGAGGTCTGATTGCTTCCCATTCCCGGAGTTCGGGTAGGGAAGATTTTATTATATATTCACCCTCCCCGAGTTGGGGAGGGGTTGTAAGTGCAGCTGTTCCAGCATGGCAGCTGCACTATCTCGATTTACGGCCTTTCAGAGCCTGACCCGTAAGCACGGGTTCTTTTGTGTACCTCCGGAACGTGAGGTTAGTGTCGAGGACGTTGTCCTCGCAACCGGTCGTGTTGTCGGGATCGACAAGGTTGTTGCCGCTTCGCGGATGAACAAGCGGATCGTTATTTTTTTGTCCGACGTGGATTGTGTCCCACAAATTGTCGAACAGGGTTTGACAATCGATCCAGATTTATTTGTAATGATTTCCCCACTAGATAGCCCAGCGATAAAAGTCGTGATATCAAATTGCCCCCCATTTGTATCCGACGATGTACTAATTAAAGAGTTGTCCCGATACGGTACCATCGTGTCTCGTATCTCCATGATTCCCTTCGGGTCACGAAACAACGATTTAAGGCACGTGGTTTCATTCCGGCGGCAAGTGTTTATGATTTTAAAAAATTCCCAGAAGGATTTAAACCTTATAATAAAATTAAAACATCAACAGAACGAATATACAGTGTACGTGTCCACCAACGTTCTAAAATGTTTTGGCTGCGGACAATTTGGGCATGTTAAGCATGACTGCCCCCGAAAAGAGAATTCTCCACAAGTGCAACCTCCCCTCCGAACCGGGAATAAGCAACCCCCCCACCTTCCCACCACCGGTCCAAACCCTCCCACCACTGACCCAAGCCCTCCCACCACCGACCCAAGCCTTCCCACCACCGAACCAAACCTTCCCACCACCGAACCAAGCCCTCCCGCCGCCGAACCAAGCCCTCCCACCGCCGACCCGAACCTTCCCACCATCGACCCAAGCCTTACCACCACTGATCCCAATCTGTCCACCACCGACCCAAGCCCTCTTACCACCAATCCAAACCCCCCCGCCGTACCCCCCTCCCCTCCCCTTGAAACAGGGGCCCCTCCCTCTACTGAAGGATCTAATTGCAGCCATCTCCTGTTAACTATAGATCTCACCCCCCAGGCGACATCGTCCAATCACAGCTTGTTGCCTGCTATAACTGATCCTACCTCTCCCGCCGTGGTAGCCGATGGGATCCCCCTCCCGATGATCACGTCCTCCCTCCCCTCCCCTCCCCCCAAACCCTTGCAATCTCTTCCCACTAACCAGGACGAGTTTCAATTAGTCTGCCCAAAAGGAAAAAGACATCTGCAAACAACAGATGAAAACGGTCACCTCTTTAAAAAACCTACAACTGAAAACCGACAGGCCCTCCTCTCTGGCCTAGATTTGTCCCTCGTCACAGAAAATCGTTTCTCGGTATTGGAGGACATAGATGTGGATGAATCCTCGCCCTTGTCTACTGACCTAGAAATTGATATGGTTGAACCACAAAAATTAGTACCCCCCCCCCTTCCCCCCCCTCCCCTGAAGATGGCTCATTTCTCTCCCTCCCCGTCCCCCCCCTCTATGGACTATGCCCCATCCGATAACGTGGAGGGATGTGATGACGGTGAGGAGATAAATGATGAAAACCAGTGTGACACACCATCTGAGCCATCTGATATAGATGACTCTGTTAGTGAATGTGGTAGCCTTAAGGAAGAAGAAATCCCTCCAATCCCTCCCTCCGAGATAAAAAGGTTTCTTAAGGACACATTCCGAAAAAGGAATGTTGTAATAGAAACCTTTTTTCCGGAGCTACCTGATTTTATACATTCCGCTAAACTGATGGTAAAACGGCCCCACGTTTTTAATTTCAATTCCTCCCAACGTCACCGTTTAAAGAAGTGGTTGCAAAAAGCTAAGAATGAACTGCTATCAAAAAATTGAGTGGTGGTCACTCCTCCTTATAGCTGTAATGAGTTTTTCCATTTGTAGCCTGAATATTAACGGAGGATGTAGCTCTGTCCGTAAAGTTCAAGTAAGGGATTTTTTATTGCAGAAGAAAGTTGACATTGCCCTCTTACAAGAGACCCATGCCAACGACTGCTGTGTCGCAGAGTGGTGTAGGCTCTTCCCCGGCCTGTCCTTCTTTAGTAACGGTGACTCCCGCAAAGGCGGTGTCGCAATAATTCTTAGCCCCTCCTTTTCGCCTTCATCGCTTAAATTCGACGAAATACACAAGGGATCCCTAGCATCCCTAGAATTCCACTACTATGGAAAATTCTATACTATTTTTAATATCTATGCCCCAAGTACGCCTGTAGCTCGGCGAGTTTTTTTTAATGACCTTGGGACACACCTAACGTCCCTCGACAGTCAAAACGCCATAAAAAACCAAGACAATCATGTTTGTATTGGTGGAGATTTTAACTGCACCCTCCAACCCCAACTCGACAGGAACAGTGCAGAGCCCCATCCTGCCTCCACAATCCCTCTCACCAAATTTTTAAAACAAATGAATTTGACAGATATATGGCGGGTACAGCACCCATCAATCAGGCAATACACATGGTGTCGATGTATTCAGGGTAATATTGTACTTGCTCGCTTGGACAAGTTTTATATTAATCCTCCACTTGAACGCCTCGTTCTGTCATCCAAAATTTGCCCATCAGGATTCTCGGACCACAGCGCAACATTTCTCAAAATTTCTGCCCCCTGCCCGAAACACAAGAGTGCTTTTTGGAAATTTAATAACAACTTACTTGATGATAGTACCTTTAAGGACATTTTTCCGGAAATTTGGAATATTCTGGTTGCCTCCCAAGGGAATTTCTCAAACCTCAGACAATGGTGGGATAATGCCAAAACGCACATCAGACTGTTCTGCCAACAATATCGTGCGTATGGTGTTCAAGAGGAAAGAAAAACCACAACCTTACTTGAAGATGAAATCCTGGAATTACAGGAACAGCTTCAGGGAACCGCAAGTGTGAGCTACCAGGGAATGAGGCAACAAATCCATGGAAAAACGGCCTTACTGAATTCCATATCCGAAAGGCGAGCACAAAATGCTTTATTGCGCCTGAAGATGAGGTACATACACGACCTTGATGCTCCAACCAAATTCTTCTTCAGCCTTAAAAGGGGGGCCTCTTCGTCAATGATTACACGCTTGCTCCATGATGGGGAACTCCTTTATGAAGATGGCAGAATCAGGGAATATGCCCGGAAACATTTTAAACAACGGTTTATGCGGCATGACATTAACCAGGATGCAATATCGGAACTTGTTTCTAACCTTCCAACATTGGCGGAGGATCAGAAGCAGCAGTTGGAGGATCCTCTTAGGTTACCTGAGCTCACCGCTGCCTTGAAGGCCTTGGAACCTGATAAAGCCCCTGGACTGGATGGGCTGACAAGTGAATTTTTCCAGTTTTTTTGGGACACCATTGGACCTCACCTACTGCGGGTATTGAATGAATGTTTAGAGGATGGACAACTGCCGTGGAGTTGCCGGAGAGCAGTCACCACCTTAATTCCTAAGAAAGCGGACACTCAACTTATAGAGAACTGGCGTCCTATTTCTGTTTTATGTACGGATTATAAAATTTTAGCCAAAGCCTTGTCTAATCGAATGAAACCTTTTATGAATGTACTAATAGGAGAACATCAATCCTTTTGTATTCCTGGACGTACTATTTTTAATAATATCTTTCTTATCCGTGATACCATTCGGTTTTGTAACAATTTTAATATGAATGTTGGTCTGTTTTTTATTGACCAAGGAAAAGCCTTTGACTGTATTGACCACATGTACCTTTTTAGAGTTTTAGAGAATTTTGGGTTTGGACCTATTTTTATCTCGTACGTTAAACTTTTGTATTGTAATATATCCAGTGTTCTTAAAATTAATCAAGTATTGTGTAGCCCCATTGCTGTACAACGGGGAGTACGGCAAGGTTGCCCGCTATCTGGACTTTTATACTCTCTTGCCATCGAACCTCTTCTGCTCCAATTACGTACGCACATTTCTGGCTTCACTGGATCAATTCTTACCACACCGCTAAAAGTCTCTGCCTATGCAGATGATGTCTGTATTTATATAAAAAATAGTACTGACGTCACTGCGGTGGCTCAGGCACTAAAAACATATTGTCAGGCTTGTTCAGGCCAGGTAAACTGGAAGAAGAGTGAAGCCCTTTGGATAGGACCTGGAGATTGCCCGCCAATTGTCCTACCAGGAGGAGTGAACTGGCAGAAAAGTGGCATTAAATACCTCGGTATTTTCCTCGGAGACAACACCTTTGAGCAGCAGAACTGGGTGGGATTACCAGACAAGGTAATGGCAAAACTGGCCCGCTGGAAAGGACTTCTTTTCCAACTTTCGTACCGTGGAAGAACTCTCGTCATTAACAATCTTGTCGCCTCTATGCTATGGCATAAGATGATATGCCTACAACCGCCTGGGAGCCTTCTTATTACACTGCAAAAGAGCATTGTCGACTTTTTCTGGAGCGGGAAACACTGGCTCCAACCCCCCGTGGCATACTTGCCACTCGCTGAAGGTGGCCAAGGTCTTATTGATATCCGCAGCCGGATTATGGTCTTCCGGCTTCATATCGTGCGCCAACTTGTATATGGAGATGAAGCCCTACTCTGGAGGCCTCTGGCTAACTGCATATTACAGCTCACATGCAAGCTGGGTTACGACCGAGAACTTTTCTTGATGAACCCTCATCAAATCGATTCATCCTTGCTGCCCACCTTTTACCAAGGGGTGATGAACGCCTGGCAAGCCCTGTCCTTTTCCCGTGAAATGGCAACATACAACATGGAAATGTTGTTGAACGAGCCCCTATGCTACAACCCCTTCCTGGAAAACAGCTTGAATAATAGGGGACTCGTTCAACGTTTTGTTGATGCCAAGCTGCTGCGAGTGAAAGACCTCATGACAGAGTCTGGGAGCTGCCGGCTGAGTGCTGCCGCTGTGGCACAAAAAACCGGAATAAAATCTGTCAGGATCATCTCTCGGTTCCTTCAAGGGATATCCACAACGTATCGTAATACCTGCGAGGAACTTGGCCCTTCCCCCGAGGAAACAGCGGGTGACTTCCCCAAACTCCTAGTCTTCAGCCCGCCACTTAATCTGTCCCCTGGCCTGAACAGCCCTGATGATACTGCATTATCCCTTCCCGCCTTTCCAAAGAAAACTCTGTACAACGCGTACGTTAAAATTTTATACGCAAAAACATTTTCTGAGCACCCGAGGCTTCGATGGCGGGATGTTTTACCCCCAATACCACCCAATTGCCCCAATTGGCGAAGTTTTTATCTCTTGCCTACTCCAAAGTATGTTGGAGATATTCAATGGAAACTTGTACACTGGATTTTACCTTATAATGTTTTACTGAACCGGTTTTCTACTGCTAACTCTAATCTATGCCCTTTCTGTGCATCCATTGAAACCCTACCGCATATATACCTGGAGTGTGAACGATTGCAACCTCTTTTTACATTCCTTCAGGAACGCTTTGTGAAGCTTGGTTCCCTCTTCAATCACAATGTTTTTATTTATGGTGTTTTAGGACCGTCTTCCCTTAGGAATGTGGTTTTAATGAATTTTTTAATTGGCCAGGCCAAGTTTGCAATTTATAAATCCAGGAAGAAAAAAATGGGAAACGCTTCTGACTCGTCATGTGATGTACTGCTCACCCTTAAGGCTCTTGTAAATGCAAGACTAAAGCTAGAGTACCGGTTTTTTAAAATGAACAAGAATTTAACATGTTTTAAAGAAAAGTGGGTTTTTAATGATGTCATATGCACACTTGATGATGATGACTTGAAAATAACCTTTCCTTGAGACCATTTTATTGTGTTTTGTTTCTTTGTGACTGAACATAACTGATTTTTTGTACTCTTGTAATAAAAGGAAGAAACAGTCAGTCTCTCTCTCTCTCTCTCTCTCTCTCTCTCTCCCTCCCTCTCTCTCGCCCCCTGCTGGCCGTTCGTGTGTTGGGCGTGGCAAGATGGCGCGCACTGGTGTTCGTGTGCTGTAGCTCCGTGCTTGTGTTGTGTTGTCCCCCCCCATTCCTTCCTTTCCCATCGCGCCTTTGTCGTGTCCTTCTTTACCACCTGTGCCCCTTTCCCTCCCTTGAGACAGACAGAGAGAGTGAGAGAAGAGCCCAAAGGTGAGCAGACCCGTTCGGTTCAGTTTACCTGCTCCGTCGGTGCTGTTTACCTTACTCGCGTCGCGTGAACTTTATTATTCATTATTTCATTTCGACTTTATTTATTTTGTGTCCTTTCCGCCTGGTCAAGGTGGAAAGGTGAGACATCGCCGTTATGGCGAGTGTTCGTGCACGGCAGGAAGGGTTTGAAACCCTAACAAGGAAGCATGCTTTCGTGTGTGTCCCTCCCGAAGGTGTTCCTACCGAGGACATTATCCTAGCCGCAGGGAATGTTATCGGCGATGAAAATGTCCGCGCCGCGTCGCGGATGAACCAAAAGTTTGTTGTTTTCGTGTCGGACGAGAAGTTCGTGCATGATGTTGTTAGTACCGGTCTGTCATTGAAAGGTGGGCAGTTCGTCATGGTTTCCCCGATGGACACACCGGCGATTAAAGTTATTATTTCAAATGTCGCTCCGTTTATCACAGATGATAAGTTAATGGCTGTTCTGACCCGGTATGGAACTGTTGTTTCCCGAATCTCGATGATTCCCCTGGGATGTCGGGATGAACGAATGAAACATGTTATGAGTTTCCGGAGACAAGTATTCATGGTGCTTCCTGATCGCGGCGACGATACAGGACTAAACATCTCGTTTAAAATTTCGGTAAATGATCGTCAATATCAAATGTACGCTTCGTCAGGCACCTTAACGTGCTTCCTTTGTGGAGCCTTCGGACACGTTAAAAGGTTTTGTCCCAAAGCATCTTGTACGAAGTGCGGCAAATTGGGACACACCAATGTGGGCTGTAAAAAAGAAAACACCCCGACCGTGCTTCCTCATGCCTCGACCGTGCTTCCTCATGCCTCGACCGTGCTTCCTCACGCCTCGACTGTGCTTCCTCACGCCTCGACCGTGCTTCCTCACGCCCCGACCGTGCTTCCTCACGCCTCGACCGTGCTTCCTCACGCCTCGACCGTGCTTCCTCACGCCTCGACCGTGCTTCCTCACGCCTCGACCGTGCTCCCCGACGCTCAAACCGTGCTCCCCGACGCTCAAACCGTGCTTCCCGGTGCTCAAACCGTGCTACCTGAAGCCCCGACCGTGCTTCCCGACGCCCCGACTGTGCTTGCTGATGTCCCAACTGTGCTTCCCGAGGTCCCGACTACGTTTCCCGAAGCCCCAACCGTGCTTCCCGAAGCCCCGACCGTGCTTCCCGAAGCCCCGACCGTGCTTCCCGAAGCCCCGACCGTGCTTCCCGAAGCCCCGACCGTGCTTCCCGAAGCCCCGACTGTGCTTCCCGACGCCACGACTGTGCTTCCCGACGCCCCGACCGTGCTTCCCGACGCCCCGGTGCTACCCAAACCCAGTGAGATGGCACTTGGTGATGCTAGTACTGCTGGCGAACCCATGAATGAAGAACTTGTCATACTGACCAAAAAACGGAAAGCACCACTAACAAATAGCCCCGATGGTGCGATAAAGAAGGCTGTCTTGGGCAGAGACACTGTCTCTGCAAAAGAGGGCAAAACGTTTACAGCAAACGAAAATATCGAACGCCAAAGTGGAAAAGAGGATGTTACTGATTTCCCAGGCTCTGAGAATAAAGCCTACATTGATCCGAACAATGCAGCCATTTTTGAGCCTGAACGCGAAGCCCTACCGGTTCCCCCTCCAGTAGCTGAGCGGACTGGTGACCAAACAAATTGCTCTGTCTTACAAACAGAAATCGTAACCCCGGCTACGCAGAGATCTGCAGCCATTTGCCAAAGCACACATAAAGAAAGTAAGCACCAGTCTGCTCGTGAGTGTGTACCAGAGTACCCAACGAAATCTCAGGATATGCATCCAGAGGATCTCGTGAGAGCTGCAAGTAAAGCCCAAGATCCAGGTGGGACATTATCAGACCTGTCAGAGTCTGAGGACGAGGTGGAAGTGACTGAGCTGTCACAGTCATCAGCATCTCAGTCACAGATACCCCCCCAACACATCGTGTCGTTTCTAGCCGAAACGTACAGACAGCGTAACATAGTCATTAAAGACTATTTTGCCGATTTGGTTGCATTCATCCACACTGCAAAATCCATAATTAAAACGCCTGAACAATTTGACCTGAATAAGTCACAATACCACAGGTTAAGAAAATTCATCACACGTGCAGGTGTAGAGTGTTCCCAGCCACAGGCTGATTTCATCAATACAGGATGAAAACTATAAAACTTGCAACTTTAAATATTAACGGTGGTGGTGCTAGCCACCTCCGCCAGGTTCAAGTAAAAAACATATTTCAACGGAAAAAGGTGGATGTGATCTTACTTCAAGAAACTCACATCACACCAAATGTGGAACATAACTGGCATCAACTTTTTAAGAGCCAATGCTATTTCAGCAATTTATCAGCTTCATCTGCTGGAATCGGCTTCTTGCTGAAGCCAGGCCTCGTGTGTGAGTCATGCCATTTTCAGGAGGTAATAAATGGTCGGCTTAGCTCTCTCAAACTAGTAAGCCATAACTTCCATTACACCATTTTTAATGTGTATGCGCCAAGTGATAGCGTAGAGCGTAAGTCCTTCTTCACCTCAATGATAAATCACTTAAGATCGGTTGATTTTGATCATTGTGTGTGTGTCGGAGGTGATTTCAATTGCACCTTCGACCCATCGGTTGACAGAAACTCTGTCGAACCCCATCCTGAGTCCCATGTACACTTATCCAATTTTTTTAGCACAATAGGCTTCGTTGATGTTTGGCGGTTGCACCACCCAAACACATCCCAGTACACCTGGTGTCGATGCGCCAATAGTCGAGTATCCTTGGCAAGGCTTGACAGATGGTACATCAACGTACCCTTTAAAAATACTGCGGTTTCTTCAAATCTTTTTCCTTCCGTGTTTTCAGACCATCATATGGTAACCCTAAACCTTTCCTTTCCTCAACCCGCAAATAGGAGCGCTTATTGGAAGTTTAATGTTAGACTTCTAGAAGATGGTATGTTTAAAGAAGCCTTTCGTGTTTTCTGGGCAAGTCTAGTAGCAAAGAAATCTTCCTTTTCTTCATCCAGCATATGGTGGGATAACATGAAATCTCAAATTCGAGTTTTTTGTCAATGTTTCCAATCACACAGCACAAACGACAAGCACTTTACAATGGCCCGGTTGGAATTGGATATTCTACAATTGGAGAGTAAATTGGCTCATGAAAACAATGACGCCAATTACCGGTTATTGCTTGTAAAGAAAGCTCTTTTAAGGGAGTTAGTTCAAGAGAAAGCAGCCGGTACATTAATTAGACTTAGAATACAGAATGTAAAATTATCAGACACCCCAAACAAGTCTTTCTTTCATTTAGAATCCTTAAGCAAGCCATCACGGCTAATCTCTTCTGTTTTGGACTCAAGAGGCAACGTTGTTGTCAACGAGGATGATGTTAGACTAAACATTATTGAATTCTATACAAAACTTTTTGAGGAGCAGACTGTTTGTAATGATACAATGATGGATTTAACCTCTCACCTCCCCTCCCTAACTGAGGCTCAACGGTTGGAGCTTGACCTACCTATCACCCTCCTTGAGCTAACCTGTGCTCTTGCTGCCATGGATTCAGGGAAAGCTCCGGGTATTGACGGTCTACCTCCCGAATTCTTTCTGACATTTTGGGACCTTTTAGGCCCTGAGTTGCTGAATGTTTTGGACACTTCTATACAGACTGGTATAATGCCGCTGAGTCTAAGAAGAGCCGTAGTGTGCTTGCTCCCGAAAACTGAAGATCCCCGACTTTTGGTGAACTGGCGACCGATCTCCCTGCTGTGCACGGACTACAAGCTTTTTTCAAAGTACTAGCTAATCGACTAAAAAAGGTTATTGGCGATCTAGTACTGCCAGAACAGAGTTACTGTGTTCCTGGAAGATCCATCCATGATAATATTTCTTTAATCAGAGATCTCATTGATGGTAACCGTGTTAAAGAAGACTTTGGAATGATGTCGCTTGATCTTGAAAAGGCATTTGACAGTATCGACCATAAGTTTATGCATCATGTGTTACAGGCATGCGGCCTCGGAGCAAACTTTCGTTCCTACATTTCCTTGCTATACACAGATGTATCTATCTATAATTCCAGTAATCTCTGTGTGTATGTATGTATGTATGTATGTATGTATGTATGTATGTCTGTGACCGCTGTTTCTCGACAACCACGGGTCCGATATACTTTAAACTTGCCAGGTATATTGCTGGGGACCCGAGGATGTGCCTTTTCAAGGTTTCATATTAATCGGACAAGTAGTTACCGAGCTATGTCCAAAAAACGATTCAACCAATCAGAGAGCAGCGAGCTATCACGTGTGCCGAACGTGGCGAACAGACTCTGCCTCGGACGGCACATTTGAGAGCGTATTCATTTATTTCACGTTGGCAAATTATGTTGCCGCTATGTTGGCGTTAAACGATGTTTTAAAACTAATTAAAACTAATTTGCGATTCTTTCGCTTTCCTGCGCGTTTGTGCATGCTATGGCGATTTCTTTACCAAACTCCGCAAGCCGTTCGCTTTGGACCAAACCATTTCATGTAAATAGAGGGGGGGGGATTGTCACCGTACTCGCAAGCCGTTCGCTTTGGACCAAACCATTTCATGTAAATAGAGGGGGGGGGATATAATTTTAGTTATAGATATAGTACGGGCATGCCCTAGTTTAGTTTAATTAAGATTAATAATGTGCTGGCTCCCCCCATCAAGGTTCGGAGAGGGGTTCGGCAAGGGTGCCCAGTCTCTGGTTTATTGTTTGCTCTTTCTTTAGAGCCTCTTCTCAATCTACTGAGAAAGAAGATTTCTGGAATAGCACTTTCTCCCATGAGTTCACCGCTAACCCTATGTGCTTATGCGGATGACGTCTGCATCTTTGTAAAAGATAAGGATGATATTGATATCCTTGTTGAGTGCCTATCAAAGTTTCACGCTGCCTCCTCTTTAAAAATCAATTGGAACAAGAGCAAGACGTTATGGATACCCTCCCTTTATCGCAACCTTCTTCAGCCTGTACCACAGCCGCCCCCATCCCTCCCCGCAGGGTTGCTGTGGGGAAGTGAGGGAATTAAGTACTTGGGCATATTCCTTGGTTCCCCACAGTATGCTCAGAGAAATTGGGACGGGGTAATTGAGCAAGTGGGAGAAAGATTGAACCGATGGAAAAGGGTTTTACCTCATTTGTCCTTCAAGGGCCGTGTGCTAGTGATCAACAACTTAGTTGCCACAATGTTGTGGCATAGGTTCATCTGCCTGCAACCGCCGGAGGCCCTACTCAAAGCACTCCAGGGCAAACTGGTGGACTTCTTCTGGGGAGGCTACCACTGGCTACGACCCGATGTGATATGTCGCCCCTCGGCTGAGGGTGGCCACAACCTCGTCGACATCAAAGCCCGCCTAATGGCCTTCCGGCTGCGGTCTATTCAACGTCTCCTCTACATGGAACATCTGCCAGGCCGGCTCCCTGCACGCCTTGTACTGCAGCGAGCGGGTAGGCTCGGGTACGGGTTTGAACTTTTTCAAATGAACCTCCAGCATGTCGACATATCGGTTCTCCCTGCTTTTTACCAAAGCCTCTTAAATGCCTGGCAGAGTCTTTCTGTGAGTCGTCAGGCGGACACATATGTAACGAAAATGCTGGCACACGAGCCGTTGTTCTATAACCCTCTCTTTCCCGACATTCCAAAGAGTCGAGATTTTTGCCAACACTTTATAGCAGCTGGTATCGTGAAGGTGCAGCATCTCCGACATGACTCAGGGTATGGTTGGAAATCCGTAAGTGAAATCGCCGACCTGACAGGGATTTGGTCCCATAGGATGATTGCAAAAATTTTGAGGAAAATGATTCAGGTGGGACGGCAACTTGGCCTAACTTGGACTCGAGGTACAGAAGAAGATCTAAATGAGCCGACAGTGCCTAAATTGATTGTTGAACCCATTCAAAACGATTTGCCCCCTGTTAGCGATGGGTCAAAGCTTTTCCAGACAATGGACAGCAAGGGCATCTACAAGATGTGCCTCAAGCTGTTAAATGGGAACCCTTCGTTAAATGGAGTTACCCGATGGAAAGGATTGTTACCCGGAGGACCCCCCTCCGAACCTATCTGGGAAGCCATGTATAGTGAGCCCACATCCAAAAGAACAGGTGATCTCCAGTGGCGTTTGGCCCACTGGATTGTTCCCTCCAACACGTTTATTAGACATTTTTCTCCTGTATCTGTTTGTTGTCCCTTCTGTACAGTCAATGAGGACTTGTTTCATGCATTCATAGACTGTATCCGATTATTTCCTTTGTTTTATTGGTTGAATTACATTGCACACGAAATGCATGTTACTTTTTCTTTGAGGAATTTCGTCTTTGGTTTTGCTCCTAAACAGAATCCTGCGTCTAAACTGTTTAGTTTCCTAATAGCAACTGCGAAACTTGCTGTTTATTTGACAAGAAAAGACAAACTATCTGGCAAACCGATAGAGCACTGCAATATTATGTTGTGTTTGAATGCATTAGTCTCAGCAAGATTGAAACTGGAATTTACCCTTTCCAACGAGGCCGGAAATTTTCAAAACTTTGTTGATACTTGGTGTGTTGGTGGGTTTTGTGAGGTTAAAGAAAACGAATTTAGAATACTGTTGTGAGATACTGATTGTTTCTTATTTGATGATCATTGGGTGCTTCTTCTTTTTCTTTTTCTTTTTATTGGCATTATTGATTTCATTGCAAAACGTGTATATTGTTACTTTTATATTTTATATTTTTGTAATAAAAGGACTAAAAAGTCAAAGTCTCTCTCTCTCTCCTTCTCTCTCTCTCTCTCTCCTTCTCTCTCTCTCTCTCTCTCTCTCTCCTTCTCTCTCTCTCCTTCTCCTCCATGTCCCTCTCTCTTGCCTCCTCTCTCTCTCTCCTTCTCCTCCATGTCCCTCTCTCTTGCCTCCTCTCTCTCTATTTTCTATTTCCCACACACTTCTCTGTCCCTCTCCCCCTCCCCTCTATGTCCATCTCCCCCACCCCTCTCTGTCGCTCTACCTCTCGCTGTCGTTCCCACTCTCTCTCTCTCTCTGTATCTGCGCACCCCTCGCTACCTCTGTCCCACTCCTTTCTCTCTCTCTCTCTCTCTCTCTCGCTCTCTCTCTCTCTCTCTCTCTCTCTCCCACCCCTCTGTCTCTTGCTTCTCCTTCACCCCCTCTTTCTCTTCCTCCTCACCCCTCCTCCCTTTCCTCCCCACCCCTTCCCTTTTCCCTCCTCCACTTCCACTCTCTCCCACTCCCCTGCCCTTCTCCTCATTTATCCCTTCCCTTTCCCACATCTCTTCCTCCCTGTCCTCTCATCTCTCCCTTCTCTTCCCCTCCCCTCTTTCTCTCTCCCCCCCTACTCCTCCATGTCCCTCTCTCTTGCCTCCTCTCTCTCTATTTTCTATTTCCCACACCCTTCTCTGTCCATCTCCCCCTCCCCTCTATGTCCATCTCCCCCACCCCTCTCTGTCGCTCTACCTCTCTCTGTCGTCCCCCCACTCTCTTTCTCTGTCTCTGCCCCACCCCTCGCTACCCCTGCCCCACTCCTTGTTCTCTCTCTCTCTCTGGCTCTCTCTCTCTCTCTCTCTCTCTCTCTCTCTGTCTCTCTCTCTCTCTCTCTCTCTCTCTCTCTCTCTCTCTCTCTCTCGCGCCCCCTGCTGGCCGTTTGTGGTGGGTGTGGCGTCATGGCGGCTGTGAGCAACTGCTCTGTGGTGTAGTGAGTTCTTTGTGAGTTTTTCTCCTCTCCTGCCCTCCCCTGCCCCCCCTCCCTCTCCTTTTCCATCCGTTGTGCTTCGGCATCGTGTTTCCATCCGTTCTGTACCCTTGTCTTCAAGAGAGAGAGGATTGAGAGCGAGCCCATTTTGGGTGCGGCCTACTGGCTTTGACGACGCTTTGTAAGCCTTTTTTTGCGCTTATAATGCACGTTTATTATTTACTTTAGTTTGATTATTTAGGTTTGACACCTTCTTGTCCGGTTCGGACAAGGGGGGGGGGGGGGGATTTCGCCGGTATGGCGAATACACGCTCTCGTTGCGAGGCGTTCGAGAAATTGACACGTAAGCATGCATTCGCATGTGTTCCGCCCGAAGGAGCTCCTACTGAGGACATTATCCTTGCCGTGGGATCCATCATAGGAGACGGTAATGTTCGTGCGGCGTCACGAATGAACCAAAAATTTGTTGTCTTCGTGTCAGAAGAAAAACTCGTCCATGACGTCGTTAGTACCGGTCTAACCATAAAAGGGGGCCATTACATTACGGTATCCCCTATGGATACGCCGGCGACCAAGATAACAATATCCAACGTCCCACCATTTGTGCCAGGCGAGAAACTCCTATCTGTTCTGTCTCGTTACGGAAAAATTGTTTCCCGAATCTCAATGATCCCGCTCGGGTGTCGCAGTGATCGTGTTAAACACGTGATGAGCTTTAGGAGGCAGGTGTACATGATCCTCCCGGATCGCGGAGCCGATACAGGTTTAAATATATCCTTTAAAGTATCGTTGGATGATCGAGAATACCACATGTATGCTTCCTCAGCCTCCTTAACTTGCTTTAATTGTGGAGAATTCGGACACGTTAAAAGATTCTGTCCTAGGGCCGCTTGTCCGAAGTGTGGTGAACCGGGACATAACGAAAGGGCTTGCAAAAAGGCCAATCCCTCCACCGCGCCTTGTGACACCCCGACCATGCTCGCTGACACCCGGACCGTATCTCCTGTTACCCCTACCGTACCTTCCGTCACCCGGACCGTATCTCCTGTCACCCCTACCGTACCTTCCGTCACCCGGACCGTACCCTCTGACACCCCGACCGCACCTTCGGACGCCCGGACCGTACCTTCTGACACCCTGACCGTACCTTCTGACACCCCGACCGTACCTTCCGTCACCCGGACCGTACCCTCTGACACCCCGACCGCACCTTCGGACGCCCGGACCGTACCTTCTGACACCCTGACCGTACCTTCTGACACCCCGACCGTACCTTCTGACACCCCGACCGTACCTTCTGACACCCCGACCGTACCTTCTGACACCCCGACTGAGTCGTCTGTCACACCGGTGCTTTTCGATTCCAATGTGACGACACCCACCGATGCGACTGACACAACTAGCATTGCCCCCTTTCCCGAACCCATGAACGAAGAATCCACAGTGTTTTCTAAAAAGCGAAGAGCACCAGCGCCAAGCAGTTTCGCTGGTGCTGCAAAGAAGGCGGTCATGGGCGGCACCATTTCCGGCGCACACGTGTCCGAGTGCCCCTCTGACATTCCCTCACTAACTGAGAACATGGATACCGTTGCCAATGACACCAGTGAGTCTCATTATGTAAATGAGCCAAAAAATAAAATTCGTACCTCTCACCTGGAAGTTTCCGAGTGCGAAACCTCCAGTGAAAGTATTACCATTTCCGAGCTGGGAAATGGTTTTCCGCCTGCCCCCCCTTTAAATACCGAGCAGACTAAGGATTCAATAAACGCTCCCACTGTACAAACGGGGCCAGCAAATCTGAGTTTGCCGGGATCTCAAACCCAAGCTCCGACCCCAGAAACAAATATCCACCAAAGTGTTAACGAGTGCCCTCGGGAACACCTTGAGAAACTTGTGAAGGTGCCCCCAGACAAGACCGCGGGGGCAGCGGGCAATACCCCAGATCCCGACGACATGTTATCTGACGTGTCTGAGTCCGAAGATGACATTGAGGCAACCGCGCTGTCACAAACAATGACAGGTCACTCGCAGGTATCCCCTCAACTCGTTCTTACCTTCCTTAACGAAACGTATCGTCACCGCAACATTGTCATTAAAGACAATTTCCCTGACTTGGCTGCATTCATGTGCACCGCAAAGTCAATAATCAAAGCGCGTGAGGATTTTGACCTGACGAAATCTCAACTCCACAGGTTAAGAAAGTTTGTTACCCGAGCAGGTGCAGAGTGTTCCCAAGCACAGGGCGATTTCATTACCACGGAATGAAAAACATTTCCTTTGCGACCTTAAACATGAATGGTGGGGGTGCAAGCCACCTCCGTCAGGCCCAAGTCAAAAACTTGTTTGACCGTAAAAAGGCAAGTGTTCTTTTACTACAAGAGACCCACATCACACCTAACGTGGAACATGACTGGTGCCAAACTTTCAAAGGGCAATGCTATTTTAGCAATCTGTCAGCCTCATCTGCTGGGGTTGGGTTTTTTCTAAAGCCAGGCCTAGCTTTCGAGTCTTGTCATTTTCAGGAAGTCATAAAAGGCCGGCTTATTTCCCTCCAGCTTGCACATCAAAACTTCCGCTGTACCATTTTCAATGTGTACGCACCTAGTGAGAGCAGGGACCGAAAGGCCTTCTTCACTTCCATGGTAAACCACCTGAAATCAGTTGATCTCGATCAATGTGTGTGCATTGGTGGTGACTTTAATTGCACCTTTGACCCTCCGAAAGACAGAAACTCGGCAGAACCCCACCCCGAGTCCCATGCGGACCTATCCCGTTTCTTTAAGACGGCCGGTCTACTGGATGTTTGGCGATTGCACCACCCCAATACAGTCCAGTTTACCTGGTGTCGATGTGCCAATGGCCGGGTGTCTTCGGCAAGACTCGACCGCTGGTACATAAATGTACCCTTTAAGAACGTCGCGGCCTCGTCAGGTTGTTTTCCGTCATTGTTTTCAGACCACCATATGGTAACCTTAGATCTTTCTTTTCCTCGACCCACATGCAGAAATAGTTACTGGAAGTTTAACGTTAAACTTTTAGAGGACAGTTTATTTACAGACTCCTTTCGTGATTTCTGGGCTGAAATGAGTACTAAAAAATCTTCTTTCTCCTCAATTAGCCTCTGGTGGGATAACCTAAAGGCCCAAATTCGAGTATTTTGTCAACAATTTAATTCGCACTGTACCAATGTAAAACACATCACGATGGCTTGCTTGGAAGCAGACATCTTAAGGTTAGAGAGCAAGTTGGCCAATGAGAGCAACCCAGTGAACTATCGGTTGCTACTCGAGAAGAAGGCCCAATTAAGGGATTTGATCCATGAAAAAGCAGCGGGCACACTAGTTCGGCTAAGAATACAAAATATAAAGGTTTCAGATACCCCAACTAAGGCTTTCTTTCACCTAGAAACTATAGAGAAACCAGCACGACTCATATCTTCGGTTTTGGACCCAGGGGGGAACATCCTAACAAATCCGAGTGATATAAGATTAAATATAATTGATTTCTTTTCTGAACTTTTCAAGGCCAAAACAGTTTCTCACGAAATGATGAATGTTTTGACCTCTCACCTTCCTTCCGTGGCTGAGGCCCAACGTCTGGAGCTGGATGCTCCAATTACCCTTCCAGAGCTATCCGGTGCACTCGCTGAGATGGAGTCGGGAAAAGCCCCTGGCATCGATGGCCTACCGGCCGAATTTCTTTCGGCATTCTGGGACATTTTGGGCCCAGAGCTGCTCAATGTTCTGGATGCATCTCTTTTATCCGGAGAATTACCGCTCAGTTTTAGAAGAGCAGTACTCTGCCTGCTACCCAAGACTGGCGATCTCCGACACCTGTCAAACTGGCGTCCGATCTCGTTGTTGTGCACGGATTACAAACTGTTTTCCAAGGTCCTTGCGAACCGGTTGAAGACAGTTATCGGGGACCTGGTGTCACCTGATCAAAGTTGCGGCATCCCTGGCAGATCCATCTATGACAACATATTCCTAGTCAGAGATTTGTTAACTGGTAAATGTGTTAAAGAGGATTTTGGATTGGTGTTTCTTGACCTGGCAAAAGCCTTTGATAGCATTGATCACGAGTTTTTGTGTCATGTGTTACAAGCTTGTGGGCTTGGCACAAATTTTAGAGCCTACATAGCTTTGTTATATGCAAACATCTCCAGCCTGATCAAAGTTAACAACGAATTTTGCCCACCCATAAAGGTTCAGAGAGGGGTAAGGCAAGGTTGTCCACTTTCAGGTCTATTATTTGCCCTCGCCTTGGAGCCCCTCTTAATCGCCCTCAGAAAGGATATCCCTGGACTTGCCCTTTCTCCAGGACACCCACCTTTGACCCTGTCAGCTTATGCCGACGACCTGTGTGTCATTATAAAAAGAAAATGCGACAGTGACGCCATGGCAAAGTGTTTGTCGGACTTCAACCTTGCCTCATCATTAAGGTGTAATTGGGGGAAAAGCAAGGCTCTGTGGATCCCCTTTCCAAAAAACGACTTATCTATGCCACCGTTATTACCACCACCTCCCCTTCCTGCAGAACTAGTGTGGGCAAACGATGGCATCAAGTATTTGGGCGTCTTCCTCGGACCTCCTCAGTATGCCCAGAACAATTGGGACAGGATCATTGACCAGGTAGACGGGCGTTTGAGCCGATGGAAAAGAGCTCTACCCCACCTGTCCTATAAGGGTCGCGTGCTAGTTGTCAACAACCTCGTCACTACCCTTTTGTGGCACCGGTTCATCTGCCTGCAACCACCGGAGGTTTTGCTCCAAGCTATCCAGAGGAAACTGGTGGATTTTTTTTGGGGAGGCTACCACTGGCTTCGACCCAGCGCCATATGTTGTCCCTTGGCCGAGGGTGGTCATGGCCTAGTCGATGTGAAATGCCGCCTGTTGGCCTTCCGGCTCCGCTCCATCCAACGCTTGCTGTATGCAGA
This sequence comes from Myxine glutinosa, assembly GCF_964187855.1. NCBI lineage: Eukaryota > Metazoa > Chordata > Myxini > Myxiniformes > Myxinidae > Myxine > Myxine glutinosa. The sequence goes on from NC_136263.1 coordinate 107,676,435, forward strand.
ACACCTACCAGGAAAGCCCTTAGCCTGCTCCATTCTTCAACGAGCTGGGAGGCTCGGATACGGACAGGAACTTTTCCTGACCAACCTTCAACACACCGATACATCTCTGCTCCCAGTTTTTTATCAGAGCCTCTTGAATGCCTGGCAGGGCGTTTCGATAAGTCGCCAAACAGACTCGTATGGCACTAACATGTATGCACATGAGCCTTTATTTTTCAACCCACTTTTCCCCGATATCCCGAGGAGTCGCGACTTCTGCCAGCATTTTATAGCGGCCAACATCCTGAAAGTGTGTCATCTCCGACACGACTCTGGACAGGGATGGAAGCCTGCGAACGAGCTGGCGGACCTAACAGGTGTTCGGTCCAGGAGGCAAATCGAGAATATACTAAGAGCGGTGATCCGAAAGGGCCACCAGCTAGGCCTACATTGGACGCAGGACATAGAGGTCGAGCCCACAGTCCCAAAATTAGGGGTCACTTTTACCCCAAACGAGCTGCCCCCCATGAGCGCAGGGTCACCCCCCTTCCATGGCATGAGCAGCAAGAGTATCTATAGGTCTTGTGTGAAACTTCTTCTTGGGGACCCACCTCTAGCTGGGGTTACCCGGTGGAAAGGACTCTTGCCTCCCGGTCCCCCCTCTGAGCCTTTATGGGATACAATGTATGCTGGACTTATTTCTAAAAGAACAGGTGACCTTCAGTGGCGTTTGGCCCACTGGATTGTTCCTTCCAATGCTGTCATCCGTTTTTTTTCCCCCATTTCCGGCTGTTGCTCCTTTTGTCCGGCGAGGGAAGATTTGCTTCATGCTTTCATTAATTGTGAAAGACTTTCTCCTTTGTTTCATTGGTTAAATTTTATTTCCCATAGATTGCAGGTTACCTTTTCTTTGAAAGCTTACATCTTTGGCTTTCCTCCCAAAAAGGGAACCACATCCATTGTATTCGGGTTCCTAACCGCTACTGCTAAACTGGCAGTATACCTGTCGCGGAAGGCGAAGCTGGGCGGCAGACCCATGCAGGAATGCAGTATCATGGTGTTCTTTAGTTCATTGGTGTCAGCAAGGCTCAAGCTTGAATTTGGCTGTGTCCAAACGGCAAACGACCTTGCTAATTTTGTTGCGACTTGGTGTGTTGGAGGGATTTGTGAGGTCCAGGAAAACAAATTGTTAATCTCCGTATAATACAGTGCGGGTGTTTCTTATCGTGTGCTGTTTTTTTCTGGCATTTGCACCTTTCTGTTGCTGGGTTTGCAGTGCACCGTTTGTTTTTTTCCTTTCGGGATTGCTATGATTTTACTGATTGCCCTGATTGATTGCTTTTGGTGGTATTCTTGTTTTATACTTTTATAATAAAAAGAGCTTAAAAGTCAAAGTCTCTCTCTCTCTTTTTCTCTCGCCCTCTCTCGCCCTCTCTCTCGCCCCCTGCTGGCTGTTGCGATTTGGGTATGGCGGCTGTGTGCGCCGAGCTGTGAGTACTGTGCTGTGTTGGCGTCTTTCCTATCCCCATTTCACTCCATTTGTGTCCTTGTACGTGTTTGTGAAGTTTTCCCCGTGTTTCCCTTCCTTGTTGAGAAGAGAGAGAGAGAAAGAGAGCGCACATCGGAAGTGCTTCGCGGGTTCTTCGTGAAACCCTTGGTTTCCAGGCCTGCGTTTCATCTGCCATGTTCTTATAGCCTTGTATGCCGCTCATCGGTGGTTTATCTTCCTCATTATACCCTCTTTTTTTTGTTATTTTCATTTTCCTCCACTTGCTGGTTGCATGTGGAAGGTTTCTTTTGTTTAACTTAAACTTCTCTTGTTTTTCTTTAAGCTGTGGCAAACGAACGTTTGCACAATAGTGTGTACGAGTCACTCACTCGCAAGAACGGAGTGACGATTGCTCCACCTGACGGAGTTCGTGTTGATAATGTGGTGATGGCTCTCGGAGAGCTCGTTGGAATTGAGAATGTTCTCGCCGCTTCAAAAATGAACCAACGTATCGTGGTTTTCGTGTCGGAAGAGCGACACGTGGCTCAGGCGGTTGAAACCGGTCTATCCGTACCGCCGGACGTCTTTGTTCACGTTAGTCCTTTGGACACGACCGCGGTTAAGTTAATCATGTCCAATATTCCGCCCTTCTTCTCAAGTGAGGAGATTGTGGCTGCATTAAGCGTTTTTGGCACGGTTGTGTCACGAATCTCGATGATCCCGCTTCGTCTGCCCTCTGATGCTTCGGTTCGCCACATCATGTCGTTCCGACGTCATTGCTATATCATTCTAAAAGACAACGCTCAATCGCTCAATGCAGTGATGACGTTTAAAAACAAAAGTCGCAATTACCAGATTTATATTGCGACGGAGACCACGACCTGTTTTATATGTGGTCAATCTGGACATGTAAAGAACGCTTGCCCCAAGATTACATCGAGTGGCGCATTTAGGCCGGTAGAGCCCATTGAGACCAACAGTGGTCCATCTAGAGTTGGGCATGCTGGTGACGCCTCAAACTCGAACAATCTGCCTGGACCGTCGGAGGTGGGGGTAAATCAACCCCAGGCAGATAATGAAGGCTTCACTGTTGTACCTTCAAAAAGGAAACATAAATTGAAACATCTAACCGACAATAGTCAAGATGTGACGACGAGCAGTGCAAAAAGGATGGCGCCGGCTGCGGAAAACAATGACTCGTGTTTAGAAACAGCAACATTTGCTGTTTTTAAAACTCAAAACCCTTTTGATGTTCTTGCTCCGGGGAATGATGACATTCCTACTTGTGGGGCCGGTGAACACGAGCAGGAAATTGGTATTGTGCATCAGGAAGCACACGTGACCACTCCCGTCGTCACAAGCCCCATGGATATTAACATTGAATACACTATTATCCCCCTCCCCGCTGAGAGTGAAGTGTGTTCAATTTCTGAGTCACAAATAACTCCGGACCTGGTTGAATCAGTATGCAAAGCTTCAACTGGTCAAATACCAGGTTTGGCACAAATGGAATGCAAAGCTCCTCCCGTCAACATACCTCCTCCTCCCCACCCTCCTCTTCATCCTCCCTCTCCTCCTGCTCCTCTCACCCCTCTTCTCATCACCCCTCCCCCTCCTCCCACTCCTGCTCCCCCTTTGGAAGCAGAACATGAGGCCTCCTTTATTAAACCAGCATGACATTGATGTAATGGACACGGATCGGTGCTCAGACTATGATTCAGACAGAGCCTCGTCGCTTGCTTCTGGTGGCAGCATCGAAGTGTGGAACGATCCAGTTTTTTCCCAAGATTCGGAGAGTGTTCCCAGTGTTCCACCTGCTGATATCATAAAGTTTCTCCATGACACCTATCACAAGAAACATGTTAAAATTAAAGACTTTTTCCCTGACCTGTCCACCTTTATAATCTCTGCAAAGCGATTGCTCCTTAAAGCCGGACAGCTTGCTTGGCGTGACCGATTCACAAGTGTATCGCCTCCGGAAATGCATCCTTAAAGCAAAGAAGGAGCTGCAGACGTAGACAGGCCGAGCTTCTGACACACCAACCTCGAAGGCTTTCTCTACAGCGAGTTTAAACATTAATGGGGGACGCTCTTCCATCCGCAAAGCCGAAGTTAAGCAGTTTGTTGGGGGAAGTTACATTGATGTTTTGCTTTTACAAGAAACAAGATGCAGCTCCTCTTGTGCAAGTGAATGGCAAAGGCTAATGAAAGGAAAATGGTTTTTTAGTAGTCTGGAACACCCTAGGGCTGGGGTAGCTGTTTATATACAACCTTCCTTTTGCAGTCCTAGAGTTGTTTTTAATGAGATTATCAAAGGGTATTTGATTTCACTCACCTTTACACACAATGGTATAAAACACACTGTACTGAACGTCTACGCGCCGAGTGATAGCACGGAGAGACTTGCCTTTTACACGCACTTGGAAACTTCTCTTGCACACATTGATTTTAACGGACTTGTTTGCTTGGGGTGGAGATTTCCACTGTACAACAGACTCCGCCATTGATCGTAATGGAGAGGAACCTCACCCAGCAAGCACGGTGCCTTTGTTGAGAGCTTTGTCTAAGTATTCCCTTGTCGATGTGTGGAGAATCCGCAATCTTTCTGTCCGCTAATACACGTGGTGTCGGTGTTCAAACGCCCACCTATCACTTGCAAGATTTGACCGTTTTTACATCAATAGTGTTTTTTTGAATGTTGTGAGCAATATGGACATTGTCCCAAGTGGCTTCTCAGACCATCACATGGTCGCACTTCGTATTCACCCACCAGTTCGGAATCGTGGTGCTGCCTACTGGACCTTCAATGCAAGCCTTTTGGACGACCAACTGTTTGTTGATGCCTTTCGTGTGTTCTGGAAAGCCCCGCTCCAACGTAAATCTTCCTTCCCCCGCCTTGGACAATGGTGGGACAATGCCAAAGTGCAGATAAGATCTTTTTGCCAACAATTTGGAGCTTACCATACTGGAAGCTCAAACAAAGAGAAGTCAGCAGATAACTTCAGTAAGAACAAAGGAAGGAAGGATAACGCATGATCAAAAAGATATCAGAGCCTCACTTAAACACTACTTCTCTGAACTTTATCATGCTAGGAACATCGACAACGAAGTTATGGAGTTGTTAACTTCTTCCTTACCCAACTTGTCAGAATCTGCACTCCGACAACTGGACAAGGAAGTAACTTTGGAGGAACTCCATGCTGCTCTACAAACCTTACCTTCTGGTCAGGCCTCTGGCCTGGATGGAAGTCCTACAGAACTTTATAAAACCATTTGGGACCTCCTGGGGCCAGAGCTACTTGAGGTTTTGATGGACGGCCGACGATCAGGCTCGCTGCCTTTAAGTTGACGTAGGGCTGTACTCGCCCTTATCCCAAAAAAGGGAGACCTTCAGCAACCTCACAATTGGCGTCCCATTTCACTGCTTTGTGCAGACTACGAGATACTCTCCAAGGGTCTCACCAACCGGCTCAGAGCCGTTATTGGGGAGATCATACACCCAGATCAATCTTACTGTGTCCCTAAAAGGACAATTCATGACAGTGAAGGAGCTGTGCTCCCACGTAGTCGGAAGAATGGACGCGACAAAAAGCTGGAATTCGTCCGAGTTTCTTTATTGTCACAAAACAACTCGTGTACTCTGAAAAGCCCATTTATCGGGCAGCAATATATATACACACATTATCCCGGAGCGTTTGCCCAGGAAAGGCGAGAGGGGGCGTGGCCGGGCGTCCTGGCCGCGGCCTGGCAAGTCGAGGGCGGGCATGCCCGGGCATCCTGGACGAGCCCGGCATGGTGATCGCTCCGCGTCCTTGGTAGGTGCAAGGCGATTGTGTAAACCCAGCGGTAGCCGCTACACACGTCCCCCCAGAATCGACTTGCACCGGCAGGGTCAATTTGAGGGGGGTCCTGATGACCCGGCCGAAGCGACCCCTGGCGGGTCGTGGGGGGGGGGGGGGTCCGGTGTGGTGGTGGGCGGTCGAGTGGGGGGCACCGTGGACGGGGGGCGGCCTCGCCGCGGCGGAAGGGCCAACCGTGGCGGTTGGTCGATGTCCACGTGCGCCGGCTTGAGGTGGTCCACCGCAATCCGGTCCAACCTGCCGCTGATGTCGATGATGAACGACTTGTCGTCCCGTCGCAGGACCCGGAAGGGCCCGTCGTACAGCGGCCGGAGTGGCCCCGATGTGCGTCATGACACAGAAAAACGTACTCCGCTGTGCGAAGCGCTGGGGGGACGTAGGACTGGGGGTCACCGTGGTGGGATGTTGGCACGGGGGCAAACCGTTGGGCGGCCTCCTGGAGGTCCGAGCGCTGGTGAGCTGCGGACCAGGGACTGGTAGCGTCGGGCACGAATTCGCCCGGGACGCGTAGCGCCTGGCCGTAGACAAGCTCGGCGGTGGATGCCCGGAGGTCCTCCTTGGGGGCCGTGCGGAGGCCCAAAAGGACCCACGGCAGCCGGTCGGCCCAACCGCCGTCTTGAAGGCCGGCCATGAGTGCGGCCTTCATGGAGCGGTGGAATCGCTCGCACAACCCGTTGGCTTGGGGGTGGTAGGCCGTAGTACGGTGGAGCTTGACCCCCAGGTTGCGGGCGACCGCGCCCCACAGCTCGGAGGTGAACTGCGGTCCGCGGTCCGACGAGATGTCCGCCGGTGCGCCGAAGCGGGCAACCCAGGTGGCGATGAAAGCCTGCGCCACGTCGGCGGCGGTGGTGGAGACGAGGGGAACGGCCTCCGGCCACCTGGTGGTCCTGTCCACCATGGTGAGCAGGTGTGTGAACCCCCGTGATGGGGGGAGGGGGCCCACCAGATCCACGGTGACGTGGTCGAAACGTCGTTCGGGCACGGTGAAAGGTGCCAGCGGGGCCTGGGTGTGTCGGTGGACCTTGGACTGTTGGCAGGCTGTGCCGGTGTTGGTCCAATCGCGGACGTCCCGTCGAAGGCCGTGCCAGATGAATCGCGCCGACACCAGCTTCTGGGAAGCTTTCCGGACCGGGTGGGAAAGGCCGTGGAGGGAGGTGAAGATGCGGCGTTGCCAGGTAACGGGCACGATGGGGCGAGGCTGGCCTTGGGAGACGTCGCAGAGCAGGACAGTGTCCACGAAGGGGATGTCGGCCAGGCGGAGGCCCGTGTCCGCCGCCCAGAGGGCTTGCACCGTGGTGTCGGTGGTTTGGTCCGCCGCCATAAGCGCGAAGTCCACGCCGAGGTGGACCGCGTTCGCGCTGGCCCAAGAAAGACAGTCGGCCACGGCGTTGTTTTTGCCGGCGACGTGCCGGATGTCCGTGGTAAACTCCGACACGGCGGAGAGGTGGCGCTGTTGGCGGGCCGACCACGGCTCCGTGACCTTGGCCATTGCGTAAACCAACGGCTTGTGGTCGACGAACGCCGTGAAGGGTCGGCCCTCCAGGAGGTGGTGGAAATGGCGAATGGCCAGGTGTAGACCGAGGAGCTCACGGTCAAACGTGCTATATTTGAGCTCGTTCGGCCGGAGCTGCTTGCTGAAAAAAGCGAGTGGCTGCCAAACCCCGTTCACCCATTGCTCATGTACGGCGCCCACCGCGTAGTCGGAGGCATCCGTGGTGAGGGCGATGGGAGCGTTGAGCACCGGGTGAGCGAGCAGTGTTGCGTCGGCGAGGGCCCGCTTTGAGCTTTGGAAGGCCGCGTCCATTGCTGCGGACCAGACGATGTCGTGCTTGGCCGGCTTGCCCCGGAGGGCTTCGTAGAGGGGCCGCATGAGTTGAGCAGCGCGGGGCACGAAGCGGTGATAGAAATTCACCATTCCCAGGAATTCCTGCAGGGCCTTTATGGAGCGGGGACGCGGAAACGTGGTGATGGCCTCGACCTTGGTTGGCAGCGGCACGGCCCCGTTCTTGGTGATGTGGTGGCCCAAGAAATCAACGGCCGTCGTGCCGAAGTGGCATTTGGCCGGGTTGACGATGAGGCCGTGCTCGCTGAGGCGCCCGAACAGTGTTCGGAGGTGGAGGAGGTGCTCGGTCCGGGACGTGCTGGCGACGAGGATGTCGTCCAGGTAAACGAAGAGGAACGGCAGGTCACGCAGCACGCCGTCCATCAAGCGCTGGAACGCCTGAGCCGCGTTCTTGAGGCCAAACGGCATCCGTAGGAATTCGAATAAGCCGAACGGCGTGATGATGGCCGTTTTAGGGACATCGGCCGCCCTGACAGGTACCTGGTGATATCCCCGTATGAGATCGATTTTTGAAAAAATGACCCGTCCTGCCAGACGGGCGGAGAAGTCTTGGATGTGCGGGATCGGATACCTGTCGGGGGTGGTAGCGTCGTTAAGGCGGCGGTAGTCACCACATGGGCGCCAGCCGCCCCCTGGTTTTGGGACGATGTGTAGTGGCGAAGCCCACGCGCTATCGGAGCGCCGCACGATGCCGAGGTGTTCCAAAGCGTCGAACTCGGCTATGGCCACGGCGAGCTTGGCTGGGTCGAGGCGGCGGGCTCTGGCGTAGACCGGCGGGCCCATGGTTGGTATGTGGTGCTCGATCCCATGTCGTACTGCGACGGCCGAAAACGTCGGCCGCGTGAGGGCCGGGAACTCCGTGAGCAGGCGAGCAAACTCGTTCGCCGCCGGGAGGGCGCATGCCAGCTCGGTCGGAGCGGAGCTGCTCAATGTGCATACCAGGGAGCTGAAGGTCTCGGCGTTGATGAGGCGACGCCGTTGGACGTCCACCAGCAGTCCGTGTGTGCAGAGGAAGTCGGCGCCTAGCAGAGCCATGGGCACGCTGGCGGTTACAAAAGTCCAAGCAAAGCGTTGGCCGCCGAAGCAGAGGGTGACGTTGCGCCGACCGAAGGTGCGGATGGCCGATCCGTTGGCCGCAACCAAGGAGGGGCCGCAAACCGCGGACTGCCTGTCCTGATCGGAGGTGGGTATGATGCTCAGTTGGGCGCCGGTGTCGCACAGGAAGCGCCGTCCGGACGCTTTGTCCGTGATGAAAAGTAAATTGCCCGTGTGGCCGGCGCTCATGGCTGGTAATGAACGCCGGCCCGGCCGTTTCCCGGCCTGCCGAAGGTGCACGGGGGTCGGCATGTCCGGGCCTTCTGTCCGAACCTGGCATGATAGTAACACCATGCTTGGTCAGGTGGAGGCCCCGGTCATCGTGCTGGAGGTGGTCGGCTCGGCGTTGCGGCCGCCAATTGCGTCGGCAGTTCGGTCGTCGACCGTGCCGGGTGCTCGGGCGCCATGGGCGTTGCGTCGGACGGCGGTGGGCCCCAGGTCGCTGCTGCAATGCGTTGGCCTGCCGCGGAGATCTTGTCGGCTTCCCTGGTGAGGGCACGGGGATCCGTGATCGTCGTGCTCGCCAGGGCGAGGCGTACCGGGCTAGGCAGCTGACGGAGGAACAACTCCCGGAACAGGAATGCCGGAGAGTGCTCGCCGAGCAGCGAAAGCATGTAGTCCATTCGCTCGGATGGGCGCGTGTCGCTGAGCTCGGGCAGGTCGAGCAGGCGCCGTGCGCGTTCCGCCGATGGGAGGGCGAAAGCGTCGAGGAGGAGCTTTTTAATCGCGCCGTATTTGTCGGCGGCTGGCGGGCTCTCGAGGAGGCTCAGGGCGCGGGCCGCGGTGGCTGAACCGAGCGCTGCTACCACATGGTGGAAGCGGGTGTTGTCGGCCGTGATGCCTTGCAGGGTGAACAGGGAGCCCGCCTGGGCGAACCAAACCGCCGCGTGAGCCTCCCAGAAGGTAGGCAGTTTAAGGGCAACTGCCGTGTCCATGTCGGTAGGTCACCAATGAAGGAGCTGTGCTCCCACGTAGTCGGAAGAATGGACGCGCCAAAAAGTTGGAATTCGTCCGAGTTTCTTTCTTGTCACAAAACAACTCGGGTACTCTGAAAAGCCCGTTTAGCGGGCAGCAATATATATACACACATTATCCCGGAGCGTTTGCCCAGGAAAGGCGAGAGGGGGCGTGGCCGGGCGTCCTGGCCGCGGCCTGGCAAGTCGAGGGCGGGCATGCCCGGGCGTCCCGGACGCGGCCTGGCAGGTCGAGAGCGGGCGTGGCCGGGCGTCCCGGCCGAGGCCTGGCATGTTGAGCGCAGGCCTGCCCGGGCGTCCTGGACGAGCCCGGCATGGTGATCGCTCCGCGTCCTTGGTAGGTGCAAGGCGATTGTGTAAACCCAGCGGTAGCCACTACAACAGTATATTTATTGTGCGTGACATGATTGATATCTGTTCTCTCCAACAAACAAATGTTGGCTTGGTGTTCTTAGATCAAGAAAAGGCCTTTGATACCATTGATCATTTTAATCTTTTTTTCTGTTTTGAGAGGGTTTGGTTTTGGGGAAAATTTTATCTCTCACGTACAGCTACTGTATAATAACACTTTTAGTCTCCTAAAAGTTAACAACATTTTATGTCAGCCTTTCCCGGCTAGTAGAGGCATTCGTCAAGGTTGCCCTCTTTCCGGCCTCCTGTACTCTCTCACGATTGAGCCTTTGCTCATCCGGTTGCGTGCACGTCTTCTCGGTTTCCTTCCCCAACCGACAGCGAACCCGTTTAAAGTAATTGCTTATGCAGACGACCTTTGTGTAATCATTCACTCGGATGAGGACGTTTTGGCCTTGGTCCAAAGCATTCAAGAATTCAGTTTGGCAAGTTCCGCAAAAGTGAATTGGAAAAAGAGCAGAGCTCCCTATCTTGGTCCGCAAAATGGCACCACTCCTCCGTCTCTACCTGAGCAACTTGAATGGGTATGGGATGGAATTTTTTTAATCTAGGCGTTTTTCTTGCCACTGAAAACTTTATTTTGAAAAACTGGGAATCTCTAATAAATAAAATGGAGAGGCAGCTGCTCAAATGGAAGGGCTTACTCTGTCAACTCTCGTATCGGGGCCGAACCCTCATTATAAATAACCTTGCAGCATCAATGCTTTGGCACGTTTTTATGGCACTGCAGCCCCCGGTTTTTACTCTTAAAAAACTACAATCTATTTTTATTGACTTCTTTTGGGGGGGAAAGCACTGGCTCAAACCTGGTGTGTTAAACCTCCTTGTTGAAGCTGAAGGACAGGACAGGGCATGATCACCATTACCAGCAAAGTGATGGCTTTTCGCCTCCTGTCGCTTCGTCGACTGTTGTATACGGACGTCTCGTGGAAGGCCTTGGCTCACTACCTGCTACGGCAGGCAGGGAAACTCAGCTACGATCAGGAACTGTTCCTCATTGACACCAAGAAAGTTGATATTGCATCAGGCCCCCTGTTCTACAGGAGTGTGCTAGAGGCATGGCAGGCGGTTACCGTGCGCAGTGATAACCGTAACTACTCCCTTGAAATGTTTTTAAACGAGCCAATCTTTATAAACCCCATTTTTGAAGGGATCTGCAGTGATCGCACCTTTATGCAAAAGTTTATTGATGTTGGATGCACCAAGGTTAAAGATTTTAGAACCCCTCCTCCTTGCAAGTGGAAACCAGCTGCTGACGTCACTGTGGCCACTGGAGTTAGGTCCATTCGGGTCATTGGGAGGATTTTTTCTGTGATTCTGCGCTTTTTCAAGCAAAGGAGGCTAAAATGGGCTCCAAAGGTGGAAGCTGGCCCTCTCTCATCCCACCATCCTTTTCCAGAGCTTTTGCTTCATTTCCAAGGTTTCACCTCCTTTCATTTGATGGGAAAATCTTCTGTTTATTGTATGTGTGTTAAAACCCTTGTTCCCGATAGACCCGCAGAACCACAAGCACATTGGAGGAGAATGCTCCAGACTACTCGTTCCACTTCGATCAACTGGCCTGCTATGTACAAAGTACCCGTCGCCAAACGCTCCGGAGACTTGCAGTGGCGACTGGCACATTACATTTTACGCTCCAATGATTTATCTCACCGTATATGTTCCGATAACACAGAATCGTGTCCCTTCTGCGGTGCCACAGAAACCATTTTTCACATTTTTATCGATTGCTCTAGGTTGGCACGCCTTTTTATAGGCAGTTTTATCATGTGTTATCCGGGGGCGAGGCCTAGTTTTTACTCATTGTGTTTTTATTTTAGGTTTTAGCATCTCCCACCAGTGTAAAGATGAATGCCTTTTAGCCAACTATTTGTCCTCTGAAGCGAAGCTTGCTATATACCTGTCAAAGAAACACAAAATGCAAAATGTTTGTGATTCTGGTTTTTTTTTTTTTTGGTTTTTTTTTTGTTTGTATACAAGATCGAGGCTCGTGAAAGAGCGAACATTAATCACACAGAAAGACAAACCGACACATAAAACATATAACATCGGGAGCGGTAGACAAGATGGGGAGAGAGGGGGAAGGACACAAACGCAACATTTGAGAGCAGGGACCGAGAGACATGGAGACATCGAGAGATCTGAGAGAGGGCGAGGGCTTTGGGGGGGGGGCATGGGAAGGGGGTGGTGGGAGAGGTATAAAACATATGGACACTGCCAGGACTTCCAGGAAAGAAGTTGGAATTTCAAACAAGGTGGATCTGGGGTGAATTAGCGGGGGTAGAAAAGATCAAGGTTTTGGATGGGGGAAGATAAGAGATGGTGGTGAACAGCTGTTTTAAAGACCTGGAGGGAGGAGTGGGATTGAAGGGAGTGAGGGAGTTTGTTCCAGAGGCGGGAGAAAAGAGGAATGAAAGAGTGAAGGTGAGCAGAGAGCCGAGATTTCGGCAGTTTAACCATCAGAGGGTTGCTGGCAGATCTTGTGCGACCTGTAGGAATATTTGGGGGACAGAGCACAGAGAGAGCTGGGGGTGCAAGGCCGGAGAGGAGTCGGTAGAAGACAGAAAGACCACCTACCTGCCTGCGGTGAGTGAGTGAAAGGCCCTCAGAGATAGCTTCATCGCGGGAGATTCCAATAATTCTGAAAGCTTTGGTTTCAACAGCGTGAAGCCGAGCTAGGTGTGAGGCAGGAGCACCGGCCCATAGGGGAGAACAGTATTCCATTGAGCTGCGGATGAAAGCCTTGTATGTGGTGAGGAGCTCAGGTGTGCTGAGGAAGGACTTCGCACGACGGAGGATGCCCAGTCGGCGACTGGCTTTGGAGGCCAGCTTGGAAATGTGGTTTTCCCAAGAAAGATCATGGCAGATAGTGAGACCCAAAATCTTGAGCGACAGAACTTCTTGGAGAGGATTGTTGAGAAAGTAGATGGGAGGGTTGTCCAGTCGATCTTTTCGGAGAGACATAGTAAGAGTGTGAGATTTGTCAGGATTGAAAGACATGTTCCACTTGTTTGACCAGTCTGTGATTTTGTCCAGGTCTTCAGAGAGTGAGGAGGCAGCAGACTGCCGATCTGAGGGAAGAGGAATGGAGCGGCAGAGAGTGGAGTCATCAGCAAAGAGATAGAGAGGATTTTCGAGAGAGTCAGAGAGATCATTGATGAAGACCAGAAAAAGCACGGGGCCCAGAACACTGCCTTGGGGAACTCCAGCCTGAACAGGAAGAGGAGATGAGAGAAACCCATTCAGGGCCACACGTTGACGACGACTAGAGAGGAAGTCCGCCAGCCATGCGTGGAGATTTCCATGGATACCAAAGGAGGAGAGTTTGGTGAGCAGAGCGGGGTGCCAGACCGTGTCGAAGGCACGTGATATGTCGAGGGAGACAGCTCTAATTTCCTGTTTGGCATTGAGGACCTCCATCCATTGTTGAGACAGCAGAAGCAGCATGTCCAGAGTAGAGTGACCTGGTCTGAAACCAAATTGATGATCAGAGATCAAGCCATTGGAGAAGAGGAAAGATTTCATATCCGAAGCAATGATGGATTCCATGACTTTGCTGATAATTGGGAGAAGGCTGATTGGTCTGTAGTTGCTAGGATCTGTTTTTGCACCTTTTTTGTGCAAAGCGGTGATGTTGGCTGATTTCCAAGCAGATGGCAGTTGACCTTGAGCAAAAGAGAGGGTGAAGAGAACAGAGAGAGGGTGAGATAGAGCAGCAGAGCAGGATTTTAGGACCCGTGGGCTGATGCCGTCGGGTCCAGTTGCAGAATCAGAGTCGAGGGTTGACAGAAACTTTTCCACCTTGTCAGGAGGAAAGGACACGGAGTCCAGGAGCAGCAGGGTACGACTGGGTATGGTGGGTACAGAGAGGGATGGGTTTGGGACACAAGATTTAGAGGCAAACACAGAGTTGAGGCATTCAGCTTTTTCACGTGCGGAGTCAGCTGTGTAGCCGTTTGAGGTAAGGGAGGGGATGGAGGGGGAACAAACACCAGAAACGGATTTGACCAGACGCCACCAGGATTTGGAAGAGGGAGACAGATAAGAGAGTTCGGTCTTGAGAACGGAGAGATATTGTTTCCTGGCTCTCCTGAGGGTGGACACACACTTGTTTCGGGCTTTGTGAAAGGAAATGAGATTTCCTTCCGTTGGATTTGCTTTCCAGGAGACGAAGGCAAGTTGTTTCTGGGCAACAGCCTCACCACAAGATTCCGTGTACCATGGACGGGAGGAAGGGTATGACAACTGAAGACGAGATGGGATAAATCTGTGCATGAGAGAGAGCAATTTACTTTGGAAGAATTCCCAGGATGAGTTGATGTCAGAGGTGGTAGAGATGGGAGACCAGTCCAGATGATTGATGGCTGCTTGAAGACCGTGCCAGTTGGCCTGAGTGAAATGCCAGACTCGTCGACGCTGAGCAGGCTCCCTGAGGATGGTCAGAGAGATGTCCACTTTAACAAGGACATGATCAGATGATCCGATCGGAGCAGAAGAAGAGCAGCAGACATTTTCAGGGAAGTTAGTCATAACCAAGTCCAGAAGAGAAGATGTTCTGTTGACTGAGATCCGGGTCGGGAAATTGACAGATTGTGTCAGTCCCAGTGAGTCGCAGAAGTCCTTTGCTGAAGAGCCATGGCTGGTGAGAGAGGTTACCCACACCCAGCCAACTGGCATGGTGACAATTGAAATCACCACATATGAGGAAGAGAGAGTTGGGATGAGTAGATAGAAGTTGGTCCATATCATCAGACAGCGAGATGTAGATGGAGTCATCACTGTTTGGTGGACGGTACAACACACATATGAACAAGAGGTGGGAGCGAAGGGGAAGCCGTAGCCAGAGGTATTCCTGGGGGTGAGGTGGAGAGAGTGCAGTGCAGGGCAAGTGAGGAAGAGAGTTTTTGATAAAGATAGCAACCCCGCCTCCAGGACGAGGCTCAGGTCTATCATACCGGAGGAGGGAGTAGCCCGGGAGAGATACTATGGAATCAGAGACATCATAAAGGAGGAAAGTTTCTGTTAAGCAGATCACGTCTGGTTTGACAGAAGCAACCTGTATGGAGAGATCAGTTAAGTTTGAACGAAGGCCCCGGATGTTTGAGGTCCATACCGTTAATGAAGAGGAAGGGGGAGCATCAGATACAGAACAGGGGGGAGGAGGGGTAGGGTAAGATGTGGAAGAGGTGGAAGAGATAGGGAGAGCTGTTGAAGGTGTGTCAGAGATTTCAGAATAGCTCGGAGAAAGGGAAGGATGGGGCGGACAAAAGGTTTGATGGTGATTGGGTGAGCCACAATGAGGTGTTATTTGAGGAGGGGGAAGAGCGAGGCAGAAGGTTGGGGGAGATGGAGGTGAGAGTTTGAAGGGGGAAGAAGCGGGGAGGACGCTTTGAGGAGGGGGGGTGAGAGGGGGGAAATTGAGAAGCAATGAGGGTGGGGAGATTTGAAGGGGAGGGGTGAGGGGGGAGTTTGGGAGGGAAGGGACAAGGGGAGGGATTTGAAAGGGATGGGATATGGGGGAGATTTGGAGGGGAGGGGTGAGGCAGGAGTCTAGGAGGGGAGGGGCGAGGGGGCGTCTTGGTGGGGAGGGGTGAGGGGGTAGTTTAGGAGGGAGGGGGCAAGGGGGGAGATTTGAAAGGGATGGGTGATGGGGAAGATTTGGAGGGGAGGGGTGATGGGGAAGATTTGGAGGGGAGGGGTTATGGGGAAGATTTGGAGGGGAGGGGTGAGATTGGATTTTTGAAAGTGTACGATTTATGGGAAACGAACATTTATTGCAAAATGAGTTTCTTGTGACCTTCGAGTTAAAAATACGTTTAAGGACGCTGGATGGAGGATGGAGTGCAGGAGAGTTTAGGGAATGTAGAAAAAAGGCACTATAGGAGATGGATATTTTTTTTGGGATGAATTGATTTGGTGAGCAAGTCGAAAGCAGCCTTTTAAAGAAGAAGAAGAAAAAGGTGTTATAAAATATGACGGAATACATAACTTGAGGGGAAAATGTAAACATTGAAGGTTAATGAGTGAAAACTATCTGGGGAAATGGGGGAGAAACACGTGGTCGAAGAACGAACGAACGAATAAGAATGAATAAACGAATGAGAACAGAGAAGGAAATGTTTTTTTTTTTGTTTTTTTTGTTTTTTTTTTTGAGTTGAGATTTACACAAGGAAGTAGGCTATGGGTGAAAAGCCTGGGAATACAGAGAACGAAAGTTATTGGATCACAAACGACGGACCGCTGAGAGAAAAACAAAGCCTCAAGGTTGTACAGTGCACACTGTACAAGGCCTCAAGACACGACACGGCAAACAGACGATCAATTTATGAAAGATAAACACCGAGAAACAACCAAAGTTGCACACAATAACTTCACACACCGAAAGATAAATACAGTTTCGACAAAATACAATTGTGAACAGACTTAACTTCGAAAAACGTGGAGACCGTGTGGAGCTTCGAAAATCCCTCCCACCGTCTCCGAGATCTCGCGAGATCTCCAACGAGTTTCTGATGTTGTTCACCTTTTTAAAACCTTGGTCACATCACGTGTACAAGTTGAATTTAAATCCAGTGATTGTACACTGTTTTCGCAGCAGTGGTGTGTGAAAGCATCTTTATGTGAACTTGTTGATGGTGTTCTTACATTGAATTTATAATTTACCTTTTTTGACCTTGCACAGTCACCTGCCTGTATTTCTTTGATTTACCTTGTACACAACGACTTCCGGTCCCTCGAGCGACGAGGCTTGCTTCGATCTCTCCACGGCATCAAAGTTTGAGTGTTTTCCCGTTCGTTTCTTTGTCAAATTTCCACTGGGTATTTTGTTGTGTATGTGTTGTTGTGTGTTTCTCTTTGATTTTGGTTTTGTAGTTGTTGCAAATTTGTGTGTAATTAGTCGCTTCTTTGTTCGCACCTCGTGCGCCTCGTGCGGCCTGGTCTCTCCGGGCTCCCTCCCCCCCGTCAGTGTTTTGTGAATATGGGTTCTTTCCTTCATAGTATTTGCTTGTTTCTTTGATTTTCTTTTCTCCCCCCTACCTCTCACGAACATCTTACCCCTTGTCCAGCGTTTTGAAAACAGAACAAACAAATAAACAAACAATTTTTTTTTTCTATATTAATTATTTCTCTCCTTCCGGACACGTGCTTGTTCGCTCTCCTCCTTGTCTCGACTTGTGCCCCGCCCCCTATATCTTGTTTTTCTTCCACCTCTGCTCCTTGCTTTCTCAAATCCACGTTCTCACTTAGAGACTTTTCCCAGATTGTTTTTCATGGTTTTCTTTAAATATTATTTAAATATGTTTAAACCACAGCCGTGATGCTGACGCCGCCCTCCCCCTCCCCCCCCCCCCCCCCCCCAGAATTTCCATGTTTTAAACGTTTCCCAGTGTATACCCTGGATTAGAATAGGTACACCGTATCCCTGCGTGTCGTAAGAGACGACTAAGAGGGTTGGCGTCAGGAAGGGCATCCGGCCATAAAAACATTGCCTCAAAAGAGAACCATGACAATTACAACTACATATGGGCAGGGTACAGCCCGAAGTGGAGATCGGTTTCTGAGGTTTGGGACATGGAATGTAGGGACAATGACAGGGTATTTCACAGGAGAAGTGGTGGAAGTATTGGTCAGAAGAAGAGTGGACATATGTTGTGTGCAAGAGACAAGATGGAAGGGAAGTGGTGTGAGAATGGTGAAGGGTAGGCAGGGACAGAAATACAAGTTTATGTGGCAAGGGTGCCTGGAGAGCATGAATGGTGTTGGTGTCCTGTTTTCTGAGGAGTTTGTAGACAGTGTGGTGAGTGTGACTAGAGTGAGTGATAGGTTGATGATGGTGAAAATGATGATTGGAAAACTCTTGGTGAACGTCATCTCGGGATATGCTCCGCAGGTTGGTCGAAGTGATGAAGAGAAGGACAAGTTCTGGTGTGCGATAGAGAAGCTGATGGAAAACGTGAAAGATGAGGAAGTTGTTATGGTAGGAGGAGACCTAAATGGACATGTGGGAAGGAGTATGGATGGTTTTGACGGAGTTCATGGGGGTTACGGATATGGTGTGAGAAATGGAGAAGGTGAAAGGATTTTGGAGTTTGCTGATGGAGCTGATTTGTTGATTTGTAATACTCAGTTCCAGAAAGAGGATAATAAGCTTGTTACATACATGTCAGGTGGGTCGACGACAACCGTTGACGACCTGATGGTGCATAGGCGAGATAGGGGGCACCTCCGGGACACAAAGGTGATCCCGGGGGAGGAGGCTGTTTCACAGCACCACTTGGTTGTCTGCAACATAAGGGTGAAAGGTGCAAGGAGAGCTCGGCGGGTGAAGCACCAACCGAGAATGAAGGTGTGTGTGGAGGTTGAAAGAGGTGACAGTAAAGGAGGCATTAAAAGAGAGGCTGAGTAGGGTCGAGGATGATGTGGTTGAGCTTGAAAGTGGTTGGATGTCAATGAAAGCTAGTCTGTTGGGAGCCGTTGGTGAGGTATGTGGATGGACAAAAGGACCACCGAGGCACTCGGAAACATGGTGGTGGGATGATGAAGTTGGAATGAGGATTGACGAGAAGAGGAAGAAGTTCAAGGAGTGGCACAAGGCGAAGGGTGCGGGAGCAGAAACAGCAGAGCATGAAAGTTATAAGGCAGCCAGGAAGGCTGCAAAGAAAGAGGCAAAAAAAGAAAGGCGCAGGAGGCATGTAGGAAAATGTTCGGAGAACGCTTGGATTCGGAAGAGGGTCAGAAAGCAGTATTCAGGATTGCAAAGCAGATAGCGAAAGAGAGGTGTGATGTGATGGGGGTGAGTTGCTTGAAGGATGAAGTGGGACAAATCGTTGTCGACCCAGATGGAATTAAAGGAAGATGGAAAAGATATATGGAAATGCTGTTGAATACAGAGAATGAATGGGATGGCATCATAGAGAGTAACGCAGTTTTAGGACCGGCAGAGAAGATAACTGAGAAGGAAGTTGAGGAAGCGATAAAAGCAATGAAGAGTGGAAAAGCGGGAGGGCCGACGGGAGTTGTGGGAGATATGTTGAAGGCAGCAGGAAGTTGGGGTGTGAAGAGAATGACAGGGATCTGTAATCTGGTGGTGAAAGAAGGCCGCATTCCAGTGGATTGGGAACTGAGTACCCTCGTCCCTCTATACAAGGGGAAAGGTGACCCTCTGGAGTGTGGCTCGTACCAAGCGATAAAGTTATTGGAGCATGGAATGAAGGTATTGGAAAGGGTGTTGGAGAGGAGGATAAGGAAGAAAGTGAAGATCGACGAAATGCAGTTTGGATTTATGCCAGGAAGAGGAACGACAGACGTGCTTTTTATTGTGAGGCAGTTGCAGGAGAAGTACATGGAGAAGAGGAAGAAGTTGTTTCTTGGGTTTGTTGATCTGGAGAAAGCATTCAATAGGGTTCCACACAAAGTATTGACATGGGCATTGAGGAAGTTAGGAGTGGAGGAATGATTGATCAGAGTAGTGATGGCAATGTACAAAAGAGTGCGCACAGCTGCAAGGACGAAGGACGGGAACAGTGGTGAGTTTGAGGTGAAGGTGGGAGTGTATCAGGGGTCGGTACTAAGTCCACTACTATTTGTAGCTGTGATGGAGGTGCTGGCTCAGAACGTAAAGGAGGGTTTACCGTGGGAGTTGTTGTATGCAGATGATCTGGTGTTGATTGCGGAAAGTATGGATGGACTGAAGGAAAAGATGAACAAGTTGAAGGATTGTATGGAGACAAAAGGTCTGAAGGTGAATATCGGAAAGACGAAGGTGATGGCAAGTGGTAAAGCATGTGGTGAGGTGGAAAGAACTGGGAAGTGGCCCTGTGCTGTGTGTAGGAAGGGTGTCGGAGTGAACTCCATTCATTGTACAATGTGTGCTGAGTGGGTTCATCAAAAATGTAGTGGTCTGAGAGGGTCATTAACCAGTGTGGCAGCTACATTCAAATGTAAGGTGTGCACAGAGGGAGCTGCAGATGGAGGAAATGTTGAGTTGGATCTTGGAGACGGCATGAAGCTGGAAGGTGTGCAAACATTTTGCTACCTCGGAGACATGCTGAATGGAGAAGGTGGATCAGACTCGGCATTGGTTGCTAGAGTGAGATGTGCATGGAAGAAGTTTCGGGAACTGAGTGGCATGCTGATGATGAGGGGAGTGTCGTTGAAGCTGAAGGAAAGGTGAATGCTGCATGTGTGAGAAGTGTTATGATTTATGGGAGCGAGACATGGGTAATGAACGTAGAGCAGCAACGAAGGTTGGAAAGGGTGGAAATACGAATGGTTCGACGGATGTGCGGAGTATCGTTGAGAGAGAGGAAGACAAATGATGAATTGTGAAGGATGATGGGAATAGAGCCTGTGATTGATGCTGTGAAAAGGAACAGGTTGAGATGGTTTGGTCATGTGTTGAGGAAGGATGAAAGTGACTGGTTGAGAAGAGTGATGGAAATGAATGTAGGAGGAAGTAGAGGACGGGGAAGACCGAGAAAGACTTGGCTAAAGATGGTGGAAGAAGAAATGCGGGCAAGGGGGTTAACAAGGAGAGATGCAGAAAATAGGGCAAAATGGAGAAGATCGTCATGGGGACCGCAAGGCTAACACCCGCTCTAGCAGGGAAAATGGCCTTAAAATGCTTGTTGTTGTTGTACCTTGTACAAGTTGTGCAAGTTCAACGATTCCTCGCAATAAAGAGGAACAAAATGTCAAATGTCTCTCCTCTCTCCTCTCTCCTCTCCCCTCTCTTGCTCCTATCCCCTTCCCCATCTCATACCCCTCCCCTTCCCTTCCTACCTCCTCTTTCCTTCCCCCCTCCACCTCACCTCTCTCCCGCTCCCCTCCCCCTCCTCACCATCCTGCTCACCTCTCTCTCCCCCACCCCTATTCCCTCCCTGATCCTCATATTCCCGTCAGGAAGCGACTTCATGTTACCTGAAAACGCTGGGTACCTTTGCTAATATTCTATAAAAAAAAGTAATCATGCAAGTTCAAAGTATGAGATAAACTTGTGTATTCATGTAAGTTCAAGGGATTTTGGATATGGCATTGACGTGATAGGCCAAGAAGTCCCTCCTGTATGGACACCATCCCTGTAGTTTTCTCTACTACTGTGCTTAGTTGATGTGATTTGTAAGTTATGCACATTTGATATTGGCCGGCAAACCTGTCCCTCATGTAACCTTTTTATTTTTGCAAAAATAACTTTTCCTTGTCATGAAATGTTTTTTTTTTTAAGTTAAGGGGCAAATTTTTCGAAGACAACTTGCAGTTGTACGACTTGACGTCATGGGGTAAATACCTTGGCACACACCCAAACTCTTCACCAAATTTCGTCCGAATGCATCCACAACATTTTGCGACATCCTGTTCACAGACAAGCAGACAGGAGTGAAAACATAACCTCCCTCCACCTTCGGTGGTGGAGCTAATATAGAGTTGGGAGAGAGTTTGAATCTCTCCACTGTTTGGATGACGAGGGAAGTTTACTTGCTTAACTGGACTACAGGATATGTCATGGTACATAATTATATAATGTTTTGGATCGGTTATTGTGTTGGTTTGAATCATTTTGTTAAATAATGTTGTGTTTGTGTAATTATTTCCTTCGTGTTTAAAATGTTTATTTGTTGTGTGTTTGTGTTTTTTATCCTCGGTTCCAGCGACTGTCCAAGGCCTGAATTGCACTCCGAACGAGGATCACAGCACGACCGCGCTCGACGTGCGTTGGGACCCCGCGGAAGGAGACAGTACATTATATACGATTATGTACACGGCAAAAGATAATACAACAGACACAAAGTCTACCAACACAACGAGTGAAAACATAACATTTGATAACCTCACACCTGGGAGGATATGCAACATCAGCGTTTTCACAATCAGTGTGGATTTGAAAAACCAAGACCCAGCGAACACCACAGGACAAACAGGTGGGAATCGTGGAATAACAACGATAAAGATGGAGGTTGATTTGTTTATCTCTTTACTTTGTTCCTAAAATGTAATTTGTGATTGTGTTCTATTTGGGCCTTAAACTTGCACTTCAAAAATATAAAAACCCAAGGCAGGAGAACCCGTTTTGTCACATGATCATCTGTGAGGGTTTTGGGGTTAAATTGGTTCCTTTGTGGATTCAAATCTCAAATCAACAATCATGGTAATGCAGTTCAGCAGGGGGAGCTGCATCTCGAAGCACTCCATCATAAGACCACTGTCTAATCATTGTAGTCTAATAAGAACAGCGACCAAATAATGATGATCTTCATTTAGCTTGTGGACATTAACGATCCGAACGTGTCTATCGACAAGAGCATGCCACTGTAGGTGAGGTACATTTGTGTAAGGACAGTTTGTGAGTGTTAACCGGTGTGGTATTTCTTGGTTCAATATGGATGACTCTCCTGTTGTCTTTTACACCTCAAGGGTGGACATAGTCCAATCCATCCATGATAATAAACGGCTGTGTGTGTGTTTCTGTCTGTCTGTCTGTCCGTCCGTCCGTCTGTCTCTGTGTTTGTGTGCGTGCACGGTCATAAAGCATAACATATATTTTTCTTTGCCAACCCCCTGCCTCCCGCCTCCGCTCATTTTCTTGATTTTTTTTTCCACCTCACCCCCCTCCTGCCCCCCCTCCCCATTCTACCACCACTCTCTGTGCCTTCCCCACCCATCTGTCTCTCCTCCTCCTCCCCACTCTGTCTCTCTTCTCCTCCTCCTCCTCCATCTGTCTCTCTTCCTCATCTCTGTCTGTCCCCTTCGCTTTCTCTTTCTCTCTCCCCCGTCTCTCTCTCTCTCTCTCTCTCTCTCTTTCTCTTTCTCTCTTTCTCTCCTTCTCTCCTTCTCTCCTTCTCTCCTTCTCTCCTTCTCTCCCCTTCTCTCCCCTTCTCTCCCCTTCTCTCCCCTTCTCTCTCCTTATCTCTCCTTCTCTCTCCTTCTCTCTCTCTCTCTCCTTCTCTCTCTCTCTCCTTCTCTCTCTCTCTCTCCTTCTCTCTCTCTCTCTCTCCTTCTCTCTCTCTCTCTCCTTCTCTCTCTCTCTCTCCTTCTCGCTCTCTCTCTCCTTCTCTCTCTCTCTCTCTCTCTCCTTCTCTCTCTCTCTCTCCTTCTCTCTCTCTCTCCTTCTCTCTCTCTCTCTCTCCTTCTCTCTCTCTCTCTCTCCTTCTCTCTCTCTCTCTCCTTCTCTATCTCTCTCTCCTTCTCTCTCTCTCTCCTTCTCTCTCTGTCCTTCTCTCTCTCCCCTACTCCTCCATGTCCCTCTCTCTTGCCTCCTCTCTCTCTATTTTCTATTTCCCACACCCTTCTCTGTCCATCTCCCCCTCCCCTCTATGTCCATCTCCCCCACCCCTCTCTGTCGCTCTACCTCTCTCTGTCGTCCCCCCACTCTCTTTCTCTGTCTCTGCCCCACCCCTCGCTACCCCTGCCCCACTCCTTGTTCTCTCTCTCTCTCTCTGGCTCTCTCTCTGTCTCTCTCTCTCTCTCTGTCTCTCTCTCTCTCTCTCTCTCTCGCCCGCTCTCTCTCTCTGCTCTCTCTCTCTCTCTCTCTCCTCCCTCTCTCTCTCTCTCTCTCGTTTGTGGTGGGCGTGGCGTCATGGCGGCTGTGAGCAACTGCTCTGTGTTGTCGTGAGTTATTTGTGAGTTTTCCTCCTGTCCTGCCCTACCCTGCCCCCCCCCTCCCTCTCCTTCCTATCCTGTGTACTTTGGCATTTTGTTTTCATCCGTTCTACACCTTTGTCTTCGAGAGAGAGAGGATTGAGAGCGGGCCCATTTTGGGTGCGGCCTACTGGCTTCGACGGCGTTTTGTAAGCCATTTTTGTGCTTATAATGCACGTTTATTACTTACTTTAGTTCGATTATTTAGGTTTGATACCTTCTTGTCCGGTTCGGACAAGTGGGGGGTGTTGAATTCGCTGGTATGGCGAATGCACGCTCTCGGTTAGAGGCGTTCGATAGCCTAACGAGGAAGCATGCATTTGTGTGTGTTCCACCAGAAGGAGTCCTCACTGAGGATGTGGTACTCGCAGTGGGGAAAATAATCGGGTGCGAGCATGTCCGAGCTGCCTCACGAATGAATCAAAAAGTTGTTATTTTCCTGTCCGAAGAAAACTTTGTTCACGACGTCGTGAGTGCAGGTTTAACCACAGAAGGTGGTGTTTTTATGTTAGCGTCCCCCATGGATACTCCAGCGATGAAAATCGTTGTATCAAACGTACCACCATTTATATCAAACGACAAACTAATGTCAGTCCTTTCTCGTTATGGAACAGCTGTGTCGAGAATGTCCATGATCCCTCTGAAGAGCCGAGACGAGAGGATAAAACACGTTATGAGTTTCCGTCGCCAAGTTTACATGGTACTTCCCGATCGTGGTGATGATACAGGGTTAAATATTTCATTTAAAGTAAAATCCGACGATCGGGAGTATCAAATGTACGCCTCGTCAGCCTCACTAACGTGTTTTCACTGTGGAGCCTTTGGTCACGTTAAACGTTTTTGTCCCAACGTTTCGTGTTCAAAGTGTGGGGAAAATGGCCACGCATACACCGATTGTAAAAATGATAATACTCGTGTTCCTATTCAACCGACTGGAGTTAATCCTGTGAGTTTACCGGTTCCTGCTGTTCCCTCCTGCAGTGAGACAAACAATAGCAACATCGATGCGCATATCCCGAGTCTAGAAAACGATCGCACTTCACTTCCTGTCACAGAAACCGAAGCGACCCCAACTCGCACAACCTTTGCTGCGATTCCCTCATGTAGTGAAGGAATGGAGGAGGACCCTATTATTGGTTCTAAAAAACGAAGGGCGTCGGTTGATAATTTTTCTATCAGTAATCCAAAAAAGGTGGTATTGGAGAAGGCCAGTGTAGCTGAACACACACCTCAATGTGTTCCTCATGCTTCCATCGGGTTTGAAAAAAAGGATGGTGAATCGGGTGCTGCAATTGAGGATAATATGTCTGAAAGTTTGGGTACAAACTCTGTGGACGCAAATTGCTATATGGGTGAAATAAGTTGCAACGCTGAATACGTTGATAAACCCTCGAACGAACCATTACGATCATTGACATCAGTCACTGTGAACGAGCAGACAGTGACTGACTCATCCCTCTGCAGTGCTGCTCTACCGATGCAGATTCAAAACGGTGTCACCGAGTCGCTCATCGATTCGGTAGATTGTGCTCCACAAGAGGATGAAACCGAGGCTTCAACTTCTGACGAGCACAAATATCACCATGGCATCGTGGATTGCACAGTGGAGCTCTCCAGCGAATCCCCAGAGATACTGACAATTCCCATAGTGACCACGGAGGCCGACATCCTCGATCCTGGAGGGACCTTGTCAGACTTGTCGGAATCTGATGAGGATGAGGAGGTGCCTGAGTTGTCTCAGTCTCAGTTGAGTCAGCCAATGATATCTCCTCAACTTGTACTCTCCTTTCTGAATGAAACCTACAGACAGCGAAATGTAGTTATCAGGGATACATTTCCTGATTTAGGTTCATTTATTCAATCAGCAAAGGAAATAACAAGAAAGGGCAAAGAATTTCCACTAACAAGGTCACAATTTCACCGACTCAGGAAATTTATTACAAAAGCCAGTCTTGAGATTTCGCAACACCCAATCAAACCTTTTGATAAGGAATGAAGCAAATTACCTTTGGCACCTTGAACATTAACGGTGGAGGTGCAAACCCAAACCGCCAAGCTCAAGTGCAAAGTTTGTTTCGGCGCAAAAATGTCGATGTACTTTTACTGCAGGAAACGCACATCACCCAAAACGTAGAATATGATTGGTGTCGCGTTTTTGGGGGACAGTGCTTTTTTAGCAACCTGTCTTCCTTTTCGGCAGGTGTTGCTTTCGTACTTCGACCAGGGCTAGTACCTGAGTCAATCCTCTTCCAGGAGATTGTTAAAGGCCGATTCAGCTCTCTTGAACTGGAGGTTAATAATTTCCATTTCACATTATTCAATGTGTACGCACCAAGTGAGAGCACAGAACGGAAAGCTTTCTTTGCGTCTGTGATTAATCACCTGCAGACAGTTGATCTAAACCAATGTGTGTGTATCGGGGGTGATTTTAACTGTACCTTTGAACCTGTAATGGACAGGAACTCGGCAGAACCTCATCCCGAATCATGTATTGATTTATCCCTTTTCCTTTCTCGGGTGGGTTTGCTAGATGTATGGAGGGTACTTTTCCCCAATGAACCTCAGTTCACCTGGAGCCGCATCACCAGAGGAAGAGTGTCCTTTGCGAGACTCGACCGATGGTATATAAACTCACCTTTTAGAAACGCTATAGTCTCTCCAGATTATTTTCCGTCAATATTCTCAGACCATCATTTAGTAACCATGGGGTTTCTTTTTCCTCAGCCAATAAATAAAAGTGCATACTGGAAATTTAATACCAGTCTTCTAGAAGATGGTCTATTTAAAGAAGCCTTCCAAGTTTTCTGGGCTAATCAAATCCAAAGAAAGGCCTCTTTTTCTTCAGTTAATCTTTGGTGGGACAATACGAAAGCCCAGATTCGGGTGTTTTGTCAACAGTTTAGAGCAAACATTACAAATGTTAAGAATATAACAATGACTTGTTTGGAAGCTGACATTGTACAGCTCGAAGGTAAACTTGCTAAAAAGAATAATGCAAGAAACTTCCAGTTATTACGAGAAAAGAAGACTCAGCTGAGAGAGTTAATCCAGGAGAAAGCAGCAGGGTTGTTGGTCAGACTAAGGGTTAAGAACTTAAAGGTTTTAGATACCCCTAGTAAAGCTTTTTTTCATCTGGACTCTGTCAGTAAAGCACCCAAGAACATTTTTTCTGTAATTAATCCTGGCGGAGCTGTCGTTGTAAATCCCAGAGACAGACGGTTATGTGTTCAGGACTGCTTTTCCAAACTGTTTTCAAAACAGGTTGTTTGTGATGAAACAATGAGACTTTTAACCTCTCACCTATCCTCGTTAACCGAGTCCCAGCGGCTGGATATGGACTCGCCAATTACGCTCGAGGAGTTAACGCAAGCCCTGGCTGGAATGGACTCGGGAAGAGCCCCTGGAATCGATGGTCTGCCGGCTGAATTTTATGTGGAATTTTGGGAACTATTAGGTCCAGAACTGATGCATGTTCTTGAATCATCACTGACTCATGGAGAATTGCCTTTAAGTTTGAGAAGAGCGGTGATGTCCCTTCTTCCAAAGGCTGGTGATTTGCGACAAATGAAGAATTGGAGACCTGTTTCTCTACTATGCACTAATTATAAAATCCTTTCAAAAGTTCTGGCGAATCGAGCTAAAAGGTTAATTTGCGATTTGGTTCACCCTGATCAGAGTTATTGTATTCCAGGTAGATCTATGTATGATAACATATTTTTCATTAGAGATCTCATAGATGGCAACTGTGTGCAGAATGACTTTGGTATAATTTTTCTTGATTTAGAAAAGGCTTTTGATAGCATCGATCATGTCTTTTTGAATCATGTGCTTGAAGCCTGTGGATTTGGAGATAATTTCAGAACTTATATTGCTTTATTGTACAACAATATATTCAGTTTAGTTAAGGTGAACAATGAGCTTTGTTCTCCCATACAGGTTCAAAGGGGGGTAAGGCAAGGTTGCCCTGTCTCCGGCTTACTGTTCACCCTTGTAATGGAATCACTTCTCGTGTTACTAAGGAATAACGTTTCTGGAATGAGTATATCTCCTGATCATCCTCCAGTTGTCGTATCGGCGTATGCTGATGATGTTGCAATCATTGTTAAAAACAATAACGACATTGCAGCTCTGGCTAAGTGCCTACATTTGTTTGGTTTAGCTTCCTCGTTGAAGTGCAACTGGGAAAAGAGCAAAGCGCTATGGGTTCCCTCTGTCAGGGACAGTGCATCTAGAATGGCGCAAGACCCGCCAATACACCTTCCTGCAAGTTTAAAGTGGGTGGATGGAGGTGTTCGCTATCTTGGAGTGTTCCTTGGATCCCCACAGTACGGCCAGAAAAACTGGGAAGGTGTCGCTGAACGCGTAAAAAAGAGATTGAGTAGATGGAGGAGAGCCCTGCCTCACCTTTCGTATAAGGGCCGAGTTTTGGTAGTCAAGAACCTCGTCGCCTCCTTCTTGTGGCACAGATTCATCTGCCTGCAACCACCAGAAGGCTTGGTGAAGGAAGTGCAAAGGCAACTGTTGGAG
Organism: Myxine glutinosa; assembly: GCF_964187855.1. Classification (NCBI taxonomy): domain Eukaryota; kingdom Metazoa; phylum Chordata; class Myxini; order Myxiniformes; family Myxinidae; genus Myxine; species Myxine glutinosa. Next base: position 107,704,248 of record NC_136263.1, read on the forward strand.
TTCTTTTGGGGAGGGCATCACTGGTTACGGCCAAACGTTGTATGCCGTCCATTGGCCGAGGGTGGCCAGAGTATGGTCGACATCAAGAGCCGCATAATGGCCTTTCGGCTATGCACTGTGCAAAAACTTTTGGTGAAAGAACAATTACCAAACCATGTTTTGGCCACCCACATTTTGCGGCAAGCTGGCGGGCTGGGATATGGCCGCGAATGTTTCTTGGTCCTGCTTCAACAAGTTGACACATCTCCTCTTCCTGTTTTTTATCAGAGTGTGTTGAATGCTTGGCAGAACCTCACAGTGTGCCGTCAAGAAGACAACTACGACATCCATATGTTTGCACAAGAGCCTTTGTTCTGCAATCGGCTTTTCCCAAACATACCCAAAAGTAGGGACCTCTGCCAGCATTTCATAATTGCCGGCATCACAAAAGTATGGCACCTCCGGCAAGTTTCAGGTTGCGGGTGGAAATCAGCTCGAGAAGTAGCCGAGCTAGCAGGAATTCGGTCCGAAAGAGTGACTGCAAAAGTGTTGAGAGAGGTGATACGAATAGGGGTACGGCTGAGAGTATGCTGGTCCCACGAGCTCGAACCATTGCATGATGAGTGGGTTTTTCCTGGGTTACTGGTGCACTTCAAGTAGGAAGACTTACCCCCGGTTAGCATGGGGATAAGCCCCTTTCAAGAGACTAGCAGTAAAGAGCTATACAAGTCATGTGTCAAGTTACTGCTGGGGGATACGCCACTAAATGGAATAATCCGGTGGAAGAGACTGTTGCCTGTGGGACCCCCCTCTGAACCTGTATGGAACTCCATGTATAGCAAGCTCATAAGTAAAAGATCTGGTGATCTCCAATGGAGACTGATCCACTGGATAGTCCCCTCCAATAAGTTAATCAACCATTTCTCTCCTACATCCACATGTTGCCCATTCTGCATATGTACGGAGGACGTGTTCCACGCCTTCATTAATTGTGTGAGATTGGTTCCTTTGTTTCGGTGGTTTAATCTTGTGGCACACAGAATGAAGGTTGTTTTCTCGTTGTGTTCTTTTATTTTCGGCTTTAATGCCAAGTCAAGCAAGGAAAATATGTTAATGAGGTTTCTTGTCGCAACAGCCAAGCTGGCAATATATCTCTCAAGAAGGGAGAAATTGAACGGTAAACCTGCCGGGGAATGCAATGTAATGTTGTTTTTCAATGCCCTCGTGTCAGCAAGACTTAAACTAGAGTTTTGTTTCTATAAGGATGCAAACAATCTTGATGAATTCACCAATACTTGGTGTCATGAAGGGTTGTGTGAGGTTCGTGAGAACCAACTGGTAATATTTTTGTAGGTTGTATAAAGTTAATGGTTTATTTTGGCAAATTGTGTGCCGTGATACTTCTGTAACCTTTTCGTTTCATTGCTTTTTCATGTATTTATGATTGGTGTGAAGATATAAATGCATTTTTTTGTATTATTTTGATAATAAAAGGACTTCAAAAGTCAAAAAGCTTCGGCAGTACATATGCAAAAATTGGAACGATACAGAGAAGATTAGCATGGCCCCTGCGCAAAGGCGGGGGCATAATCTTCTCCACGAGGGGGCAAAAGAGGGGAAAGAGAAAGGGGCGTGGAAATATCTATTTGGAACTGCAGAAACGCCCCAAACGCGTCAACACTTCCTCCCATTGGTAGATAGGGGCAAAAGAAAGAGGCGGGGCCTCAAAAGCATGCGTGAAATGCGTGGGGGGGAAGAACACGGGACACGAGAAGGCGTGACGAGGGCACGTAAGATGGTGACGTATGCACGCTGCCTCTATTAAAGGGGTAGTATATAGTTCTAATTCTCCAAATGTTTCAAATGTTTCAAAAGTTTCAAAATAGAGAATTTCAGGCAACGAAGAGCGCAAGGATGACACGCAAATTCTCTCTTTTTCTCTCGCCCTCTCTCGCCCTCTCTCTCGCCCCCTGCTGGTTGTTGCGATTTGGGTATGGCGGCTGTGTGCGCCGAGCTGTGAGTACTGTGCTGTGTTGGCGTCTTTCCTATCCCCATTTCACTCCATTTGTGTCCTTGTACGTGTTTGTGAAGTTTTCCCCGTGTTTCCCTTCCTTGTTGAGAAGAGAGAGAGAAAGAGAGCGCACATCGGAAGTGCTTCGCGGGTTCTTCGTGAAACCCTTGGTTTCCAGGCCTGCGTTTCATCTGCCATGTTCTTATAGCCTTGTATGCTCATCGGTGGTTTATCTTCCTCATTATACCCTCTTTTTTGTTATTTTCATTTTCCTCCACTTGCTGTTTGCATGTGGAAGGTTTCTTTTGTTTAACTTAAACTTCTCTTGTTTTTCTTTAAGCTGTGGCAAACGAACGTTTGCACAATAGTGTGTACGAGTCACTCACTCGCAAGAACGGAGTGACGATTGCTCCACCTGACGGAGTTCGTGTTGATAATGTGGTGATGGCTCTCGGAGAGCTCGTTGGAATTGAGAATGTTCTCGCCACTTCAAAAATGAACCAACGTATCGTGGTTTTCGTGTCGGAAGAGCAACACGTGGCTCAGGCGGTTGAAACCGGTCTATCCGTACCGCCGGACGTCTTTGTTCACGTTAGTCCTTTGGACACTTCCGCGGTTAAGTTAATCATGTCCAATATTCCGCCCTTCTTCTCAAGTGAGGAGATTGTGGCTGCATTAAGCGTTTTTGGCACGGTTGTGTCACGAATCTCGATGATCCCGCTTCGTCTGCCCTCTGATGCTTCGGTTCGCCACATCATGTCGTTCCGACGTCATTGCTATATCATTCTAAAAGACAACGCTCAATCGCTCAATGCAGTGATGACGTTTAAAAACAAAAGTCGCAATTACCAAATTTATATTGCGACGGAGACCACGACCTGTTTTATATGTAGTCAATCTGGACATGTAAAGAACGCTTGCCCCAAGATTACATCGAGTGGCGCATTTAGGCCGGTAGAGTCCATTGAGACCAACAGTGGTCCATCTAGAGTTGGGCATGCTGGTGACGCCTCAAACTCGAACAATCTGCCTGGACCGTCGGAGGTGGGGGTAAATCAACCCCAGGCAGATAATGAAGGCTTCACTGTTGTACCTTCAAAAAGGAAACATAAATTGAAACATCTAACCGACAATAGTCAAGATGTGACGACGAGCAGTGCAAAAAGGATGGCGCCGGCTGCGGAAAACAATGTCTCGTGTTTAGAAACAGCAACATTTGCTGTTTTTAAAACTCAAAACCCTTTTGATGTTCTTGCTCCGGGGAATGATGACATTCCTACTTGTGGGGCCGGTGAACACGAGCAGGAAATTGGTATTGTGCATCAGGAAGCACACGTGACCACTCCCGTCGTCACAAGCCCCATGGATATTAACATTGAATCCACTATTATCCCCCTCCCCGCTGAGAGTGAAGTGTGTTCAATTTCTGAGTCACAAATAACTCCGGACCTGGTTGAATCAGTATGCAAAGCTTCAACTGGTCAAATACCAGGTTTGGCACAAATGGAATGCAAAGCTCCTCCCGTCAACATACCTCCTCCTCCCCACCCTCCTCTTCATCCTCCCTCTCCTCCTGCTCCTCTCACCCCTCTTCTCCTCACCCCTCCCCCTCCTCCCACTCCTGCTCCCACTCCTGCTCCCCCTTTGGAAGCAGAACATGAGGCCTCCTTTATTAAACCAGCATGACATTGATGTAATGGACACGGATCGGTGCTCAGACTATGATTCAGACAGAGCCTCGTCGCTTTCTTCTGGTGGCAGCATCGAAGTGTGGAACGATCCAGTTTTTTCCCAAGATTCGGAGAGTGTTCCCAGTGTTCCACCTGCCGATATCATAAAGTTTCTCCATGACACCTATCACAAGAAACATGTTAAAATTAAAGACTTTTTCCCTGACCTGTCCACCTTTATAATCTCTGCAAAGCGATTGCTCCTTAAAGCCGGACAGCTTGCTTGGCGTGACCGATTCACAAGTGTATCGCCTCCGGAAATGCATCCTTAAAGCAAAGAAGGAGCTGCAGACGTAGACAGGCCGAGCTTCTGACACACCAACCTCGAAGGCTTTCTCTATAGCGAGTTTAAACATTAATGGGGGACGCTCTTCCATCCGTAAAGCCGAAGTTAAGCAGTTTGTTGGGGCAAATCACATTGATGTTTTGCTTTTACAAGAAACAAGATGCAGCTCCTCTTGTGCAAGTGAATGGCAAAGGCTAATGAAAGGAAAATGGTTTTTTAGTAGTCTGGAACACCCTAGGGCTGGGGTAGCTGTTTATATACAACCTAGTGTTGTTTATATACTTTTGCAGTCCTAGTGTTGTTTTTAATGAGATAATGAAAGGGTATTTGATTTCACTCACCTTTACACACAATGGTATAAAACACACTGTACTGAACGTCTACGCGCCGAGTGATAGCACGGAGAGACTTGCCTTTTACACGCACTTGGAAACTTCTCTTGCACACATTGATTTTAACGGACTTGTTTGCTTGGGGTGGAGATTTCAACTGTACAACAGACTCCGCCATTGATCGTAATGGAGAGGAACCTCACCCAGCAAGCACGGTGCCTTTGTTGAGAGCTTTGTCTAAGTATTCCCTTGTCGATGTGTGGAGAATCCGCAATCTTTCTGTCCGCTAATACACGTGGTGTCGGTGTTCAAACGCCCACCTATCACTTGCAAGATTTGACCGTTTTTACATCAATAGTGTTTTTTTGAATGTTGTGAGCAATATGGACATTGTCCCAAGTGGCTTCTCAGACCATCACATGGTCGCACTTCGTATTCACCCACCAGTTCGGAATCGTGGTGCTGCCTACTGGACCTTCAATGCAAGCCTTTTGGACGACCAACTGTTTGTTGATGCCTTTCGTGTGTTCTGGAAAGCCCCGCGCCAACGTAAATCTTCCTTCCCCCGCCTTGGACAATGGTGGGACAATGCCAAAGTGCAGATAAGATCTTTTTGCCAACAATTTGGAGCTTACCATACTGGAAGCTCAAACAAAGAGAAGTCAGCAGATAACTTCAGTAAGAACAAAGGAAGGAAGGATAACGCATGATCAAAAAGATATCAGAGCCTCACTTAAACACTACTTCTCTGAACTTTATCATGCTAGGAACATCGACAACGAAGTTATGGAGTTGTTAACTTCTTCCTTACCCAACTTGTCAGAATCTGCACTCCTACAACTGGACAAGGAAGTAACTTTGGAGGAACTCCATGCTGCTCTACAAACCTTACCTTCTGGTAGGGCCTCTGGCCTGGATGGAAGTCCTACAGAACTTTATAAAACCATTTGGGACCTCCTGGGGCCAGAGCTACTTGAGGTTTTGATGGACGGCCGACGATCAGGCTCGCTGCCTTTAAGTTGACGTAGGGCTGTACTCGCCCTTATCCCAAAAAAGGGAGACCTTCAGCAACCCCACAATTGGCGTCCCATTTCACTGCTTTGTGCAGACTACGAGATACTCTCCAAGGGTCTCACCAACCGGCTCAGAGCCGTTATTGGGGAGATCATACACCCAGATCAATCTTACTGTGTCTCTAAAAGGACAATTCATGACAGCGAAGGAGCTGTGCTCCCACGTAGTCGGAAGAATGGACGCGACAAAAAGCTGGAATTCGTCCGAGTTTCTTTATTGTCACAAAACAACTCGGGTACTCTGAAAAGCCCGTTTATCGGGCAGCAATATATATACACACATTATCCCGGAGCGTTTGCCCAGGAAAGGCGAGAGGGGGCGTGGCCGGGCGTCCTGGCCGCGGCCTGGCAAGTCGAGGGCGGGCATGCCCGGGCATCCTGGACGAGCCCGGCATGGTAATCGCTCCGCGTCCTTGGTAGGTGCAAGGTGATTGTGTAAACCCAGCGGTAGCCGCTACACACGTCCCCCCAGAATCGACTTGCACCGGCAGGGTCAATTTGAGGGGGGTCCTGATGACCTGGACGAAGCGACCCCTGGTGGGTCGTGGGGGGGGGGGGGTCTGGTGTGGTGGTGGGCGGTCGAGTGGGGGGCACCGTGGACGGGGGGCGGCCTCGCCGTGGCGGAAGGGCCAACCGTGGCGGTTGGTCGATGTCCACGTGCGCCGGCTTGAGGCGGTCCACCGCAATCCGGTCCAACCTGCCGCTAATGTCGATGACGAACGACTTGTCGTCCCGTCGCAGGACCCGGAAGGGCCCGTCGTACAGCGGCCGGAGTGGCCCCGATGTGCGTCATGACGCAGAAAAACGTACTCCGCTGTGCGAAGCGCTGGGGGGACGTAGGACTGGGGGTCACCGTGGTGGGATGTTGGCACGGGGGCAAACCGTTGGGCGGCCTCCTGGAGGTCCGAGCGCTGGTGAGCTGCGGACCAGGGACTGGTAGCGTCGGGCACGAATTCGCCCGGGACGCGTAGCGCCTGGCCGTAGACAAGCTCGGCGGTGGATGCCCGGAGGTCCTCCTTGGGGGCCGTGCGGAGGCCCAAAAGGACCCACGGCAGCCGGTCGGCCCAACCGCCGTCTTGAAGGCCGGCCATGAGCGCGTCCTTCATGGAGCGGTGGAATCGCTCGCACAACCCGTTGGCTTGGGGGTGGTAGGCCGTAGTACGGTGGAGCTTGACCCCCAGGTTGCGGGCGACCGCGCCCCACAGCTCGGAGGTGAACTGCGGTCCGCGGTCCGACGAGATGTCCGCCGGTGCGCCGAAGCGGGCGACCCAGGTGGCGATGAAAGCCTGCGCCACGTCGGCGGTGGTGGTGGAGACGAGGGGAACGGCCTCCGGCCACCTGGTGGTCCTGTCCACCATGGTGAGCAGGTGTGTGAACCCCCGTGATGGGGGGAGGGGGCCCACCAGACCCACGTTGACGTGGTCGAAACGTCGTTCGGGCACGGTGAAAGGTGCCAGCGGGGCCTGGGTGTGTCGGTGGACCTTGGACTGTTGGCAGGCTGTGCCGGTGCTGGTCCAATCGCGGACGTCCCGTCGAAGGCCGTGCCAGACGAATCGCGCCGACACCAGCTTCTGGGAAGCTTTCCGGCCCGGGTGGGAAAGGCCGTGGAGGGAGGTGAAGATGCGGCGTTGCCAGGTAACGGGCACGATGGGGCGAGGCTGGCCTTGGGAGACGTCGCAGAGCAGGACAGTGTCCGCGAAGGGGATGTCGACCAGGCGGAGGCCCATGTCCGCCGCCCGGAGGGCTTGCACCGTGGTGTCGGTGGTTTGGTCCGCCGCCATAAGCGCGAAGTCCACGCCGAGGTGGACCGCGTTCGCGCTGGCCCGAGAAAGACAGTCGGCCACGGCGTTGTTTTTGCCGGCAACGTGCCGGATGTCCGTGGTAAACTCCGACACGGCGGAGAGGTGGCGCTGTTGGCGGGCCGACCACGGCTCCGTGACCTTGGCCATTGCGTAAACCAACGGCTTGTGGTCGACGAACGCCGTGAAGGGTCGGCCCTCCAGGAGGTGGTGGAAATGGCGAATGGCCAGGTGTAGACCGAGGAGCTCACGGTCAAACGTGCTATATTTGAGCTCGTTCGGCCGGAGCTGCCAGCTGAAAAAAGCGAGTGGCTGCCAAACCCCGTTCACCCATTGCTCATGTACGGCGCCCACCGCGTAGTCTGAGGCATCCGTGGTGAGGGCGATGGGAGCGTTGAGCACCGGGTGAGCGAGCAATGTTGCGTCGGCGAGGGCCCGCTTTGAGCTTTGGAAGGCCGCGTCCATTGCTGCGGACCAGACGATGTCGTGCTTGGCCGGCTTGCCCCGGAGGGCTTCGTAGAGGGGCCGCATGAGTTGAGCAGCGCGGGGCACGAAGCGGTGATAGAAATTCACCATTCCCAGGAATTCCTGCAGGGCCTTTATGGAGCGGGGACGCGGAAACGTGGTGATGGCCTCGACCTTGGTTGGCAGCGGCACGGCCCCGTTCTTGGTGATGTGGTGGCCCAAGAAATCAACGGCCGTCGTGCCGAAGTGGCATTTGGCCGGGTTGACGATGAGGCCGTGCTCGCTGAGGCGCCCGAACAGTGTTCGGAGGTGGAGGAGGTGCTCGGCCCGGGACGTGCTGGCGACGAGGATGTCGTCCAGGTAAACGAAGAGGAACGGCAGGTCACGCAGCACGCCGTCCATCAAGCGCTGGAATGCCTGAGCCGCGTTCTTGAGGCCAAACGGCATCCGTAGGAATTCGAATAAGCCGAACGGCGTGATGATGGCCGTTTTAGGGACGTCGGCCGCCCTGACAGGTACCTGGTGATATCCCCGTATGAGATTGATTTTTGAAAAAATGACCCGTCCTGCCAGACGGGCGGAGAAGTCTTGGATGTGCGGGATCGGATACCTGTCGGGGGTGGTAGCGTCGTTAAGGCGGCGGTAGTCACCACATGGGCGCCAGCCGCCCCCTGGTTTTGGGACGATGTGTAGTGGCGAAGCCCACGCGCTATCGGAGCGCCGCACGATGCCGAGGTGTTCCAAAGCGTCGAACTCGGCTATGGCCACGGCGAGCTTGGCTGGGTCGAGGCGGCGGGCTCTGGCGTAGACCGGCGGGCCCGTGGTTGGTATGTGGTGCTCGATCCCATGTCGTACTGCGACGGCCGAAAACGTCGGCCGCGTGAGGGCCGGGAACTCCGTGAGCAGGCGAGCAAACTCGTTCGCCGCCGGGAGGGCGCATGCCAGCTCGGACGGAGCGGAGCTGCTCAATGTGCATACCAGGGAGCTGAAGGTCTCGGCGTTGATGAGGCGATGCCGTTGGACGTCCACCAGCAGTCCGTGTGCGCAGAGGAAGTCGGCGCCTAGCAGAGCCATGGGCACGCTGGCGGTTACAAAAGTCCAAGCAAAGCGTTGGCCGCCGAAGCAGAGGGTGACGTTGCGCGGACCGAAGGTGCGGATGGCCGATCCGTTGGCCGCAACCAAGGAGGGGCCGCAAACCGCGGACTGCCTGTCCTGATCGGAGGTGGGTATGATGCTCAGTTGGGTGCCGGTGTCGCACAGTAAGCGCCGTCCGGACGCTTTGTCCGTGATGAAAAGTAAATTGCCCGTGTGGCCGGCGCTCATGGCTGGTAATGAACGCCGGCCCGGCCGTTTCCCGGCCTGCCGAAGGTGCACGGGGGTCGGCATGTCCGGGCCTTCTGTCCGAACCTGGCATGATAGTAACACCATGCTTGGTCAGGTGGAGGCCCCGGTCGTCGTGCTGGAGGTGGTCGGCTCGGCGTTGCGGCCGCCAATTGCGTTGGCAGTTCGGTCGTCGACCGTGCCGGGTGCTCGGGCGCCATGGGCGTTGCGTCGGACGGCGGTGGGCCCCAGGTCGCTGCTGCAATGCGTTGGCCTGCCGCGGAGATCTTGTCGGCTTCCCTGGTGAGGGCGCGGGGATCCGTGATCGTCGTGCTCGCCAGGGCGAGGCGTACCGGGCTAGGCAGCTGACGGAGGAACAGCTCCCGGAACAGGATTGCCGGAGAGTGCTCGCCGAGCAGCGAAAGCATGTAGTCCATTCGCTCGGACGGGCGCGTGTCGCCGAGCTCGGGCAGGTCGAGCAGGTGCCGTGCGCGTTCCGCCGATGGGAGGGCGAAAGCGTCGAGGAGGAGCTTTTTAATCGCGCCATATTTGTCGGCGGATGGCGGGCTCTCGAGGAGGCTCAGGGCGCGGGCCGCGGTGGCTGAACCGAGCGCTGCTACCACATGGTGGAAGCGGGTGTCGTCGGCCGTGATGCCTTGCAGGGTGAACAGGGAGCCCGCCTCGGCGAACCAAACCACCGCGTGAGCCTCCCAGAAGGTAGGCAGTTTAAGGGCAACTGCCGTGTCCATGTCGGTAGGTCACCAATGAAGGAGCTGTGCTCCCACGTAGTCGGAAGAATGGACGCGACAAAAAGCTGGAATTCGTCCGAGTTTCTTTCTTGTCACAAAACAACTCGGGTACTCTGAAAAGCCCGTTTATCGGGCAGCAATATATATACACACATTATCCCGGAGCGTTTGCCCAGGAAAGGCGAGAGGGGGCGTGGCCGGGCGTCCTGGCCGCGGCCTGGCAAGTCGAGAGCGGGCGTGGCCGGGCGTGCCCGGGCATGCCCGGGCGTCCCGGCCGAGGCCTGGCAAGTTGAGCGCGGGCCTGCCCGGGCGCCCTGGACGAGCCCGGCATGGTGATCGCTCCGCGTCCTTGGTAGGTGCAAGGCGATTGTGTAAACCCAGCGGTAGCCACTACAACAGTATATTTATTGTGCGTGACATGATTGATATCTGTTCTCTCCAACAAACAAATGTTGGCTTGGTGTTCTTAGATCAAGAAAAGGCCTTTGATACCATTGATCATTTCAATCTTTTTTTCTGTTTTAAGAGGGTTTGGTTTTGGGGAAAATTTTATCTCTCACGTACAGCTACTGTATAATAACACTTTTAGTCTCCTAAAAGTTAACAACATTTTATGTCAGCCTTTCCCGGCTAGTAGAGGCATTCGTCAAGGTTGCCCTCTTTCCGGCCTCCTGTACTCTCTCACGATTGAGCCTTTGCTCATCCGGTTGCGTGCACGTCTTCTCGGTTTCCTTCCCCAACCGACAGCGAACCCGTTTAAAGTGATTGCTTATGCAGACGACCTTTGTGTAATCATTCACTCGGATGAGGACGTTTTGGCCTTGGTCCAAAGCATTCAAGAATTCAGTTTGGCAAGTTCCGCAAAAGTGAATTGGAAAAAGAGCAGAGCTCCCTATCTTGGTCCGCAAAATGGCGCCACTCCTCCGTCTCTACCTGAGCAACTTGAATGGGTATGGGATGGAATTTTTTTTATCTAGGCGTTTTTCTTGCCACTGAAAACTTTATTTTGAAAAACTGGGAATCTCTAATGAATAAAATGGAGAGGCAGCTGCTCAAATGGAAGGGCTTACTCTGTCAACTCTCGTATCGGGGCCGAACCCTCATTATAAATAACCTTGCAGCATCAATGCTTTGGCACGTTTTTATGGCACTGCAGCCCCCGGTTTTTATTCTTAAAAAACGACAATCTATTTTTATTGACTTCTTTTGGGGGGGGAAGCACTGGCTCAAACCTGGTGTGTTAAACCTCCTTGTTGCTGAAGGAGGACAGGGCATGATCACCATTACCAGCAAAGTGATGGCTTTTCGCCTCCTGTCGCTTCGTCGACTGTTGTATACGGACGTCTCGTGGAAGGCCTTGGCTCACTGCCTGCTACGGCAGGCAGGGAAACTCGGCTACGATCAGGAACTGTTCCTCATTGACACCAAGAAAGTTGATATTGCATCAGGCCCCCTGTTCTACAGGAGTGTGCTAGAGGCATGGCAGGCGGTTACCGTGCGCAGTGATAACCGTAACTACTCCCTTGAAATGTTTTTAAACGAGCCAATCTTTATAAACCCCATTTTTGAAGGGATCTGCAGTGATCGCACCTTTATGCAAAAGTTTATTGATGTTGGATGCACCAAGGTTAAAGATTTTAGAACCCCTCCTCCTTGCAAGTGGAAACCAGCTGCTGACGTCACTGTGGCCACTGGAGTTAGGTCCATTCGGGTCATTGGGAGGATTTTTTCTGTGATTCTGCGCTTTTTCAAGCAAAGGAGGCTAAAATGGGCTCCAAAGGTGGAAGCTGGCCCTCTCTCATCCCACCATCCTTTTCCAGAGCTTTTGCTTCATTTCCAAGGTTTCACCTCCTTTCATTTGATGGGAAAATCTTCTGTTTATTGTATGTGTGTTAAAACCCTTGTTCCCGATAGACCCGCAGAACCACAAGCACATTGGAGGAGAATGCTCCAGACTACTCGTTCCACTTCGATCAACTGGCCTGCTATGTACAAAGTACCCGTCGCCAAACGCTCCGGAGACTTGCAGTGGCGACTGGCACATTACATTTTACCCTCCAATGATTTATCTCACCGTATATGTTCCGATAACACAGAATCGTGTCCCTTCTGCGGTGCCACAGAAACCATTTTTCACATTTTTATCGATTGCTCTAGGTTGGCACGCCTTTTTATAGGCAGTTTTATCATGTGTTATCCGGGGGCGAGGCCTAGTTTTTACTCATTGTGTTTTTATTTTAGGTTTTAGCATCTCCCACCAGTGTAAAGATGAATGCCTTTTAGCCAACTATTTGTCCTCTGAAGCGAAGCTTGCTATATACCTGTCAAAGAAACACAAAATGCAAAATGTTTGTGATCCTGGTTTTGTTTCTGATGTTGTTCACCTTTTAAAAACCTTGGTCACATCACGTGTACACGTTGAATTTAAATCCAGTGATTGTACACTGTTTTCGCAGCAGTGGTGTGTGAAAGCATCTTTATGTGAACTTGTTGATGGTGTTCTTACATTGAATTTATAATTTACCTTTTTTGACCTTGCACAGTCACCTGCCTGTATTTCTTTGATTTACCTTGTACACAACGACTTCCGGTCCCTCGAGCGACGAGGCTTGCTTCGATCTCTCCACGGCATCAAAGTTTGAGTGTTTTCCCGTTCGTTTCTTTGTCAAATTTCCACTGGGTATTTTGTTGTGTATGTGTTGTTGTGTGTTTCTCTTTGATTTTGGTTTTGTAGTTGTTGCAAATTTGTGTGTAATTAGTCGCTTCTTTGTTCGCACCTCGTGCGCCTCGTGCGGCCTGGTCTCTCCGGGCTCCCTCCCCCCCGTCAGTGTTTTGTGAATATGGGTTCTTTCCTTCATAGTACTTGCTTGTTTCTTTGATTTTCTTTTCTCCCCCCTACCTCTCACGAACATCTTACCCCTTGTCCAGCGTTTTGAAAACAGAACAAACAAATAAACAAACAAATTTTTTTTTTCTATATTAATTCTTTCTCTCCTACGTGCTTGTTCGTGCTTGTTCGCTCTCCTCCTCGTCTCGACTTGTGCCCCGCCCCCTATATCTCGTTTTGTTCTTCCACCTCTGCTCCTTGCTTTCTCAAATCCACGTTCTCACTTAGAGACTTTTCCCAGATTGTTTTTCATGGTTTTGTTTAAATATTATTTAAATATGTTTAAACCGCAGCCGTGATGCTGACGCCGCCCTCCCCCCCCCCCCCCCAGAATTTCCATGTTTTAAACGTTTCCCGGTGTGTACCCTGGATTAGAATAGGTACACCGTATCCCTGCGCATCGTAAGAGATGACTAAGAGGGTTGGCGTCAGGAAGGGCATCCGGCCATAAAAACATTGCCTCAAAAAGAGAACCATGACAATTACAACTACATATGGGCAGGGTACAGCCCGAAGTGGAGATCGGTTTCTGAGGTTTGGGACATGGAATGCAGGGACAATGACAGGGAGATCAGGAGAAGTGGTGGAAGTATTGGTCAGAAGAAGAGTGGACATATGTTGTGTGCAAGAGACGAGATGGAAGGGAAGTGGTGTGACAATGGTGAAGGGTAGGCAGGGACAGAAATACAAGTTTATGTGGCAAGGGTGCCTGGAGGGCGTGAATGGTGTTGGTGTCCTGTTTTCTGAGGAGTTTGTAGACAGTGTGGTGAGTGTGACTAGAGTGAGTGATAGGTTGATGATGGTGAAAATGATGATTGGAAAGCTCTTGGTGAACGTCATCTCGGGATATGCTCCGCAGGTTGGTCGAAGCGATGAAGAGAAGGACAAGTTCTGGTGTGCGATAGAGAAGCTGATGGAAAACGTGAAAGATGAGGAAGTTGTTATGGTAGGAGGAGACCTAAATGGACATGTGGGAAGGAGTATGGATGGTTTTGACGGAGTTCATGGGGGTTACCGATATGGTGGGAGAAATGGAGAAGGTGAAAGGATTTTGGAGTTTGCTGATGGAGCTGATTTGTTGATTTGTAATACTCAGTTCCAGAAAGAGGATAATAAGCTTGTTACGTACACGTCAGGTGGGTCGACAACAACCGTTGACTACCTGATGGTGCGTAGGTGAGATAGGGGGCACCTCCGGGACACAAAGGTGATCCCGGGGGAGGAGGCTGTTTCACAGCACCACTTGGTTGTCTGCGACATAAGGGTGAAAGGTGCAAGGAGAGCTCGGCGGGTGAAGTACCAACCGAGAATGAAGGTTTGGAGGTTGAAAGAGGTGACAGTAAGGGAGGCATTAAAAGAGAGGCTGAGTAGGGTCGAGGATGATGTGGTTGAGCTTGAAAGTGGTTGGATGTCAATGAAAGCTACTCTGTTGGGAGCCGTTGGTGAGGTATGTGGATGGACAAAAGGACCACCGAGGCAATCGGAAACAAGGTGGTGGGATGATGAAGTTGGAATGAGGATTGACGAGAAGAGGAAGAAGTTCAAGGAGTGGCAGAAGGCGAAGGGTACGGGAGCAGAAACAGCAGAGCATGAAAGTTATAAGGCAGCCAGGAAGGCTGCAAAGAAAGAGATAGCAAAGGCGCAGGAGGCATGGAGGAAAATGTTCGGAGAACGCTTGGATTCGGAAGAGGGTCAGAAAGCAGTATTCAGGATTGCAAAGCAGATAGCGAAAGAGAGGTGTGATGTGATGGGGGTGAGTTGCTTGAAGGATGAAGTGGGACAAATCGTTGTCGACCCAGATGGAATTAAAGGAAGATGGAAAAGATATATGGAAATGCTGTTGAATACAGAGAATGAATGGGATGGCAACATAGAGAGTAACCCAGTTTTAGGACCGGCAGAGAAGATAACTGAGAAGGAAGTTGAGGAAGCGATAAAAGCAATGAAGGGCAGAAAAGCGGGAGGGCCGACGGGAGTTGTGGGAGATATGTTGAAGGCAGCAGGAAGTTGGGGGTGTGAAGAGAATGACAGAGATCAATTCCACTGCTTCGCCGATGACATCCAGCTTTTCATCTCCACCAAGTTCATCTCCACCGCCACCCACTCTATCCTGACAAACTGCATCACTGAAATACAATCCTGGCTTCAAATCAACTTCCTCAAACTTAACTGTGATAAATCTGAAATAATCATCATTGGCCCAAAAACGCTCACCAAGTCCACCCATAACTTTGCCCTCAACATCGACGGTTTCCCAGTATCCACCTCCCCTCACATCCGGAATCTTGGCATCATCTTTGACCAAACCCTCTCCTTCGACAAATACACTAAACAGATCACAAAGACAGCCTTCTTTCACCTGAAAAACATCGCCCGTCTCCGTCCATCCCTCTCCTCCGTGGCTGCAGAAACCCTCATCCACGCCTTCATCACTTCCCGTCTGGACTACTGCAATAGCCTCCTTTATGGTTCACCCTCAACAATCACCAATAAACTCCAATACATTCAGAACTCCGCTGCCCGTCTACTCACCCATTCCCGGACCCGTGACCACATCACCCCCGTCCTTTACAAGCTTCACTGGCTCCCCATCTCCCAGAGAATCCAGTACAAAATCCTCCTCTTGACCTACAATGCCCTCCATAACCTGGCCCCATCCTACCTGGCTGACCTCCTCTCCAGACACACTCCCACCCGCAACCTCCGCTCTGCTGGTACCAACCTCCTGACCCCCCCCCCCCCCCCATCCGGACCAAATTTAGATCCTGGGGGGACAGGGCCTTCTCCATCGCTGCTCCCACCCTCTGGAACTCGCTACCTCACACCATCAGAGACTCCTCCTCACTCACCACATTCAAAACATCACTCAAGACCCACCTGTTCAACACTGCATTCAACATTTAACCCACAGCATCTAACCCCTGACTATCTCCTCTCCTTCTCCCTCCTTTGTGCTTTGAATATTTCCCTATTGATTCTTCTTTTTTGCAATTGTTTTTATGTTTTGCTATGCATTATGTTTTGCACTCTGTCAAAGCGCCTTTGGGCTTCCTGAAAAGCGCTATATAAAATAAATGCATTATTATTATTATTATTATCTGTAATCTGGTGGTGAAAGAAGGCCGCATTCCAGTGGATTGGGAACTGAGTACCCTCGTCCCTCTATACAAGGGGAAAGGTGACCCTCTGGAGTGTGGTTCGTACCGAGCGATAAAGTTATTGGAGCATGGAATGAAGGTATTAGAAAGGGTGTTGGAGAGGAGGATAAGGAAGAAAGTGAAGATCGACGAAATGCAGTTTGGATTTATGCCAGGAAGAGGAACGACAGACGTGCTTTTTATTGTGAGGCAGTTGCAGGAGAAGTACATGGTGAAGAGGAAGAAGTTGTTTCTTGGGTTTGTTGATCTGGAGAAAGCATTCGATAGGGTTCCACACAAAGTATTGACATGGGCATTGAGGAAGTTAGGAGTGGAGGAATGGTTGATCAGAGTAGTGATGGCAATGTACAAAAGAGTGCGCACAGCTGTAAGGATGAAGGATGGGAACAGTGGTGAGTTTGAGGTGAAGGTGGGAGTGCATCAGGGGTCGGTACTAAGTCCACTACTATTTGTAGCTGTGATGGAGGTGCTGGCTCAGAACGTAAAGGAGGGTTTACCGTGGGAGTTGTTGTATGCAGATGATCTGGTGTTGATTGCGGAAAGTATGGATGGACTGAAGGAAAAGATGAACAAGTGAAAGGATTGTATGGAGACAAAAGGTCTGAAGGTGAATATCGGAAAGACGAAGGTGATGGCAAGTGGTAAAGCATGTGGTGAGGTGGAACGAACTGGGAAGTGGCCCTGTGCTGTGTGTAGGAAGGGTGTCGGAGTGAACTCCATTCAATGTACAATGTGCGCTGAGTGGGTTCATCAAAAATGTAGTGGTCTGAGAGGGTCATTAACCAGTGTGGCAGCTACATTCAAATGTAAGGTGTGCACAGAGGGAGCTGCAGATGGAGGAAATGTTGAGTTGGATCTTAGAGACGGCGTGAAGCTGGAAGGTGTGAAAACATTTTGCTACCTTGGAGACATGCTGAATGGAGAAGGTGGATCAGACTCGGCAATGGTTGCTAGAGTGAGATGTGCATGGAAGAAGTTTCGGGAACGGAGTGGCGTGCTGATGATGAGGGGAGTGTCGTTGAAGCTGAAGGGAAAGGTGTATGCTGCATGTGTGAGAAGTGTTATGATTTATGGGAGCGAGACATGGGTAATGAACGTAGAGCAGCAACGAAGGTGGGAAAGGGTGGAAATGCGAATGGTTCGACGGATGTGCGGAGTATTGTTGAGAGAGAGGAAGACAAATGATGTATTGCGAAAGATGATGGGAATAGAGCCTGTGATTGATGCTGTGAAGAGGAACAGGTTGAGATGGTTTGGTCATGTGTTGAGGAAGGATGAAAGTGACTGGTTGAGAAGAGTGATGGAAATGAATGTAGAAGGAAGTAGAGGACTGGGAAGGAAGAAGGAAGTAGAGAAAGACTTGGTTAAAGATGGTGGAAGAAGAAATGCGGGGAAGGGGGTTATCAAGGAGAGATGCAGAAAATAGAGCAAAATGGAGATGATTGCCATGGGGACCGCAAGGCTATCCCCCGCTCTAGTAGGGAAATGGCCTTTAAAATACATGTTGTTGTTGTACCTTGTACAAGTTGTGCAAGTTCAACGATTCCTCGCAATAAAGAGGAACAAAATGTCAAATGTTTCTCCTCTCTACTCTCTCCCCTCACCTCTCTCCTCTCTCCTCTCTCGTCTCCCCTCTCTTGCTCCTATCCCCTTCCCCATCTCATACCCCTCCCCTTCGCTTCCTACCTCCTCTTTCCTTCCCCCCTCCACCTCACCTCTCTCCCGCTCCCCTCCCCCTCCTCACCATCCTGCTCACCTCTCTCTCCCCCACCCCTATTCCCTCCCTGATCCTCATATTCCCGTCAGGAAGCGACTTCATGTTACCTGAAAACGCTGGGTACCTTTGCTAATATTCTATAAAAAAAAAGTAATCATGCAAGTTCAAAGTATGAGATAAACTTGTGTATTCATGTAAGTTCAAGGGATTTTGGATATGGCATTGACGTGATAGGCCAAGAAGTCCCTCCTGTATGGACACCATCCCTGTAGTTTTCTCTACTACTGTGCTTAGTTGATGTGATTTGTAAGTTATGCACATTTGATATTGGCCGGCAAACCTGTCCCTCATGTAACCTTTTTATTTTTGCAAAAATAACTTTTCCTTGTCATGAAATGTTTTTTTTTAAGTTAAGGGGCAAATTTTTCGAAGACAACTTGCAGTTGTACGACTTGACGTCATGGGGTAAATACCTTGGCACACACCCAAACTCTTCACCAAATTTCGTCCGAATGCATCCACAACATTTTGCGACATCCTGTTCACAGACAAGCAGACAGGAGTGAAAACATAACCTCCCTCCACCTTCGGTGGTGGAGCTAATATAGAGTTGGTAGAGAGTTTGAATCTCTCCACTGTTTGGATGACGAGGGAAGTTTACTTGCTTAACTGGACTACAGGATATGTCATGGTACATAATTATATAATGTTTTGGATCGGTTCTTGTGTTGGTTTGAATCATTTTGTTAAATAATGTTGTGTTTGTGTAATTATTTCCCTCGTGTTTAAAATGTTTATTTGTTGTGTGTTTGTGTTTTTTATCCTCAGTTCCAGCGACTGTCCAAGGCCTGAATTGCACTCCGAACGAGGATGACAGCACGACCGCGCTCGACGTGCGTTGGGACCCCGCGGAAGGAGACAGTACATTATATACGATTATGTACACGGCAAAAGATAATACAACAGACACAAAGTGTATGAACACAACGAGTGAAAACATAACATTTTATAACCTCACACCTGGGAGGATATACAACATCAGCGTTTTCACAATCAGTGAGGATTTGAAAAACCAAGACCCAGCCAACACTACAGGACAAACAGGTGGGAATCGTGGAATAACAACGATAAAGATGGAAGTTTGATTTGTTTATCTCTTTACTTTGTTCCTAAAATGTAATTTGTGATTGTGTTCTATTTGGGCCTTAAACTTGCACTTCAAAAATATATAAACCCAAGGCAGGAGAACCCGTTTTGTCACATGATCATCTGTGAGAGGTTTGGGGTTAAATTGGTTCCTTTGTGGATTCAAATCTCAAATCAACAATCATGGTAATGCAGTTCAGCAGGGGGAGCTGCATCTCGGAGAACTCCATCATCAGTCCACTGTCTCATCATTGTAGTCTAATAAGAACAGCGACGTAATGATGACTACCTTAATTTGGCTTTTCGACATTAAAAATCCCAAGGTGTCTGTCGTAAACAGCATGCCACTGAATGCCAGGTACCTTTGTGTAAGGAGAGTTTGTGAGTGTCCATCCTGTACGGTATTTCTTGTTACCTCCACCACCCAAGGTGGATGGAGGTTATGTTTTCACCCCTGTCTCTCTGTTTGTCTGTCTGTTTGTGAACAAGATATCTCAAAAGGTTGTGGACGGATTCGGGTGAAATCTGGCAGACATGTTGAGTTTGTGACATGGGCGAAATTATTAGATTTTGGTGAAGATTCGAATCGGGATCTGCATCCGATAATTTTAAAACTGATGCTTCACCATTGAGTGATAGGGCCAAAAACGGTGTATAGCATGGTATTTAAAAAAGCTGTGGAAGATTTGTTACGAAACATGGTGGATGAGTTGGGTGGGTGACAAGAACAAACCGGTTAGATTTTGGTTCAGGTCCGGATCCAAATCTGGCCTGCTAATGGATGCAAAGCGTAAACTGTTCAGCCAGGTGGAGGTATGCTCTCTACCTAGTGTCGTTCTGAGTTTAATATGGATGAATCAACTCTTGCCTTTCACACCCCAAGGATGTATAAAGTCCATTCCATATTAGATAATCAAAGCAATAATGCATGTTCAAGGTATGTGGATATGGCATCAGCTTCTCCTGATAGCCCAAAGCATCTCCTGATTAATTATAATTATATTCCTTACTGTATAAACAACATCCCTGTCGTGTTCTCTACTGCTGTTGTTACGTTGCTGTGATTGTTAAATGTCACATTTCATACTGGCAGGCATACCTATCCCTCATGTGACCTTTTTCCTTCTTGCAAAAGAGAACTTTTCCTTGTTATGATGGTTTTTTTGTCCCCCGTCGCTGAGCGAAAGGGGGACTAGGGCTTTCCCCTCCGTCCGTGTGTCCGTCCGTCCGTGCGGGCGTGCGTGCGTGCGGCGTGCGTGCGTGCGTGCGTAAGCGAAGGACCGCATTCGAATTTGGTGTGTGGGTGCAACCCACGTCAAAATCCAAGATGGCCGCCGCCATGTATGTCTGATACCATGTATGTCTGAACCTTGTAACCTGCATATCTTGAAAAATAAGCGAAGTACCAACGTCTAATCTGGTGTGTGGATGTATCTAGACACAAGGAAGAACGCTGTTTAAAATCAGGTCGCCACGTCAAAAGCCAAGATGGCCGCCGCCATGTATGTCTGAAACTTGTGAGATGAATATCTTGAAAAATAAGCAAAGTACCAACTTCTAATTTGGTGTGTGGGTGTATCTCGGCATAAGGAAGAAAGCTTTTGAAAATTGGGTCGCCACGTCAAAATCCAAGATGGCCGCCACTATATATATATGACTGAACCTTGTGAGCGAAATATCTTGAAAAATAAGCGAAGTACCAACTTCTAATCTGGTGTGTGGGTGTATCTAGGCACAAGCAGGAAGGCTGTTTAAAATTGGGTCGCCACGTCAAAATCCATGATGGCCGCCTCCCTGTTTGTCTGACCCTTGTGAGCGAAATATCATATCATAGCATGTTTTCTGCATGTTCCACTTTGTCAACTCACATCACTTCCCCGACGGGGGACCTAGGCGTAACGCTTGTTTTTTTTAGTTAAGGGGCAAATTTTTTGAAACCAACTTGCAGTTGTAAAATTAGAATGGTATTCGGTTCAACGGATACCTCTGCGAGGCAGAATGGTTTACGTTTGTTACCCCACTGATCGGCCGGATCTGCATCTGGACCTCTTCCAGACCTTCAAATCTAATCGGCTTGTTCTTACGATTGAACCATCTTGTCCACCAAGTTTCCTCCAAATCCGACCATAACTTATTGAGACACCATGCTGTATATCATTTTTGTCTTGACTTCTCTGGTGAAGAATCACTGTAATAAAATTCTCATGTCCAGATTCGGATCTTCAGCAAAATCGAATCACTTCGTCCTTGTCACCCACTCAACCTGTCCATTAAGTTTTGTCCGAATCCGTCCTCAACGTTTTGAGACCTGCTGTTCACAGACAGACAAACAGGGGTGAAAAAGGTGGACGATGGTAATAAAGATTTGGTAGAGAGATTTGGAAATCTCCACTGCTTGATTGACAAGGCAAGTTTCCTTATTTTAAGCCCCCGTTGGACTTGGTCCGAAATGGGGGCTTATGGATTGGGTCTCGTTCATCTGTCCATCCGTCTGTGCCTGTGTCCACAACCATATCGTGTACATGTATGGACCGATTTTGTTCATACATGGCAGAAAGACAGTACATGATGATATACATATGCACATAATTTTGTTTCTCACTGCGATCAAAGATGGCCAACTGGCGGCCAATTTTGTTGTAAAAAAAACCCTGATGTTGAACATGTCCTCAACCATTTCTCGGACATGCATTTACCGATCTTGTTTAAACTTGGCAAACAGATAAAGAATTATGGCTGGCATATAAAAGACATTTTTCTATGGAGATCAGATCGAATATGGACGACTGACGGCCATTTTGTTCGTTAAACTTGTCCCCAACCATTTCTCAGCCATGGGTGGGCAGGTTTTGTTCAAACTTGGCGCAAAGACAACACATGAGAGTATACATATGCAGAAGATTTTCTTTTGTAATCCGACCAAAGATGGCCGACTTGCGGCCTTTAACTTCGTGCAGCAAAATTGCTAAAACCATGCTGCTGGCTATGACATTTTATGTCTTTTTCTCCTTGTTTAACAAGACTATGGGATATGTCATGGTACATATAAAATATTTTGGATGGGTACTTGTGTTGGTTTAAATCATTTCCTTAAAAAAATTTGTTTGTGTAATTACTTCCCTCATGTTTAAAATGTTTATTTATTGTGTGTTTGTGTTTTTTTAAATCTTCAGTTCCAGCAACTGTTGGTGGTCTGGAGTGTACTCCGAATGAGAATAATAGCACGACGGCGCTCGACGTGCGTTGGGAAGCCGCGGAAGGAGACAGTACACGATATAAGATTATGTACACGGCAAAACATGATACAAAGTGGACCAACACAACGAGTGAATACATAACATTATATAATCTCACACCTAAGAGGATATACAACATCAGCGTTTTCACAATCAGTGAGGATTTGCAAAGCCAAGACCCAGCGAACACTGCAGGACAAACAGGTGGGAATCGTGGAATATCAACAAAAACGATGGAAGTTTGATTTGTTTATTTCTTTACTTTGTTCCTAAAATGTAATTTGTGATTCTGTTATATTTGGGCCTTAAACTTGCACTTCAAAAAGATAAAAACCTCAAAGCACTCCATCATAAGACCACTGTCTAATCATTGTAGTCTAATAAGAACAGCGACTAAATGATGACTACCTTCATTTAAGTTTTCGACATTAAAATTCCCAAGGTGTATGTCGAAATCAGCATGCCACTGCATGTCAGGTACCTTTCTGTAAGGACAGTATGTGTGTGGTCAGTCTATACGGTATTGCCTGTTACCTCCGCCTACCAAAGGTTATGTTTTCACCCCTGTCTGTCTGTTTGTGAACAGGATATCTCAAAAGTTGTTGATGGATTCGGACCAAATTTGGTGGCGAGGTTGGGTGTGTGATAAAGACAAAATAATTAGATTTTGGTGAAGATCTGGATCCGAGAATTTTATGTGATTCTTCCCCCTGCTCTGCTCCCTCTTCCCCCTGGTTCTTCTGATGGAGGCCACGTCCCCACATCGCGAGAGAAGGAAATGGCGGCAGCTTTCTGAACATGCCGGATGTGACATATGGCAGGCGACTACGTCAGTCTTAAGTTGGACGTGACGTTTGGGGGGTCTCGCAGATTAATCGCTTGCACCAGGGAGGATCGGAAATTCATCACTTATACACTCTCCTGCTGCTTGGTTTTGGCGTCCTGTCATACAAACAAATAATACAAGTTGTGCTCAGTACAATCACGTAAGATTCACCTGTGGTAAAACGGTTACTTAATCCGAGATAACATCTGCATTAACAGGAGCTGGGTCTGGTCTGGCACATTGAGACTCCTCTGCTAAAACCAATCTGGGTTTATGATAAACTAGGGCATGCCCGTACTATATATATCTAAAATTATATCCCCCCCCTCTATTTACATGAAATGGTTTGGTCCATTCGCAACGCCAAAGCGAACGGCGAACGCTTTACATGAAATGGTTTGGTTCATGAAATGTTTTGGTCCATTCGCAACGCCAAAGCGAACGGCGAACGGCTTGCGAGTACAGTGACAATCCCCCCCCTCTATTTACATGAAATGGTTTTAATTAGTTTTAAAACATAGTTTAACGCCAACATAGCGGCAACATAGTTTGCCAACGTGAAATAAATGAATACGCTCTCAAATGTGCCGTCCGAGGCAGAGTGTGTTCGCCACGTTCGGCACACGCGATAGCTCGCTGCTCTCTGATTGGTTGAATCGTTTTTTGGACATAGCTCGGTAAGTAATTGTCCGATTAATATGAAACCTTGAAAAGGCACATCCTCGGGTCCCCAGCAATATACCTGGCAAGTTTCAAGTATATCGGACCGGTAGTTGTCGAGAAACAGCGGTCGCATACACACACACAGAGATTACTGGAATTATAGATAGATGTTACTGTGCTAACCTGCTGTTGATCTCGTAGTTCTTCTTGGAGGTGGAGTCTGCTCCTCTGTCTCTAACTTGCATCCATCAGCATCTTGCCTGGCAGTAGCAGGATCCTCATCCACTGTTGAAGTAACAGGTTGCTCTAGTGCTGTGTCTATTGTATGAAGTCCTTCCTGCACTTTGGTGTAAGATGCAGCAGCACTCACCATACTAGCATCTCTGCCCACTATGGAATCTGTCCCAGAAGGAATGAAGAGTGCTTATCCTGTCTGTCTCATCCTCTTCAGAGTTGTCAATGACCTCAGCATTCTCTTGTTGTTGCTCTGGAACGTCATCTGTAGTAATGGGCAGAGGATCTTGATGAAGGTCATCGACTATGTCCCTGGTATCGAGAATATCAGTCCTCTGTACTGTCTTTATAATGGCGTTACCCTGGAGGGGTTCGACCAAATAGACATGACCATCCGGGTCCAGTCGTCCAATTATGCGGTGGGGGACATGACTCCACACAACCTGAATCTTGTAATGATCCTGATGACACCGGTCCCTCAGGAAAACACGAGCACTGATAGGCAAGCTGGTTGCTTGCGCATGCCAATCGTGCAACCTTTTGCACCTCAATGATTACTTTTCAGTTTTTGCCGACGCAAGGTTGAAAGCTTCTTTCAAGCAAAGGTGATGATCAGTGACCCAATCACTAACTATGTGATACTCTTGTCCCTCGATCAGTCCCAATAGGTTATCAACAGGCATTCTAGGTTCCTGCCCAAAGAAGAGGTAGTATGGGGAATAGTCAGTCGAGGAGTGCGGCGTGCAGTTGTACGCATAAATAACTTCAGACAGCGACTTCGGCCACACTTGCTTCTTTGCAGGGAGCAGTGATCGCAGGAGGTCGTGCATAGTCCTGTTAAACTGTTCAATTGAGCCATTTCCTTGCAGGTGGTAGGGGGTTATCCTGCTTTTACAGATGTCATATATGGAACAAAGTTCTCGGATTACTGAACTTTCAACGAGTCTACCTCTGTCACTATGGATTCTCAGTGGTACTCCGAATCCCACAAACCTGTCTCTCGCAAGCACTCTTGCCACTGAAATAGCTTTTTGGTCCGGAGTTGCCACTGCTTGAGTATACTTTGTGAACATGTCGGTCATCACACGGACATTTTCTAGACCACAAGACTTTTCAAGAACAGTATAGTCAATCACCAGAACTTTGAGTTTTTTTTCTTCACAATGAGCGACCCAAGAGTCCGTTTCACACTTTGGCCAAACTTGAAAAGGTGCACCTGGAACATACACTGCAGTGGTTCCTTACCTCTGCCTCCATTCCAACTCAGTAACATCTCATCTGCAGCAGCTCATAGATGCAGTCCACACCTTGGTGTCCTGACTTTTCATGGACTTCAGGCAACACCTGCTTCCTGAGAGATGACAGTTGTAAGAGTTGGTCCACTTTCCTCCCATGAATGGTTGCCTTACGGTATAGGATGCCAGACCTCTCAACGAGACGGTCCCAGGATTGGATAAATTTCCTTACAGACTTCAGCTCTTTGCTAAGTTCAGATGAAGTAGGGCTATGCTTTTTATTCTAAAAATGGTGAACCCTGCTGATGGTTGGATCACTTCTCTTAACTTTGTCAAGCTCAGCGTGTGGGATAATTGGCAGAGTGGAAAGGGCTGGAGGGGATGTATTGTCAGACCGAACATGGATCTCCTTGTCCCAAACATGAGCAATGGTTCTGTGAAACTGTCCCCTCTTAATTTCCTCTTACTGACCGGATCCTCCCTGACGTCGACAGTCCCTACATAGATGGTCAGTTGACCCACAATCCCAGCAGCGTCGGGGACTATTGGTCTGTCAGAATCGCCCATATTGCCGGCGAGCTCCACCTGATCTCTGAGTTTTTCAGGAGCTTCTCAACGTGCGTTGGGCTGAACGTTGTTCAACTTGTTTCTTAATTTCTTTCAGCAGTTCACATTCAGCACTGGCTGTTTCTTTAACCACAACTTCTTTCACTGTGCTTGTCTTGACTTGTGGTTTCTGACTAACACCTAACCACTGTTGGCCTCTATCTCGAGTGTCAAAGTAGCTCAATTCTGAGCATTTCCATGTTACGACAATTAATTTCTCTTTGCAGGTTTTCAGCTCGTACAACACCAGCCAATCGTCCCTTTTGTGTGCTTTCCCTGCCAATTTCAAAGGAGGCATCCACACAGGCAATTCTCTCGTACGACTACATGCCGATCAGTTTGAGGAACACGTCAGAAGGTTTTCGTTATCTCCTTGGCGGTATGCGAAAAACTGTTCTGGGAACTGTGATAGGGTGTTACAATCGCCAAAAACGTTCAAAATAACTCCCAGTACTTTCTCAGGATCTTCAACGAAACCCTCTCCTTTCCCAATAATTTCCTGTCGAGATTTTCCAGCTAAGTGGGCAGGAATAAAAGCGACTTGCTGTTTGTTGTTTAAATTCCGAGTAGCCAGCTTACGGCGAACATCGGCCACCCATTTCTGTTTTGCAAGGTCACTTGACTTTTCAGATTTGTCACAGAACCACTTTAATTTGTGTGAAGACAACACAAATATGAAGTGTTCATCATTTGAAGCTGAACCTCTACTTGAGACTGGCATTGGTAGTCTTTGTTCTTCTTTGTCTCAAAGCTAGCGAATGAGGTTGTGATTCTCTACTGTTGCATCCGACGCATCTTTTTATGGCTACCTGACGCAGGTAGCCATAATGTTACAACAATGACAAGTATTGAAATACACAGTGGTGGGAAAATCAAATCACCAGTATCATAGAACAATTCCAACACATAACAGGGTCCAATCACACCACCAACAGCCAACAACAGGCTCAGAATCTCTAATTTATCAGCAGGAACCAGTCCACACATCAGTTTGCACCAAGTTGGTCGAAGCACCATAATGGTCTGTCTGGCCAGCAGTCTTCTCCGAGGATATGGCTCGTATTGTGTGCCACGTGGACCGGGGGTTTTGTTGCATATCCCACTTCTGACACCATGATATGATGCGGGAAGAATCAAGCAAGACACAGGATGACAGTTTCTACTTGCTGTGTTTGAATATGCAGGTGAAGAACCTTAAAAGATACAAAAATACTTCTCAGCAGAGATGCATCAATGTAGCAAATGAAATACCTCAAACAATTGATGGAATGATACTATAACGATTCCAGCAATTTCCAGCTACATCGCAGCGATTACCTCAAACAAACAATGTTGCTTCAATGTTTATTATAAATATATCGAGTATGTAACTTCAAATATTTAAATACAACTTTTACACTAACAGGCTTCACCCATGTAACACATGAGATACACCAGAGGTAGACAATGATTACAAACTCACAAGATGTGCATTATGACACATTTGGACAACCATACTTTAACAAGCATTAACCAATAAATTCGGCAACCGAACATGAAGATTGTTTAATTAATTAATTTTATCAAACCAACACAGGTGAGTAGATCACACAAACAAATCTAATAACGTTTACTCACATAGATAACATAAATCATGTAAGTTTGACTTCCATTTGCAATTGAATATAAAACTGCATCATCATTAAGACACAACCATATTGGTTCAGTGGTATCAACGACGGGAATAATCAGAAAGCATCTCAACATTCCGACGGGAATAATCATAAAGCACATCAACATTCCTCAAGGAACTCACCCCTGTCCGACCAGAGTACAAAACAAAATGAGAATGCTGATCGATCCTTCTGAATGTCACATCAGCTAGCCAACTACGAGCAAATTCCCAACCCCCCCCCCCCCTCCTTTAAACGACGACCGCATCCCCACGTCGCGAGAGATGAGTATGGCGGCAGCTTTACGAACATCCAGGCTGTGACATATGAGAGGCGACTGCGTCGGGCTTATGCCGGACGTGACGTATAGGACGCTTGCAAATGAATCACTTGCACCTGGGAGGCTCGCAAATTAATCACTTACATTAGGCAACAAGACTACCTCAATCAGATTTTGGTTCAGATCCAAATCCAGATCTAGCCTACCACTGGATACAAAACGTAAACTGTTCAGCCTGGTGGAGGTATGTGCTACTGAGTGCCGTTTTAGGTTTAATATGGATGACTCTCCTCTTGCCTTTTACACACCAAGGATGGATATAGTCCAATCCATATTAGATAATCAAAGTAATCATGCAAGTTCAAGGTACATGGATATTGCATTGGCATGATAGGCCAAAACGTCTCCTGATTAAATATAATTATATTCCTTACTGCATAAACAGCATCCCTGTAGTGTTCTCTGCTACTGTGGTTACGTTGATATGATTTGTAAATTATGTCACATTTTACATTGGCCTGCAAACCTGTCCCTCAGGTAACCTTTTTTCTTTCTTGCAAAAGAGACCTTTTCCTTGTGATGAAGTGTTTTTTCTTCAAGTTAAGGGGCAAATTTTTCGAGGATATCTTGTAGTTCAAAGACTGCGTAAGAATGAAACTTAGTAGAGAGCCTCCACGAGGCTGTACAATTTATGTTTTGCATCCCACTGACAGGCCGGATCTGCATCCGGACCTGAACCAAAATCAAGTCAACATGTTCTTATCACCAACCCAACTCACTCACCGAGGTCCGTCCTAAACCGTCCATAGCTTTTTGAGATGCCGTGCTATATATCGATTCTGGCCCTATCTCTCAATGGTGAAGAATTCTTTTTTAAATTCAGGTATTCAGATCCAGATTTTTAGCAAAATCGAATCATTCCTTCCTTGTCACATTCCCAACCTCTCCACCAAATGTCGGCCAAATCCATCCACAACATTTTGAGATATCCTGTTCACAAACAGACAGAAAGAGACAGGGGTGAAAAATAACTTCCATCTACCTTTGGTGGTGGAGGTAATAGAGACTTGTTGAGAGAGTTTGAATTTCTCCACTTCTTGAATGACAAGGCAAGTTTCCTCATTTAACAGGACTATGGGAGAGTCATGGTACTTATGGAATATTTTGGATGGGTACTTGTGTTGGTTGGAATAATTTTATTAAATAATATTGTGTTTGTTTAGTTACTTACCTCATGTTTAAAGTATTTATTTGTTGTGTGTTTGTGTTTTTTATCCTCAGTTCCAGCGACTGTCCGTGGCCTGAAATGTACTCCGAACGAGGATAACAACACGACCGCGCTCGACGTGCGTTGGGAAGCCGCGAAAGGAGACAGTACATTTTATAAGATTATGTACACGGCAAAAGATGATAAAACAGACACAAAGTGTATGAACACGAGTGAAAACATAACATTTTATAACCTCACACCTGGGAGGATATACAACATCAGCGTTTTCACAATCAGTGTGGATTTGAAAAGCCAAGACCCAGCCAACACTACAGGACAAACAGGTGGGAAATGTGAAATACCAACAAAAACGATGAAGGTTTGATTTGTTTATCTCTTTACTTTGTTCCTTAAGTTTAATTTGTGATTTTATTATATTTGGGTCTCAAAGTTGCACTTCAAAAATATTTTTTTAAACCCAAGGCAGGAGAACCCGTTTTGTCACATGATCATCTGTGAGAGGTTTGGGGCTAAATTGGTTCCTTTGTGGATTCAAATCTAAAATCAACAATCATAGTAATGCAGTTCAGCTGCAGGGGGACCTGCATCTCGAAGCACTCCATCATAAGACTACTATCTATTCATTGGAGTTTAATAAGAACAGCGACCTAATGATGACTACCTTAATTTAGCTTTTCGACATAAAAATCCCAAGGTATCTGTCGAAAACAGCATGCCACTGAATGTCAGGTACCTTTGTGTTATGACAGTTTGCGAGTGTTCAGCCTGTACAGTATTTATTGTTACCTCCACCACCGAAGGTGGATGGAGGTTATGTTTTCACCCCTGTCTGTCTATTTTTCTGTTTGTGAACAGGATATCTCAAAGAAGGTTTCGACGGATTCGGATGAAATTTGGTGGAGAGGTTGGGAATGTGACAAGGATGAATGATTCAATTTTCCTGAAGATCCGGATCTGGATCCGATAATTTTTTAAGTGATTCTTCACCATAGATTGATAGGGCCAAAGCTGATATACAGCATGATATTTACAAAAATTGTGGATTAGTTGGGTAGGTGACAAGAGCAAGCCGATTAGATTTTGGTTCAGGTCCAAACCCAGATCTGGCCTAACAGTGGATGCAAAGAGTAAACTGTTCAGCCTGCTGGAGGTATGCTCTCTACCTAGTGCCGTTCTGAGTTTAATATGGATGACTCTCCCCTTTCCTTTTACACCCCAAGGATGTATATTGGATAAAGTCCAATCCATATTAGATAAGCAAAGCAATCATGCAAGTTCATGGTACATGGTATGGCATTCACGTGATGGGCCAATATGTCTCCTAATTAAATATAATTATATTCCTTACTGTATAAACACCATCCCTGTAGTTTTCTCTACTACCGTGGTTACGTTGGTGTGATTTGTAAATTATGTAACATTTGATACTGCCCAGCATACCTGTCCCTCAGGTAACCTTTTTTCCTTCTTGCAAAAGATAACATTCCCTTGTTATGAAATGTTTATTTTTAAGTTAAGGGGCGAATTTTTTGAAGATATCTTGCAGTTGTAAGAGTATGTAGAATGACATTCAGTGGAGCCGCACACCTCCGCCAGGCTGAACAAGTTACGTTTTGTATCCCACTGAAAGGCTGCATCTGGCCCTCTTCCGGACCTTAAAAATCTAATCGGCTTGTTCTCGCGACTTAACAAACTTATCCACCAAGTTTCGTCCAAATCCGACCATAACTTATTGACATATCATGCTATATATTGTCGCGTTCCTGGGGTTAACACCCCAAGATGACGAATGACCGAAACGGGCTTTCCATCGAGGCATATTTCGAACTGGGCTGTAGTGACCTGCACGGGATGAATGGTAGCAAGGGCTGTTGTACTGATGCAGGTACCACGGAGTTCACTGGGCATCCTCGAACCCACCACGAATAAATGAGACAGAACACAAAGTAACATGAAACAGATAATGGGTTTATTAAAATAATGTAAGGGAACAACGAAAGGTAAGGTAAATGAGAATTCCAAAATAGAGTCCCTCCATTCCGACTCAGATACAAACAAGGGGAAAATAAAAGTTAAAAAAAATAAACAATGTTTATGTCATGCAGCCACCTAGCTCCGGTCTCAACGAGGGCTTGGTGGTCGTCATAGGTCCGGTCGGTCGGCAAAATGGCCGCGCGTCGACCTGCTCCAGATGGCGCCGAGCCGCGCTTCCCCTGCGCCACAATTGTGAGGTAATTCGGGCCGGCGGTCCCCTCGCGCTCTCCACTCTGTCTGAAACGCTGCGAGCTCCATGAACTATTGGCAATGCCCCCTCCTCACGATCGAAATTTGCCACCCCGCTCCTTCTCTACACCAGGTCAACACAGGCTCCGAACTCACTCCACCATCGCACATGAACCAAAATGCGACCGCCTTTCTCACGAGCCAGAACAAAGAGAAAATACGACAGCCTCCAACAACCACCAGGACCAGAAGAGAGTACGATCGACTTCGACGACCACCAGGACCAGAAGAGAGAATGCCACCACCTTAAACGAATGCCAGCATCAGAAAAGACCAAGATGGCGAGACGGCTTCTTTTTGCTCTCCTCGCTCTCGAATGTTCCACCACTGACGTCACACTCTGTCCAATCACTGAGCTCTGTTCATCACTCCATGGCTTCTTAACCAGTCACGAAGCTCAGGGCGTGGCCTTCCCGTCACGAGTCGTCGGGGGGTGGAGTCTAATCTCTGTTCGGGAATATTCGGATGACGTTGGGGTTTACTTGTCGATTGGAAAATGTGCTGGTTTCTGTCGGGCTTTTCGGTGTGGTTGTGGCAATGTGTCGATTGCATGGCTGGCCGAGTGAATTTTATAAGAACAAAGGGAAAAATCACAGGGGCCAATTACACACTGGGGTTTATTAATCTTACGGCCTAGAACTAGTTAGCACAAAGTCATGCCCCTTATGGCGACATGCAAATACTCTTAATCTGAACATTTACCCTGCTTATGTGCATCGAGATGGCTTCTTCTTCTTCGCGTCACATGGTCCATACTAAAACCTACACATTCTGAACTTTCCTAAGGTATTTCATGCCTACCTCCCACAAACGTAACAATATCATTTGTGGTCCTATCGCTCAATGGTAAAGAATCACTTAAACTAATTAAAAATTCTCATATCCGGAACCGTATTCGGATCTTCACCAAAATCAAATTGATTAGTCCTTGTCACACAACCAACCAGTCCACCAAATTTCGGCCGAATCCGTCCACAACATTTTGAGACATCCTGTTCACAAACAAACAGACAGGGGTGGGGAAACATAACCTCCATTTCCTATCGGTGGCAGAGGTAATAAAGATTTCATAGAGAGAGTTTGAATGCCTCCACTTCTTGAATGGCAAGGCTTTTTTTTTGTCTTTTTTTTTTGTGTACAACATCGATGCTCGTGTAAGAGCTAACATCAAACACAAAAACATAAACGGACACATAAACATGTAATAAAGGGAGCGCGAGACATTATGGGGAGAGATTGGGAAACACACAAGCACAAAAACAGTAGAGAGCAGGGACATCGGGAGGCAAGAAAGCAAGTTTTCATATTTAACAGAACTATGTGATATGTCATGGTACTTATGGAATATTTTGGATCGGTTCTTGTGTTGGTTGGAATAATTTTATTAAATAATTTTGTGTTTGTTTAATTACTTCCCTCATGTTTAACGTGTTTATTTGTTGTGTGTTTTTGTTATGTTATGTGCAGTTCCATCGACTGTCCGTGGCCTTTATTGCACTCCGAACGAGGATGACAACACGACCGCGCTCGACGTGCGTTGGGACCCCGCGGAAGGAGACAGTACACGGTATCAGATTATGTACACGGCAAAAGATAATACAACAGACACAAAGTGTACCAACAGAACGAGTGAAAACATAACATTTTCTCATCTCACACCTGGGAGGATATACAACATCAGCGTTTTCACAATCAGTGGGGATTTGAAAAACCAAGACCCAGCGAACACTGCAGGACAAACAGGTGGGAATCGTGGAATAACAACGATAAAGATGGAAGTTTGATTTGTTTATCTCTTTACTTTGTTCCTTAAATGTAATTTGTGATTGTGTTCTATTTGGGCCTCAAAGTTGCACTTAAAAACGATAAAAACCCAAGGCGGGAGACCTCGTTTTGTCACATGATCGTCTGTGAGGGTTTTGGGGTTAAATTGGTTCTCTTGAGGATTTGAATCCGAAATGAACAATCACAGTAATGCAGTTCAGCAGGGGGTGAAGAAGGTAAGTTTTTCTGTTCTGTGCTACAAGTATAGATAAGATCCGCGGGTCCCCAAGATCTGGATCTGAGTATCTCGAAGCACTCCATCATAAGACCATTGTCTAATCATTGTAGTCTAATAAGAACAGCGACTAAATGATGACTACCTTCATTTAAGTTTTCGACATTAAAAATCCCAAGGTGTACGTCGAAATCAGCATGCCACTGCATGTCAGGTACCTTTGTGTCAGGACAGTTTGTGAGTGTTCAGCCTGTACGCTATTCGTTTTTACCTTCGCCACCAAAGGTGGATGGATCGAGGTTATGTTTCACCCCTGACTGTTTTTGAACAGAATATCTCAAAATGTTGTGGATGGATTGGGCTGAAATTTGGTGGTGAGGTTGGGAATTTGAGAAGCTGAATCGCTGAATTATCACCAGGGGGGTCGACTCAGCCTGTCATCCTTCCTAGGTCGGCAAATTGAGTACCAGCTTGCTGGGATGAATGATCCTGGTGTGTACCCCGGTTTAGTATAGGTACACCGTATCCCTGCGCATCGTAAGAGGTGACTAAGGGTTGGCGTCAGGAAGGGCATCCGGCCATAAAAACATTACCTCAAACAGGGAACCATGATTGTCATGGGGCTTGCAAGGCTAACCCCTGCTCTAGCGGGGAAAAATGGCCTTAAAACGATCATTCATTCATTCATTGAATCTTTGCCCTGGGGTTCAATTGAGTTGATTGTAATCTGGATCATGACCATGTTTCGTCACGCTCTTTAAAACTGGAGCATTCAACACCACTCGGGGTGCCCCCGTGGAAAATTAATTAACCGCAAAGCCAGCAAAGTGTCTTGCAACCCAACACCTGACTGATTAATAGTTGTGGTGAAGGACTGTAAAGGTGACATTTGGTGGGCAAAAGTGGCATTTTGGAATCGGATTTGAATCGCACTCCGACATTTTGTTGTCACGAGCAAGACCCACATCCTTCCAGGTATAATTCGAAAATTTTGTGCGAAAGCGGTTTGCTGTTTTTTCACTTAGAATTTTTTTTTTCTGAATCAAATGCATGTGTAAGATGGCGGGCGAGGCAGCATGTGACATTGAACATGAGTCATGAGATCGACTTGAATGAGGTATGCGAAGAGATTCGCTTTATCTTCTTCTTACCCTAAGTTCTCCCTCCTCCCCCAGTTTTGGGGGCAGGGTGCAGGGGCATATATTGACCTGTTTCCAAGCCGTGATGATGGAGTTGAAAGTGCATTTCAAAGCAATGATATTGTCAAGTCCATGGCCGACGAACACCAGCCTTGGACGGATAGCCGATCGATCTTAATTTCTGAGGCAAACGGCCGAATAATGGCGGTGGCTTTTATGGTGCGTGGGGGACGGGGTGCTTACCTGGACAAAGCACATGGTAGTTTTATCCGAAACCCACAGAACAAATAAACACGACACCACAAATGAAATGCAACACAACACAATTTAATGAAGGATAAAGCATGGATAAAAAATGAAAGGTGAGGTAAACGAAATATTCGCTACTTTGAGGGCCCCTCCATATAGTCTCAAATACAACACACAGGAGAAAGATAATAAAAAATATATGTTTTAACCCGGCTAGCACTCAGTTTTTCGTCCCCACTTGGCCTTTAGGAGCCTGGTGGTCGTTGGAACTCCACCTCACTGTGCGGGAAGCGCACAAGATTGCAAGGAGTCGTGCCAGTAGCAGCCACTGGCATGAGGCAAGCAGATAGGATAGCCTCCTTCAGTTTGCTCGCGACCTCCTCCGTCTCCGAAGAGCATCATCATCGACAACACCC
Source organism: Myxine glutinosa (assembly GCF_964187855.1). Taxonomy (NCBI): domain Eukaryota; kingdom Metazoa; phylum Chordata; class Myxini; order Myxiniformes; family Myxinidae; genus Myxine; species Myxine glutinosa. The sequence continues at coordinate 107,738,949 of NC_136263.1, forward strand.
CCTCCTCCAACGTTGCCAAAGTTCACATAGCTCTGAACAGTTCTCCTCTACAGCGCACCTGAGACAAAAGTGACTGCCTGATGAGAGAGAGAGAGAGAGAGAGAGAGAGAGAGAGAGAGAGAGAGAGGAGGGAGAGGGAGAGAGAGAGAGAGAGAGAGAGAAAGAAAGAAAGAAAGAGAGAGAGAGAGAGAAAGAGAGAGAGAGAGAGAGAGAGAGAGAGAGAGAGAGAGAGACAGACAGACAGACAGAGACAGATTTCTTCCTCCTTTCCCCAAACCTTCTCGCTCTGACGTCACGCCATCCAATCGCCCGAGCTCTATTGCATTATCCCATGGTCATGCTCGACCAATGGCAAAGCTCTTGCTGTGGCCTGTTGATTACGATCCCTAGGAGGCGGAGTTTAGCCATCGTTCGGGAATGTTCGGCTTCTGTCGGCAATTATGGGGTGGTTGGGCGGGGTTTACTTGCCGATCGTAATGTCCGGTTACTGCCGGCGATTATGTCGGTTGTTGTTGCTGTTATTGTTGGTGTAACGAGGGTTTTTATGGCCGGCCTTGTTATAAAAACACAGGGAAAAACCACAGGGGGCAATCACAGACTGGGAGAAACTAGCCTCAGACCCCACCTAGTTTTTTTTTGTTTTTTTTGTATACTGAATCGAGGCTCGTGAAAGAGCTAAAGCCATTACTTATATGCCAGTAACTTATATGCCATTAAACCTCTTTAAACGTTTATTTAAATTGAATTCCATAATTGAAGACTAGAACACAAATCACTGTGGCATGTGTACTGGGGTGCGTCATCTGGTGACCAATAAGGCCTCCATCTCTAAATTGCGACTTAACATAGTCTTATTACAGTTTATAAGGGTGGTTGATGTACAAGACTGCTACAGTGGGGCTAAACTTCTGGATTTTAAAAATCTTTATTTTATTGAAATTGAAGTACAGGACGGGTTTGCCGATGTAGGTTTCCCCTTCACGGATTCGCTCGATCGCGATGAATTTATTGATGTAAGGTTTGCGGGTTGCGGTTAATGCGGTCGAATAATCATGGGTTGGTGATCTATTTTCCACATTTATTTACCTAATTGAAATGGGCGTCAACACAATAACTTATAACCCCCTCAAACACCTCAACATCATCATCTCCATCAACTTGTCTCTATCGTCACCATCATCACCATTGCCGTCACATCATTGGATCAAGTTTATCATTATTATTATTAAAGGTAGGTTTCATGATCTTAATAACCAAGGAAATAAACTTTATCTTACATTCTTAAAACAGGAAAATAATCCTGGTGTTGGCTTAATGGTTAAGGTAGCTGGCTTAAGATGTCAGGGTCTTGAGTTAAAAGCCATGTCGTGTCGTTAAACAACACCAGGTTGGTTGACTCAGCCTGTTATTCTTCTGAGGTCAGCAAAATGAGTACAGTATCAGCTTACTGGAAACAGGGGGAACTGTATCATCGGCACAGCCACACTCCCAGCAATGATGCAACCAGCAGCCATCGGCTGCATACTTAATAATCTTGCTATAATTCACCAAATGTCTGTCTGTTTGTCTGTTTGTCTGTCTGTTCCCAGGTACCGCAAAAACGGCTGAACCTATCGCAACGAAATTTTGGGTGGGTAATCCTGGGACCCCCTGGAGTAAATTACGCTTTTTTGTTTTTCCAATTTCAGCTTGTATATAATAGAGCAAAGGCATATGGTTTGAGATGAGACCAAAACGTCTTCTTCTTCTTCATATAGAATTATTAACACCGTTCTTAATTAACCCTCTTAATTACGTTTAGACTACTGAGACCCCTCAGACCTTTGACAACTCTTTAATTCCCCCCCAAGACCCTTAATACCACCAAGACCCCTGAAGACCCAAAATACCCTTAAAGACCCAAAAGACCTTGAAGACCCAAATAGACCCTGAAGACTAAAATAGACCTGAAGACCCAAAACACCCAAAATTCCCCAAAGACTCTGAATACCCCAAAGACCCTGAATACCCCAAAACACCCCGAAGACCCAAAAATACCCCGAAGACCCAAAACACCCCAAAGACATGGAAGACCCAAAAGACCCCGAAGACCCAAAATACCCCGAAGACCCAAAACACCCCAAAGACCCAAAACACTCTGAAGACCCCAAAGACTCGAAAATACCGAGAGGAACAAAAAGACTCTTAAGACCCAAAAGCCCCTGAAGTCACCGAAGACCCAAAAGACCCCGAAGACCCAAATACCCTGAAGACCCAAAAGCCCCTGTTCGGGATATTTTCCTACAGTAGTATGTAATATATGAACCAAGAAATTCAATGTCCATCAACTTGTCAGAAGAGAGTCACAAATTTAATTCCCGAGGAGGATAACACTTTCTGTCTCCATAGTAAGGGCATTTTATGAGATATTTCACAAATCTGTTAACTAAATTGTTAGCAAAAAACTTCTTCACCAATATGTTTGTAAAGGTGTGTAATAACATGTGTTAAAATGTTGAAGTTCAACTCCCGTGGGAAACCCAGAAAAAAAGCTGTTGAATTCGGGTACCGAAAAATTATTTCGAGAATTTTTTTTTTTTTTTAATCGGCCCTTAAGTAACTTATGAGGGGTCAAATAAGGGTTTTTCATGATTCTGAGTTGATTGTTAACATTTATATTTTCACTTTTACATTTACACACAAAGTAGCTCACTGAGGGTGAGCACCCAGCATTTGTGGCCAGAAGTGCCCAGAGTGTGTCACCTGGAGTGAGGAGTGGCTGATCATGAGCCAGGGAGGAGGAAAGCTCAGTGAGGGGGAGAAACATGATCGCGTTCGTTCCTATCTGTTTCCTGTTCGTAAATGGAATAATCTTTACTTCAGTTCCTCTCAGGATCTTAGCTTTGTCGAGTGCCTTCAACTTCACCCGGGGGAAAGCTGCTGTTGTCTGTGGATCTGGCAAAGGTGGTGCCGGAGAGGTGACTTCGATCCAACCCATTGAGTGAAAGGGAGTGTTTCCGTGAATAGAGACAATGTTTAAATCTATATTGTCTCCAACAAACTGAGTGACTGCATTGTTTGTTTCCCCAACCTCCATAAAGACCACCTGATCATTACTTGACAATTCACTTTCACTGGCTGGCACTTTGGCTGTCATCACTGATTGATCCTCAAGCGCAGCATCAACCGCAACCTCATCATTGATCTGTTCATCGGTTTCCTCCACAATGGTGTCAAGAGTGCCAGAAGTATCTGGAACATCATCTCCACTCCTACTATTAAGGAAGCAGTATTTGTAGTTTTGTGTCTCCGTGTAAGACTCAGTGTATCCCAGCCGGTGGAACTTGTTGAGCATCCATTTTGACCCAAATCTATGATCAAGTTGTATGGCAAGCCCCATTTGGTGTGGCAATACTCCAGACCGAGGTCGACAGGCCTTAATAAAATTCTGCCCCCAAACGGCAACTCTTTCGTCTGTCTTGACAATCGGTCTCAAGAACATCTGAAGGCTTGCAGGAACAAGTGTCAGCTGACTATCGATGTCAGTCATACTGTGTGTGGTGGGGTATGACTTTGGACCTAAATCAATCAAGGCAATATCATTGGATATGAACTTGAGTGCCGTCTTTATGATCTGAGTCTTCTCATCTCCATGGTCAAGATTAGCATGATGCACTCGCAGAATATTGTCGGTGCCATCTTTGAGACAGAGTACATCTGCCCTTCTTTCCTGTGTTGTGAAATACAAGGTGTCTTCGTATTTCTCCAGAAGTTTTATCTTTAGCCAATGCTTTGAATAAGAAAGGCTCTTCTCTGGTGACTGATCAAACTCCTGCAGCTTTTCATGGACTTGGTCCATGTTCATTACCCCATGCTCTAATTCTGAGTCTAACCATTCGCAGAATTCAATAAAAACTGCCTCTTGCTCCTCATCAATACTCCTCTGTCCTCTCTTCCTTTTTCCTTCCTCATCAGTCTTGGACAAACTGTCACCTCTCGCAAACATAAGTTTGCATCGCAAATGGTACAGTGTTTCTTCTGCTACCAAGTCGTTGATCCCTTCCAGGCGTCCAGTGACTTCAGTGCCCCAGTCATCCCCGCGACTCCGTGCTGTCTTCAGCAAGCTTGCCTTCAGTGTATCTGCAGTCAAATTATCTGGCACTCTGTATTTCTTTCTAGCTTGTGCTGGATTATTTTTGTAGAGCTGGGCTGGTTGGTTGCAAAGAATGCATACATCCTTATACAGGAGGTCAACTGACTGTGATCTTCTAGAACTGCAGCCAGTTGATGAACTGAACTCACAAGTAGTGCGTCTTCTCTTCAACTTTGATGACTCTTTCTCTGCCTTTGATGCTTGAGCTGACTTCTTGGTGGTTGCAACAAAGTTGTTGTACAGATCATTTTTACACTTCTGGTGGTACCTCAGTTTTCCTTCCTTTTGAGCCTCCTTCATACGTTCCACAACAGTAACATTTTCGACAGTTTCTGCTTGTTTCAATAAAGTTGAGTATCCCTTTGGAGTTGCCTGTATGAGCCTTTCAGCTGGTGTATCCGAGCGTGCACAGATGAAGCAATTGAGCACAGGTGGAGTAACGTCTTCATCCATATTGCTAGACTCCATGTCCTGCAAAGTAGAAAATGAGATATATTTAGAAATTATTTTTCCACAAAGGAGTGTCTGTGGTGAAATATAAATGTTAACAATCAACTCAGAATCTAATAATTAAATACTAATAATTATCGTTCTTGTTGAGAGATTTTCCCGAGAACGCTGGCAATTTCATTGAAACTATTTAGTAAGAAAGAAAAAGCGTCCGCTGGCTGTCTGTCTTTACAACGGTCAGCGCAGGGAGGATTATCTTAGCGCAGAGGGGATTATCTTCTTCCATTGTTTAAATAATTACCAAGTATCTTGCATTCACTTATCAATACAATGTTTACCTTCGACTTCGTACTGAGTCGATTATTCACTAGTTTTATAAACACAAAGGGATTTGTAAAGCAATTCAGTGGATGCTAATTACTCCAGGCAGCTGGTCAGACATGGTGTTATCAGCTACTAGTTTTAATTATTTACCAAGAAGACAATATCGTTTTTCTTCATTTTGCTTATATAACTCAATAAGACATCCAAAAACCCTATTTGTAATTATATTACCCTCAGTCATAAAAATGATTTCGCCATGGCAATATATACACAAAGAATTAAGTTAAGCACCCCTACACAACGAATTAAGGTAAGCACCCCCTAATATATATTATTTGTGTATATGTATACATTGGCATATATTCTAAGGTATGTGAGATCAAATAATGATTGGTATGACATTAGCAATTATCCATTGATGAAATGCAGATGAGTGCACTCATCTGTGACGCCCATCGCTCGTGCAGCACGATCACGTGGGTCCTACACACGTTATTGACGCAAAGATCGCTAGAGGTCTTCTCAGAACAATGACTGTACGTTAGAAAACATAAACGTCATCCACACTGTCCGTGATGGACCTATAGCTCCATACTTAAATTGAGGTGAAAATATGCCTAAAATTCCCAAAAAATTTCACCTTAAATTATTCAGAATAAAATATTGAAAACGGCATGATTGTTATGTTTTTATGTGACCATGATATCACTTCTCCAGAAAATATAGCAATATCATGGGTATATTACACTGTTTTGACGACAACAAACTTGTAATGTGCGAGGTTGTAAAAAAACGGGGGGGGGTGCTTAACTTAATTCTTTGTGTATAAATCCCAAATTTGCATGGGAAGCATAAAAAAAACACCTGCAGACTTGGAATGCAGGGTTGAGGCTCATAAAAGTTGCTTGCTTCATAAATTTACACTTCCACACCCCTGAAGACACCGAAGACCCCAAAGACCCAAAATACCCTGAAGACCCAAAATACCCTGAAGACCCAAAATACCCTGAAGACCCAAAATACCCTGAAGACCCAAAACACACTGAAGACTCCAAAGACCCTTAAAGGTCCAGAGGAACCAAAAGACCCTTAATACCCAAAAGCCCCTGATGACCCCACAGAGCCTGAAGACCGAAAATACACCGAAATGGTCAAATGCCTATCCCTCTGAAACGACGTGGGGTGAGGCACGCAGAGCGCGCCGAGTCACACTAGTAATAATAATACAGGAAAAGAATACTTTATTTTATGTTCTCAATAACTTTTATTAATGCACATAAGGAACACAAAAACAATGCACAAACAAGTTAATTAATACTACAGTTTTGACAAATTTTTTAAGTTGAAGTTCTTAACCATATTTTCCCCATTACCCCCTAAGTTTGCGCATCGCGTTCTTGCAGTTCACGGGGATTTTCAAGAACATAACCCTCACGAACGGCAAGGCCCTTCTGTGTAGTAAATTACAATAAGGAACGAAAGAGTTCATAGAACACGATACCCCACACATTGTTCTAGTTTTTTTCCTCGTAATGAGATGTTTTATGAAGTTAAGTGGCAGGCCTTTTGAGGATAGTCTGCAGTTGTAAGATAAATACTTGATAGACAGAGAGTTGGAATCGCTCCACTTCTTGAATGACAAAGCAAGTTTCCTTATTTAACAGGACTATGGGAGAGTCATTGTTCATATGGAATATTTTGGATGAGGTACTTGTGTTGGTTGGAATCATTTTATTAAATAATGTTTTGTTTTTATAATTACCTCCCTGGTGTTTAATGTTAATTTGTTTGTGTTTTTTATCTGCAGTGACAGCAACTGTCCATGGGGTGCATTGTACTCAGAACAAGATGAATCGCACGACTGCGATAGACGTGCTTTGGGAAGCCGTGGATGGAGACTGTACAGGATATGGTGTTCGTTGTAGCGCCTTAAATAATTTTAGTGAATCATATTATGGAACCTCAACTCATCAGAGCTTTACGTTTCGTGAACTTGCACCTGGAAGGATGTACATAGTCAGCATTTTCGCCATAAGTGAGAATTTGACAGGCTACGAATCTGACTCACCATCAGTCCAAACAGGTGGGAGTTGTGGAGTACTGTATAAACAAGACAGATGTTGGATTGATTTGATTGCCGTCATTATTACATCTATACGCCCCTCAGAGGGGGCGTAACGTGAGAAGGGAGGGAGAGGGGAAAGGACGGGAGGAGTTGCTTGTGCCTATGACTTGAACCTGGGCACTACCAACACATATGTAAAACTTGGAGATCGGGCCAGGCCTGTTTTTTCGATGATTTTCAGATGTACATACATACATACATACATACATACATGCATGCATACATACATGCATGCATGCATACATACATACATGCATACATACATACATACATACATGCATACATACATACATACATACATGCATACATACATACATACATACATACATGCATACATACATACATACATACATGCATGCATGCATACATACATGCATACATACATATATGCATACATACATACATACATACATACATACATGCATGCATACATACATACATACATACATGCATGCATACATACATACATACATGCATACATACATACATGCATGCATGCATACATACATACATACATGCATACATACATGCATACATACATGCATACATACATATATGCATACATACATACATACATACATGCATGCATACAAACATACATGCATACATACATACATACATGCATGCATGCATACATACATACATGCATACATACATGCATGCATACATACATGCATACATGCATACATGCATACATACATACATACATACATGCATGCATACATACAAGTAGTGGACAAAAAAAAATGGAAACACCAATGTAAAGTCACTTAATAGGGAGCTAGGCCACCACGTGCGGCCAGTACAGCCTCTGTGCTCCATGGCATAGACTCCACCAGCATCTGGTATTCTGCAGGAGGGATGTGGAACCATTTTTCCACGAGAAAAGTCAATCGACTCACACCTGTTTGTTGCAGGTGGAAAACGCTGTCTCAGGCGTCATTCCAGAATATCCCATAAATGCTCAATTAGGTTCAGATCTGGTGATTGGGAAGGCCATGACGTATGGATAACATCAGTGTTATGCTCATCAAAACAATGGGTGACCACACGTGCTCTGAAGATGGGGCTTTCGGTGGTCTTCACTTGCAGCTATGCTAGCCATATTTATAGGCAGCCAGGAATGTGCAGCATTTTTACATCATCAGCAATAACACACGGGCCACACCTGTGTGGAAGCCATTGCTTGGTGTCCCTAATTTACCCAGATGTTTCCATTGTTCCGATTGTTTCCATTGTTTCCATTCACACACACACACACTCACACACACACACACACACACACACACACACACACACACACACACACACACACACACACACACACACACACACACACACACACACACACACCTTATTTGATATCGTAGGATCCCTTTAATGGAGTTTGCGATTATGTGGTTCATTGGGGCCTTTATTATAATAGTCGAGGCAGGACAGCTCGTTATGTTGCGTGCTCACCTCTGTGAGTATTGGGGTTAAATTAGTTCCCTTTCGGATTCAAATCTGAAATCAGCAGTCATTGTATAATGCAATGCAGCAAGGGCTGCGTCTCAGAGTACTCCTTCCGATGCTGTCTGCCTCATGATGGCTGTATCCCTGCATTTTGGTTTTGGACTTGAAAGATCCCCAAAGTATCTGTCAACGTGAGCATGAAAATTTGTTTGCCAGTACTTTACTTGAGGATAATATTGTTGTAATTGTCAGACTCGTCCCAGTTGCCCGGTCCGAATCTCAATGAACTGAGTTAAAGGGGTCATGCCAGCTAATTGATTTTGGCCTGTTTCCTGGGCCTGTTTGCCACGTTACCGTGCTCGAGTGGAATGCCCGAACTAGTCAGGAGATGCTCTAATAAGTACTCTGCTGCCAATTAAACAAAGTAGCAACCCCATATGTAACGAACAGTCGCTCCTCAAGTATCTAACACTTAATGGGCCCCATGCACACCACAGAAGAAAGGACCAGAAGAATGTGAGACAACTACCAAACGCTGCGCCCAACGGGATGCAGCTAGCCCCACGTGGATGTATTTGGGCCGGCAGGAACAGTTTGTGCTGCAAGCATGGGCCAGCAAGATAGAAGGACATGTCCGGGCAAGGACTGTGGTGGGGACTTTGGTGGAGGGAGCGCGTTCTGCAGACAGGACACCAAAGCTTATGTGCGAATCTGCCCCCAAGGTCCTGGAGCAACTCTCTTCCCCAGGTTCGCACCACCCTCCTTTTATAGTTTTAGCCCCCACCTCAAGCCATGACGTCACTAGCCTGACCCCACTCGGCTGCCGTGGGCTCAGGGCCCAGTCCGTAGGCGTGACAACCCGCCATAACCTTTTACCTAGATCGGTGACGTGCTTTCTATTGTCATGGCAGTGTTTTCCAGCCTTTAGTTGTGGCAATGGCCTGTCAGATTGCCAAGCCTTCAGAATGAATATGAATGAATGATCGTTTTAAGGCCATTTTCCCCGCTAGAGTGGGGGTTAGCCTTGCGGGCCCCATGAGCTCATGGTTCCCTGTTTGAGGCAATGTTTTTTTATGGCCGGATGCCCTTTCTGACGCCAACCCTTGGTCGCCTCTTACAATGCGCAGGGATACGGTGTTCCTATTCTAAATCGGGGTACACACCGTGATCATTCATACCAGCAAGCTGGTACTCAATTTGCCGACCTCGGAAGGATGACAGGCTGAGTCATCCCCCCTGGCGTTAATTCAGCGATCGATCGGGATTCGAACCCAGGATCCTAGGATCCCAAGCCGGTACCCTAACCGCTAAGCCAACACCAGGGCAACACCAGCTTTCAGACCAGAAACAAAATTGCTGGATCAAAATGCACACCATGACTAAGAAATATTTAATTTATTAGACACACGAGGATATAGAATTAAATCCAGGACATAAAACACCATTGTTAATGGGAGGGTTTTCCAGAACAATGGAGAGGTCCTTTATATCCACGAGGAACAAGAGTAGGCCGAATACATCGCCTTGGAGAATTTGGAAGGGAGAAGAGGGGCTGTCCTGGGAGGCAATCCTGACCTCTTGCTATTTATTTCAAACCTCCGACCAATGTTGGGAGAGACGTCTATAGAGTTGAGAATCAGGGACAGAATCCAAATTGATGGCCAGAAATCAGGCTTATTGAAAAGAGGAAAGACTTCACACCGGCAGCGATGCCGGATTGCATGACCTTACTTATTCGATCGCAGTTGAGAGAATCGGATTTTTCACTCTTCTTGTAGATGGGAAAATTATGTTCGTGGATTTTCAGGTCGACAACTGCAAACATCACATAGCTGAATGTCATACAGTATTTACAATGCAAAGACAAAGGTGTAATTTTGGCACACGTCTGCGTAACCGTGCATTCATCTATCTATAATTCCAGTAATCTCTGTGTGTATGTATGTATGTATGTATGTATGTATGTCAAGTCGTAGATTCGTTATTGCTAAGAATTCTGTATAAGACGTCTTGAATAATATGTTATGATTTTAATGTTGCTTATATGCTATTTTCATAAGTGAATAAAGGGCTTTCCGCTCCTCTTTAGTATAAATGGGAAAGTACTCGATGCATTTCGTGCTGGACGGATGGCTCGTCCTCCGTGTGCCCTCTTGATGCAAGATAAGCCCGGTCATAAACTCTCTCCATTCGGTCCGCAGATGGCGCCTCGAGCCGCGGGCTGGCGGACGTTTATACGCGCGTGGAATGTGTAGTTTCATGTAAAATGCTCGGATTGTATACACAAACCTTTGAATAATGGTCTTATCTGGGCCAAGCATGCACTCTTCTCTCTGTGAGTTACATTTTCTGTCACCTCGGAGCTTTGAAACTACATCTGGTCCGAATGATAAGGTGCGTGCTGCACTCCCCCGAATGACAGAGCGGATAACGGTGGGGGCTAGGGATAACGGTGGGAGGAACTCTCGCCAGTTCCTTTGTTCTCTCGGAGATTTTCTGATAATCGTGTTCCTATTTAAGTGAACTGTGAATCTTTGCATTTTTCAGGAAGGGCTGAACGTGGCATGAGGGCAAGTCGTGCTGTAGATGTTCGCTTTCCTCCGGATCTGTATAAGTTGGTTTTAATAAAGACCGTCATTCTCAGGCTGTTGGTGGAACTTCTTTAAGAGCCAAGAGTTGTTTCTTGACAAATGGTACCAGGAGTGGGGTGCAGCAAGACAGTGACAGTCGAGGCGAATCCTGAACGATCCGAGGGGGGCTGCTTGAGGCCGGGACGCCGGTACGCTGATTCGTTTAAGGTGAGCATTGTTTTTTTATCAGAGGGCAATCCAAATTCGTACCCCCCTCCTCGAACAGGCACAGTTCGTCTCCCCTGTCACCTGTATTGCCTGCACTCCGGACAGAAAAGGTAAACAGAATGACGTGTCTTTGTTAAAGCCAGGATAAACATTAAGGGTAAAGCTAAGGATAGATTTTGCGCAGGATACCAGTAAGGATTTAACAGTAAGCTTAAAGTTACAGTTAGCACCAGGAGGGGAAAGTGAGGTCGGACAGCCATATAGGTTGAAGCCAAGATCTTTCCAGGAAGGAACAGCCCAGAGACAAGATGGGGTATGCCATTGCATGCCAGGGAACGAAGGGCTGTGGCTAACTTAGAGGGCCATAAGAACATGGCCAGTAAAAGGATAACGCGCAGGTACCAGGTAGGCTTGACAGAAGGAAGCAAGCAACAGAGGTCCAGATAGAAACAGGCCAGGATCTGGTGAACAAGAGAAAATAAATAGGCTCACAGGAAAATGGGCCAGGTGGCCACAGGTGAGGACAGGAATGGTTTTTGAAATATTGAAATTTTAAGCATTGCAGCTATGGTTATTGAAGCTACACCAGACAGAGGACAAGTAAGTAAGCAGTTAAGCAAGTAAATCAGCGGTTGATGCCGCTGGACCAGATGCCAGACCAAGACCCCCCACCCCCCCCAAGACCTGAGCTCAGTCCCGGGGCTCTAGGCAACACCCCCCACCCCCCCAAGACCTGAGCTCAGTCCCGGGGCTCTAGGCAACACCCCAACACCCCCCGCCCTGCCTTCCCTTTTTCACCTCAACCCACCCCGTCCAACCCGTCCAAAAAATCCTTTTCCTTGAATGAGAGACGTAACATGAATGAGCAAAGATTGTACATGGGAGTGGCTGGAGAAAGGCATGATTTGAGTCGATCTGACTTTCGCGCGAAGTCTGGGAGACTCACTGGTATATGACTGAGGAATGAATGTATATTGGGATATTAATTGACGTGTGTATCTGGCCAAGGTATTTGTCTGTATGACATATGCAAAGCAGAGGGTTTCGGTGTGAAGCTTTGTAAGTGGTCTGCTTGACATGCGGGAAATTCAGGCCGGGAATGTCCATTTTAGCGTCTATCCGAGGGAACAGGCGAGGTCCTGAACTGAGTCTGGATTTTCATCTGTTTGGGAGTTGTTTGGGAGCGAATTGATGTCATGTAGTGCATTTTGGGTCAGAGAGGTAAAGCGTCAGAGATCCTGTTTTTTTGCGATGTTTACGAGCTAGGGATGAGTTCTGACAGCTCAATGTTCTGACAGCTCACTGTTATGACGGCTCAATGTTATGACGGCCCTCATTCGAGAGCGGCGCGTAGTTTTGGTTGCCACGGCTACGGGCCTCGCAGGAAACCGCGAGGCGGGAGTGTTGGGATTCGTGTGGAGGCACGAGGGTGCGCGCCGGGACGGAGGGCGGCGTGGCGTCGTCGCGTTGAGATGGTTGTGCCAGGTCGATCGGCGATCTCTGAGTTTAAATCGGATTTTTGTCGTGTGTGTTGTGAAATTAACGTCTATCCGAGAATCCTGGCGATGTTCGTTTAATTAAAGTGTGGTACAAACTTGTGTTTCCGCCGTGCGGCTCCGTGGAAGTTTGGGTAGAGTTATTGTGCGTTCGGGCAGGAGCCGAGCGAGCCGCGAGTCACGGGTGTGCTGTATGAGGTTGCTCGGAGGATGTGTGCCCAAATGCATTGTGGGTCATTTCGACTTTGCTGGATGTCGGACGTTCATGTCAGACGTTCATGTCAGAATCAGACATGAGTCATGAGCCATGTCAGAATAGTGGGCGCCTGCGACATACATGCCATGCAATGTCACAGAAGGAATACGTTATTTAAGATGGATTTATATAAGGGGAAGAAACGATTTCTAAACTAAAATTCGATTTCTAAAATGATTTTCTAAACGCTAAAATAAACGATTTCAAGACAGAGTAATTAATTTCCGGTGACAAGTTCCAACAGGAAGTCTTGTTCATACAGTAAGTGAGGTACAGTGCGGAGTGGCGGCTGGAAGATGCATCGATGCATTTGTGTTGATCGATGCGCCGGACAAAGGGTTTGCTGGCGAGCGATGCTGGTAAGGTTGTTATTAAAACGCATATGGGTCTGGGGGCAGATAATGTGGGACAAGCTGCCTCACGGGCGCTGCAGGGAGAGTATTTGGAAATTCAATAATTTGAGCAGAAATGTCACGTTTTCAACAGAACGCTTATCCGAGGAAGGAGGAATATCGAGGTTTCAACTGTCGGTATGTGGTGTGGCTTGTGCCAAGGTGTGGGCGTGAGGAGGTGTGTTGATGAAGCGTTGTGCGAACGAGGAGGGATGTGCGAAAGGTGTGCACCAGGTAGAGAGATGCTGCATTGTAGAGCACGCCTGGAAGTTCCTGGGCGGATTGTGACGGTTGTTGGATTCGTAGAAGCTAGCATTTTTCGATGTGGAGCCACGATAGTGGTCGTCTGTCTGTCCGGATGTGGAGTTCTTGCAAGGAACGGGAATGTCGCCGGACTTGTATTAGTTGTGGAATGAAAACTGGTACCACCTTTCTCCGTTTGAAGTTTGACCTTTTAAAGTTCATTTGACCTTTGTTCGAGATTTGTAAGGGAAAGAGGTCGGAGATAATTCACTAACCTTGGAAGAACGACAGGCTGTCAGTCTACTGGAGGTTGATTTAACGGCAGGATATATAGGACTTAAATCTGGAGAATATCGGGACATTATATTGTGGGTTAAAACTGAAATCATGTACGTAATTAGTGAACAGAGAATATCGAGTTCTGTTTGTCGTTGTAATTGTCGTTGATGTCCCGATTCAGGGGTCTCAAGAAATAAACAGACTTCCGGTGCCGACCGGAAGCGTCAGGTACAGTACGCTTGAATTTAATTTAACCGGGCCGAGCACAGTGACGCGTTTGATCGAGCAATGGGGATAGTCATGGTCAGTGAAATGCAGTGAAATGCAGTGAACATGCCCGATTTTGGCTTTGCGAGGCTCCGGATAGAAGTTGGCATTTCGATACTGTGGATTATATTGTGCCTGCCCGGAAAGGTGATGTCCTGTGCTGGGGCTGGCGACATGCCTCTGTTATTTGTCTGTCTGTCGGTCTGATTGTAAGTCTTTGGTACTGGGAGGGCTAATTGAGTGCTCAGGCGTCATTGTTCCATGGAGGCAGGTACTGTGAGTCACAAAATTTGGACCTGGGATGGGATATAAGGTCAATGAATCAGGGAAAGGTAGATGTAACACAGAGAGATGGACAGGACAACAATGGAGTTTATATGGACGGGTTTGGGGCAGTTTCAATCTGACGATTACAGAGTGCTTTGTTCTGTTCATGAGTGAGTAATTGTGATCTGTTTAAGTGTAAGAGGCGGTGGAGAAGAAAGGGGTGATGAAAAGTTATTTGGTTTAGTGTGAAGTAGGTTGGTTGCTTATTTGTCACAGTAAGGTGAGAGTTGTGTTTTTAAGCTTGGTTGCTGATATCGAGCTGGACTTGGTGTCAGTGAACTGCTAAAGGGCATAAAATCGTGTTGTGTGCATGGTAAATTGCATTTTCCCTGAGTTGATTTATCTGGTATGATTTATCTGGTACATTGGTGTTGAAATAATTGTGGCTTTGAATGAATTGTTGTTTGGAATGTGTTGATTGGAAAGTGATTTCTGATCGCTGATCCGATCTGGTTTTGAATTGTTTGATTTAATTTTGAGTTGATTGGAGGTAATAAGGATTTGTGTTGATTTCTTGATTTGAGTTGATCTGGAAACAAAGACAGATGGGATTAATGTGTATATCAGGAACATTTTGGAAAAGAAATATGGATATATGACATTACTAAAATATAACCAAGCAATTGAGAGTTCTTGGGTTAATGGGATATAAATAAATGCATCTACAAGTTGATGGTTTATAAAAATTTAGTTCTGGATGATACTTAAACGATGAACAATGTTGGCAATATACAAAGAATGTGACTTGTTTTTTGGGGGGAAAACATGTGGTTTAAAAATGGTTGGCTAAGTTTTAAAGATGGAGATGTTTCGCAGAACTCTTATGATTATTTATATGAGTGGTGGACTATTCCATGGCGAAGCATTTTTCAGTTTATTGAAAGTTGGATTTTGTAAAATAATGGTTTAATATAACCACAGTAGAAAATAATATACAGATTTGGGACATTTTGTAAACTTTCGAATAATGAGAAGATTCATAAAATTCATTTTATTTATTTCATGGAAAATATTTGGGTTGCAAGTGGAGAAGCATGGTTGAAATTACGATCCAGTGGATGATATATATCCCAACACCATACAGTTTGATAACGTGTGACATCTACATACCGGTGCCATTTGTATTCACTGGTGAGAGTGGAAATATGAAAATTGTAAATGTGATGATAAAACTAGGTTATTTTTATTGTAAAAAATAATAATAAATAAAAATAAAAATAAAGAGGGAGTATCCAGGAAAAGGATGTTCAAGTGAACTTTGTGCTGTGAAAAGAATGTCGAGTTAATGGAAGTGTTTTGTTCGATTAATTTTGTTCAATTTGTGTTCAAATGATCAGTTTATCACAATTCATAAAAAAAAAAATGCATCGTGCTCCAATTAATTGAATAAAATGAGTAATCTTGAACCAGAAAGGAAAGGGATGGACAGAGACGGGCGATGTTTTAAGGTGAAAGAAGGCTGTCTTTATGATCTGTTTAGTGTATTTTTCAAAGGAGAGGGTTTTGGTCAATGATGATGCCAAGATTCCGGATGTGAGGGAAGGTGGATACTGGGAAACCATCGATGTTGGGGGCAAAGTTATGGGTGGATTTGGTGAGTGGTTTTGGGCAAACGAAGATTAATTTAGATTTATCATAGTTAAGTTCGAGGAAGTTGATTTGAAGCCAGAATTTTATTTGGATGCCAGAAAGGAGAAAGGAGATGCTGTTGTCTACTCTGAATGACAGGTGGTGGTATCCAGGGCGCTGAGGAGTTTGTTCACGTTGTAAAGTTTGTTTATTTATTTGTTTATTTAGTTTGTTTATTGTAGAGAAGAGTGCTTTTGGGATTCCGGAGCCAGAGTGGATAATTTGAGAGTAGAAGGCGGAGTAGAGGGCATCTTTGTAGTGCTGTAGGTGGTCCTTGTGGGCTTGGGAGTGAACTGATTTGGGTTTAATAGGCACAAGCTGGTCTAAGCAGGGTGAGGAGGATGGTGTGATTGATGATATCAAAGGCGGCGTTGAGGTGAGGAGGATGAGAATGTTGAGGTTGCCGGCGTCAGAGGAGAGAGAAGGTCGCTGGTGATTTTGGGGAGAGCAGTTTCAGTACTGTGGCTGGAGCAGAATCCGGATTGGAATGTTTCATACAGGTTATTGGCAGAGTGGTGATGTTTGAGTTGAGTGGCCACAGCACGTTCCAAAACTTTTGACAGAAAGGGTAGGTTGGAGATGGGTCTGAAGTTATTTAGGGTGTCAGGGTTTAGTCCAGGGTTTTTCCAGAATGGGGGTGAAGTTTCACGAGTTTTTTGGGGAAATCGGTATGTGAAGCTGGATTAAGTTGGAACCGCTTGGTGAGCCATGGAGATGGATTGGGTTTTGTTGTTGGTTGTCTGGGAGTTCGGTTGTTGCATTGCCAAAGGTTTCTGTGTGGTGGACACACTCGTTGGCTGTTGTCTTGTGTGACGTGGGTGGAGATGTATGTGGCTGCGTGTGGCTGCCTGGAGTCGGGAAGGCGGCTACAGTGGTTGATATTGGTTGTGGATTGTCCGGGGTGCTTCGATTTGCATAGGGGGTGAAGATTGGGATATTACATTATTTTGAGTAAGTATTGGCATGAGTAATTACATAAGTAATTATGAGTTATTATGAGTATTAGTTATGAGTAAGTGATTATTTTAGTAAAGTTACATGTTTCGCTGTATTGTAGATCTGGGGACAAGCTAGTTTGATGGGTACCCTGGGGTCTTCGGCGTGTCTATGTGTTTGGCTGTCTGTTACACCGGACTCTTGAATGGGTTTTCATGAGACGAATTTCAGACATAACAGTGAGAATCTATTTTGAGCGAATCACAGTGGGTGAGAAAAACATTGTGCGTGACCAGACACCAGAACGGACCATAATTGGAATTGGAATTAGACCAGGTTATTTCTATTATTTGTTTATTCGTGAAAATAAATAAATAATAGGGGGAGGTTCATGGAGGTTAATGGTGGTTTGTTTGTGTTAATGGAGGTTAATGGTGGTTTGTTTGTGTTAATGGAGGTGGTGTCAGAAGTGGGATAATTCTAGTTGAAACTCTAGCTGAAGTAATTTTCGTTTATTTTTATTATTTTATTGATTTTTATGATTTTGATTGATTTTTTGATTTGATTTGAGATTTGAGATGATTGCTTTTTATTATTTTATAATTTTATTTTTATTGATGTTGGAAACAGGTAATGGGATGCTGAGAGAAGGATTGAATTTAATTTGAATTGGACTGGATGAAACTATGAATTGAATGAATTGAATCTATGAATTGGAGACCTGTAGACCAGGTGTTCCCAGGAGGCTTGTGGACCAGGTGTTCCACCAGAGGAAAAAGACCAGGTGTTCGTGGAGCACTTCACCTGCAAGAACGCCTTGGAACCAAGGTGGAAGGGACCAGTCCAGGTGTTGCTGACTACACCAACGGCAGTCTTTTGCGAGGGCAAGACCTCGTGGATCCACGCCACGCACTGTAAGTTGGCCATACAAGCACCAAACACTACACCACAGCAACCACAGTAAGGATGGGCCTAATCATAGGTACAATACTATTGATAGCGACAGCAGCTAGGGGAAACTCCGATTCCAATAGATGCGAAAACGAAACCCGACACCTCACCGTAACATGGGGACAAAGAGTATCACTACCATGTTTCGAACAGAAAGCCCTGCACACAAATTGGGTAAGCGTAAAATGGCTAGCACTGTCGGCAGGGCCTGGACGCGCTGGCATTGTACTACAAAAGCAACGAGAGTTCCGGGAAAACGGACAAGCTAGCATTGAGACCTTGGCCCAACCAGGATACAAATGGGGAACCCCTGATTTTAAGCTACAAACACGCACGCGCCTAGAGAAAGGCATGACTATGCAGGTCCGGTGCAGCGTCTGGACCCCAGGAGCGGCCAGTGGCGAAACTAAACACACACCATGCATCGAATACATACTCACGCCACACCCTCAGGATAAGGCCCCAAAGAGGGGGGAAAACACATATTGGAAAGTGGCCAGGGAGGTGGCAACAATTCAAAATAGGACACACTGCTGGTCGTGCATGCACTTTCCCCAAGCAGGCACCACAGGAATACACATGATAGTGCTACCTCTGTCCCTCAATGACCTCTGCTCACAACCTATCGATTCCCCATGTTTAGTCACCACGCTGGAAAGAGAAGGGGTTGACAACGGCAAGAGTTGCAATCGACAATTTAATTATCGCCCGTCAATGATTGCCCATGTGGCCGAGAGGCCTGCCCCCGTCTGGGTCAAACCACAGAAAGGGAGGGTCTGCCTCCAGGGTTCCGGCCACTTGCGTATGGGAGAATCAGAATGCGCCTACACTCTCCCCGGGAAGCTGGGACAAGGGAGCTCAGGGATTACATTACGAATAGTACTGCAAGATAAACACAACCACAACATAACGGCTATAACATTCTCTAGGGGGGTTAGTAGGATTAATGGGGTGGTAAAGGGACTCCGGTGCTTATCCACCCACCTGGTCCCACCCCATGGGACAATGTTTATATGCGGCGACAAGGCTTACCCCTATTTACCAAATAATTGGGGGGGGCACATGTTATCTGGGTTCAGTCCTTCCTGACGTTGAGATACTGGATGAGCTAGACCCAAAGTCCTTGGACAGGCGTTATAAGAGGTCAGTCATGAACGAAGATGGAACCACTAAACTACACGGGAGCCTATGGGAAAAGGTGTTTGGTTTCTTCTTCCCAGGAGCGGGCACAGTCATGGATAGTTTCCGGATAGATAAATTGGCTTTGGCCCTAGAAAAGGTGGCAAACGACACCGCTACGGCTCATGACATACTATTGGATACGGTGATTCACATGCGTACAATGGTGATGCAGAATCGGGTGGCTTTGGACATGCTCTTGGCAGAGAAAGGAGGGGTATGCGGAATTATAGAGGGAAAATGTTGCACTTACATACCCGATCCATCTGAAGGAGTGTCAGCCGCAATAGTGAGACTAAGGGAAACTAGCCACGCCCTGACGATCGATCGGATCGCACGCGAAAATTCTTATACATTTAGCTGGCTCACTGACTGGTTCCGGGGATGGACGGGCACCATAGTGAAGTGGTTATTGACCGCACTGGCTGTGATAATCGGGGTAGTAATTTGGGGGGCACTAATGAAATCTCTAGTCCTCCTCTGTATGAGAAAGTATTTTACAGGATGGAAAGTGAAGAAGCCGCCGACAACGACTATGGTTCTGACCACAGAGGCCGTCGACCTGAACGGGTCCTTCAACAAGGCAGTTGCGACCAGCGCTCCAGAAAATTGTATTGAATTTTGTGACGACTGTGATACTTGTGTGGATCCCATGTGGGAACTGGCTGCTGCCTGTAACGGTGTATGTGATGACTGTGATACTTGTGCTATAAACCCCTTGCGTGTACTGGCTAACGCTGCTTATGTATTACAAGCCGACAGCTGCACGCCCCCTTTCAACCCAACTATGGATCTGATTGCGACGCTGGGCCTGGCGGTCGAGGGACCCGACGTGGATATCCTAGACCCGCAAGCCGACCAGGCGCCCAAGGGAGACTTTGACATAAAGGAAGTTCCTCTCTTTGCTTCATATGTATTAAGTTCAAATGCTTCAAGTGAATCGGATTTTTACGCTCTGTACCCTGACCAGGAAATTGAGACACAAGATACTGACAATATTATGTATTCCCCAGAACAGCAGCACGTGAGGGACCTCATGGGCATGATCGTTGATTAACTTCGAAGATCTGCAAGGACTGAGTCTGCAAAGGGTGGGGGGAGCAAGTTCCGCAGGGGAGGTGATGGGCCCCCTGGCGGAGCAGAACCTCATCTGGACCAGACGCCTTCGTTGTGGATCCGAAACGTTAATGGACTTTCATGTTCTGAGCCCTCAGGCTCCAAGCACGCACCACACGACACGTTCGCCAAATGCACGGGCGAGGCGCTTTGGGCGCACGATATGCCCTTGGGAGATACCCGCATTACACAATTATTTTTCAATAAAGCCCGATGTGGCACGTTGTCTCTTAAGATACTTTGTCTCGACGAGACAAGAGGAAGGAATGTCAAGTCGTAGATTCGTTATTGCTAAGAATTCTGTATAAGACGTCTTGAATAATATTGTTACAGACACGACTTTGATGTTAAAGTGGGCCGAGCGGAATGGCCGTCGTGTCCGCACAAATTACCCGACTATACTCGACGTTGACGAAGTCGCGCGATGCTGGCTCAATAAGAAAAAGAAGACACCCGGCTGGATTACAATAACACAATACGACACCAAGGGTTCAGTTCTCAAGACCTCCGGAGGAGATTATATTCGCACGGAAAGGTCAGATTACAGGGGCTAGAGTTATAATCACAGAAAGACAGGCACTTAGACACACTCTTATATTAACCCCGGACAGACGACAGACAAACGGGACAAGGCTGACTCACACGGGGGTTGATGAAAAGGACAGCGGGTATCGATGGCTCAAGGTGCACTCTTGGCTCAAAGCAGGGTCCAGTACGGTCCGGTCCAAAGATGCGGGGAGGTCGCAGCGCTCGGATGGCGTCTTGTCTGCTCAAGCTGGGGGCGCATCTGACTCAGCGCTCGCAGGTGGCTTTCCTTCTCCAAGCTGGGTGCGCATCTCTCCTCACATCCGGCGCGGGGCCGCGTATATCCGGCGGGGAGTGACACGCCCTCGGCTCGTTAGCTCCGCCTCGTGGAATCGGCACGTTGCTTCTCATTGGGTGCGTGCGGGGGGGTTTACCAGGCTCCGCCCTTGACGAGGAGCTGACAAGGAGCCCCTTCGTGGTAACCCCGTGGAGCGCATGGTCTGGAGCTAATCGAGCCGGTGTGAGGACGCATCCTCCCCCGCTCCGCCGCCATCTCCTCTGTTGTTGTTGTAATTGTTGGGGAAGAAGATGGAAGGAGGTATGGGAAAGGTCCTAAACTCACTACTGATGCCATATAATCACATTCTGGTGCCATATAATCACATTCTGGTGCAACGAAGAGTCATAATTAATGGAAACGAGGCCTTAACTGACATAGAATAAGAATAACTAGGAAGATGTCCGAAAGTTGTCTACGTGTGGTGCGGTGGACCTGGGCACGACATTTAATGGGGGAATAAGGGGAAGGTCGGCTCTACTGATTGTTATTTACATGCAATGGGACTAGGGAATGGGGGATTGGGGAAAGTTGGGGAGTATTGGAGAAAATAGGGGAATATTTACAAGCGGATATGGAGGCCAAATTCCATATTCGCAACATTGCACCCTTCTCTACCCTCGGGGCGTCCCGACCCGATAAATTTTTACCTACTTTAGTGTGGCACGCAATGTAGTTCCCTCTACTATTAACTCTACCCTGAGTGCGACAGTTTTACAGATATTCACAAATGAGTAAATATGTCCCCCTGCGACGTTGCACCCTTCTCCTCACAGAAACACACCCACAGGATAACCGAATCCGGAAAGAATTCGCAAACTACACATACAGCCGGTAGGGAGCATTATTTACACGACTACGCTACTATTTACACTACGATCCAGGACCTGTCTTTGGAGGAACACATGCAGATGTTATGCATAGAGAGAGCGCGCTTGCCAACATCGATACACCAACCCACGAGTGCTCTGTGGCCGACGGCCTTTAATAACGTGCAGAGCACCCCGTCCCAGCATCAAAAGCACCACCCCACCACCAATCGGTGCAGTCACCATTGTTCATTGGAATAAAAATAAATTCGACAACCCCTAACCCTGCAGGTGTCTCTTGCTCTTCTTGTGGTGCACTTGGTGGTGTTAACTATTAGTGGTTCACCTGTATGGCATAGGTGCCACGTTGATCCATAGGTCCATCCCCGGGTGGTGCTTGGCCGCAAACGAACTGCGGTCCATTGTGGGTGGCCACAAACATTGCGGTCCATATGGTGTATCGATCCCGGCAGAAAACAGCGAAAGTGCAGGCCCACAACTGCGCAGCCAGCACCTCTCTCTCCTCTCTCTCTACCCCAAAGCCAGATCCTCGGAGGTGGGAGACAAAAGAAGAAACAAGTGAGTAAGGTGGTAAGGGCGCAAAAGTGCACGCAATGTAAGGTGATGCACACTGGGGGCACATGGGAACCAGGTGAGACAGGTACGTTCCTATCGTACGCCCCCCCCCCACCAGGTAACCTACATGGCCCCTCCCTTACCCCTTACTGTATCCACACAACACAACACTACCCATAAACATCTACTTTACAAATCAACAAACATCCCTACTGTCTTCCCCGTTCCTCCCATAAACCAAATTCGTCTTCTCTCCCTCCTAACCAATCAAATTTGCCATTTTCAACTCTCATCAAAATTTGCCATTTTCAACTCAACATCAAAATTTGCCATTACCAATTCATCATCAGTCCCTCCTAGGGAGGGAGAGATGGAATCACCCCAATGTCTCATCCACGTCGTGATGCGTCTCACAAATCCTCACAGCAATCTCATTTCCTGCACAAAACAAAGAAAACACAGGTGTGGAGTCATCATCATCACCACAGGCAAGTGGCTGCGTATGGTGCGACAGGTTCATCAATCCTAACTATCTCCTAAATGACTTTAACAACTTTACACTACCCGGGGTCTTTCTCCGGCCAAACCATTGGCCCTCTTACACTATGGGTTCTAAAAAACCAATTCCCATTGGCCAAACTGTGGTGCTCTTCAATTTGGGGTCTCACTCCCCCGATTCATCTCCCGGTGCCCTCGTACAATTTCTGGGCTGCGACGTGTACCTCTCCCAGTGGGTCTACCCACCTGCACACCTCCACCACTGCAGTTGCCTCCGAGCTTACCTGCTCCTTACCCTAACCTAACTACCAGGGGAAGGCCCTCTGGCTCTCTCCCCACTCCGTGCCCTCTCTGGCACTGGGCTGCCCGATCCACACCCGGGATCCTCAGGCACCCACTCACAACTACCGGCTCCCAGAGCCCACCTGCGGCCTCACCTGGCCGACATCCTCACAGTGGTGGAGTGCCCAACCAACTACACACACTAACAGGCTACACGCCCAGCCATTTCCACAACACTAATGCACCCATTCACAACACCATTCTGCAACCGCACCACAAATGCCAATATCCAACCACAATTTACCTGCACCCTCTACCTAACACTTACACTACCCGCCCCGGGTGCTCGTGAAAGGGGTCCACTCTTCCCCCATCCACACCTTCGCACCATGCACACCACTCCGTACCACTCACTCCAACTCTCTCCACACACCTGTACCTGCACACCTGTGCTCTCACACCTGGTGCCACCTGCACCCTTCTCTCCCCAAGCGCATTCGCGCTGATCCACACACTCACTACTCATACACTGCTCCACACACCTGTCCAGTTGCACACCTGTGCAATCACACCTGTTCAATTCTCACAAACACGGCATCATCTCAGCTAACTACTCCCTTCTGAAACTTGCGCTTCCCAGTCGTCCCTTTAACTATTGCGCTCCCTCGTCATTATAATCCACACTAATCTACCTGCGTCCCCACTACAGGTATCAGTCACTAACTAACCTTAACGTTACCTACTGTCATCTTCGCTAGATCCCTACACACAATATCCTAACCCACCCGGGCTAGTTTTCACTGCCATACACCCCATAAGCTATTGCTCCTTTGCCCCCCACATGGGAAGGGTGGCAGGGATGCCATCCCACCACATCGGGGGTCTCTCACTACCAATTTTGCACATCAAATTTCAACAAATCAAAAATTTGCCAATCACTGCCCATCATCTGCCAATCACTACTGCCAATCCCTTGCCAATCATCAAATTTTGTTTTCCTCTAATTTTGGGTCCAAAACACTAACCTCATCACCCAGTCGGCTCACTAATACCTCTCGGTGCGCCAATTCCTGTCCAAAGCCCGGCTTCGTAAAGCCAAACAATGAATGCTGGTTGTTTTGTGCCAGCGGCTGGATACATCCCGCATTCGGTGCAGGGAAGGAGGTTTACCCGGGCCGAGATCCCACGCATCACCTCGGCGTGGAGCCATCCAATGTCCCGATCTCGACCTGCCGGCACGTCTCAACAAAACGTGGTCGCCATAACGACCCTTCCTATCGGGCTGCCCGCTCCACCTAGTGGAGCACGGACGCGGCCGTTCAAAGCGAGGCCCAGCACGCACCGAGGGCCTGCTTCGGCTAAAAGTCGTTCTAAACTCTACCCCGTCTAACGTCGATGCTTCACCTGCATGCTTACACCCCGAAGCCCGTTCCTTGCTCACACATCCAGCTGTGCCCATGCTCCTCGTACCCTTCCTTACACACCCAGGTACACCCATTCCACTCACAGCCTTGGTCACACACCTGACCACCGAACACTTTGGCACACATTCGTTGCTCGCACACCTCACCAATACACCGCTTCGCGCCCCCTCCTCGGTCACCTCCTCTGTGACAATCACAGGTGTGCCCTCATTCGCACACCCAACCATGTGCCTCACCACCAACTCCAGCGTGCATTCCCACTCACGCTCTACCATTCCAGGTGTGCATCCTCGCTCACCTGTCACAACCAGCTCACTCTCCTTGTCACTCTCACTACTCTCACCTCCATTCTTGACAGCGCACTCACCCTTACTCTTGACAGCGCACTCTTTCCTCATGCACCTGTCCGTCACACACCTTTCTCGCGCACACTCTTGCGCACACTCTCCGGTCACACCCTCTGTAACACTCACCACACCGCGCTTCCACGTGCTCCCTCGCACACGCGCTACGACCGACTCACTCTCGCCAGCACACTCACTCCTTGGCACGCACTTTTTCCTCACACACCCCAGAGTCGGACTTTCTCGCACACCTCCTCTTTCGCACACCAGACCTGTCACACACCTCACCAACGGCCTTTCACGAACACCCGGGTCTATCTCGACCCCCAAGCTTCTTAAATCCCCTGGCGCATCATACGCACGACCATATTGGTCACCACTTACACCGGGTCCTCTTCCTCTTCGCTTCTCCTCCATCACCTGCGAATCCCTCATCCGGTTAATGAGCACATCATCACGATCCAAACACAGACTTTGGACCAATTCTTTTATCTCCTCTTTTATCTCTTTCTTATCCCCTCTCCGTCGCTTCTTAATTTCGCTCATCCCTTCTTCCACTTCTTCTAATTTGTGCTTCACCTCTTTTATTCCCCGGTACGTCTCCTCAAGCTCATCCTCTAAGGCTACCTTGACCGTTTCCAGGTGCGTCCTCACCTGCCGGTCCTTCGTCTCCATTACCTCTATCACCTCGTCCAACCTCGTTGTCAGTCCCTCACGTACTATCTGACATTCCCTCTTTGTCGCTATTAAGTCGTTTTTTATGTCGTTTTGTGTCGCTTTTAAACCTCCTAATACTGCAGTGTTCCTTTGAACCTGCTCCGTTAGTCCTTTTTGTCCCTCCGTCAGCTGTTCCACCTCCTGCGTCAGGTCCTCTATGCCCCCTTGTAACTTTACAGTCCCCTTTCTCACCTCCTTTTCCATGTGCTCCTCACAGTGCCTCACCTCCTCGCGCACTCCTCCGACCTCCTCACTCACTCCTCTTCTGATCTCCTCTCCCATCACTTGCATCTCCTGCCCAGATGCCACCCTCATCTGCTCCATTTCCTCCCTGTGAGCATCCAGTTTGGTTTCTACCCCCATTCTGACCCCCTCTATCTGCTGCTCCATTTGTTTAACTTCCCTTTCCGCTTGGTCCCTCATGTCCCTCAATTTGCCTTCCATACTGTTTTCTAACCCCTCTAACCCATTTTTCACTCCCTCTATTTGATTCTCTTGAGCGGCCATTCTGTTTTCTACCCCCGTTAACCCATGTTTCACTCCCTCTATCTGATTCTCTTGAGCGGCCATTCTGTTTTCTACCCCCATTAACCCATTTCTCACCTCTTTTATCCCGTTGTCTAACCCCTCAAAATTATTGTCTAACCTCCCAAATTTCTTGTCTAACTCCTCAAAATTATTGTCTAACCTCCCAAATTTCTTGTCTAACTCCTCAAAATTATTGTCTAACCCCTCACTGGTACCCCTCGCTTCGTCCCTCATTACCCCCATTTGGTTTCCCATCCCTTTGAAATTATCGTCTGTTTTTACCATAAAGGCCATCATCTGTTTCATAAACAGGTTCCAATTCATTGGCATCTCGGGTTCGGCTACCGCGACCACGGCCGCGGCTAAATTTGGTGCCGCTACACCCACGTGCGCGACCACGCTATTTTGCGACCCTGCCGCCCTCACTGCTTCGCTCTCCTCGCGTCCCTCAATTTGGTCCTGGACCGACCCTGCTTCACTCTCCCCTACCGGACCCCAGCCGTCTTGATCCGCCATAGCGCGACTTGCAAAATTCGAGTTTCGTAAAACAAATACAAATTTCGCCGTTATAATTTCGCGCGGGAAACGCGCTCCGAATCGATTCTACTTGTTACCAATTTGGGCCTAATAAATTTAGTCCCGGGTTCGAATTCCACTCCTCGACACCAATTGTTACAGACACGACTTTGATGTTAAAGTGGGCCGAGCGGAATGGCCGTCGTGTCCGCACAAATTACCCGACTATACTCGACGTTGACGAAGTCGCGCGATGCTGGCTCAATAAGAAAAAGAAGACACCCGGCTGGATTACAATAACACAATACGACACCAAGGGTTCAGTTCTCAAGACCTCCGGAGGAGATTATATTCGTACGGAAAGGTCAGATTACAGGGGCTAGAGTTATAATCACAGAAAGACAGGCACTTAGACACACTCTTATATTAACCCCGGACAGACGACAGACAAACGGGACAAGGCTGACTCACACGGGGGTTGATGAAAAGGACAGCGGGTATCGATGGCTCAAGGTGCACTCTTGGCTCAAAGCAGGGTCCAGTACGGTCCGGTCCAAAGATGCGGGGAGGTCGCAGCGCTCGGATGGCGTCTTGTCTGCTCAAGCTGGGGGCGCATCTGACTCAGCGCTCGCAGGTGGCTTTCCTTCTCCAAGCTGGGTGCGCATCTCTCCTCACATCCGGCGCGGGGCCGCGTATATCCGGCGGGGAGTGACACGCCCTCGGCTCGTTAGCTCCGCCTCGTGGAATCGGCACGTTGCTTCTCATTGGGTGCGTGCGGGGGGGTTTACCAGGCTCCGCCCTTGACGAGGAGCTGACAAGGAGCCCCTTCGTGGTAACCCCGTGGAGCGCATGGTCTGGAGCTAATCGAGCCGGTGTGAGGACGCATCCTCCCCCGCTCCGCCGCCATCTCCTCTGTTGTTGTTGTAATTGTTGGGGAAGAAGATGGAAGGAGGTATGGGAAAGGTCCTAAACTCACTACTGATGCCATATAATCACATTCTGGTGCAACGAAGAGTCATAATTAATGGAAACGAGGCCTTAACTGACATAGAATAAGAATAACTAGGAAGATGTCCGAAAGTTGTCTACGTGTGGTGCGGTGGACCTGGGCACGACATTTAATGGGGGAATAAGGGGAAGGTCGGCTCTACTGATTGTTATATACATGCAATGGGACTAGGGAATGGGGGATTGGGGAAAGTTGGGGAGTATTGGAGAAAATAGGGGAATATTTACAAGCGGATATGGAGGCCAAATTCCATATTCGCAACAATATGTTATGATTTTAATGTTGCTTATATGCTATTTTCATAAGTGAATAAAGGGCTTTCCGCTCCTCTTTAGTATAAATGGGAAAGTACTCGATGCATTTCGTGCTGGACGGATGGCTCGTCCTCCGTGTGCCCTCTTGATGCAAGATAAGCCCGGTCATAAACTCTCTCCATTCGGTCCGCAGATGGCGCCTCGAGCCGCGGGCTGGCGGACGTTTATACGCGCGTGGAATGTGTAGTTTCATGTAAAATGCTCGGATTGTATACACAAACCTTTGAATAATGGTCTTATCTGGGCCAAGCATGCACTCTTCTCTCTGTGAGTTACATTTTCTGTCACCTCGGAGCTTTGAAACTACATCTGGTCCGAATGATAAGGTGCGTGCTGCACTCCCCCGAATGACAGAGCGGATAACGGTGGGGGCTAGGGATAACGGTGGGAGGAACTCTCGCCAGTTCCTTTGTTCTCTCGGAGATTTTCTGATAATCGTGTTCCTATTTAAGTGAACTGTGAATCTTTGCATTTTTCAGGAAGGGCTGAACGTGGCATGAGGGCAAGTCGTGCTGTAGATGTTCGCTTTCCTCCGGATCTGTATAAGTTGGTTTTAATAAAGACCGTCGTTCTCAGGCTGTTGGTGGAACTTCTTTAAGAGCCAAGAGTTGTTTCTTGACATGTATGTATGTCTGTTTGTCTGTGACCGCTGTTTCTCGACAACTACCGGTCCGATATACTTTAAACTTGCCAGGTATATTGCTGGGGACCCGAGGATGTGCCTTTTCAAGGTTTCATATTAATCGGAGAAGTAGTTACCGAGCTATGTCCAAAAAACGATTCAACCAATCAGAGAGCAGCGAGCTATCACGTGTGCCGAACGTGGCGAACAGACTCTGCCTCGGACGGCACATTTGAGAGCGTATTCATTTATTTCACGTTGGCAAACTATGTTGGCGTTCAACTATGTTTTAAAACTAATTAAAACTAATTTGCGATTCATCGTAACTGCGATATGCGACCTTCCGGACAGTGAAGACTGCACTTCCGGCAGCCAATCACAGAACGCGTTGTTGCGTAGGCGTGGCCGATGTGAGAGCGAGCCGAGCCGAGCGCGTGCGCCATTACGGTTCGTAATTCGATTTCTTCCGGAGAAAATAATAATTTCTCGATTTCTTATGCGCATTATTTCTCCCAATTCAGTCAGAGCGAAGGGCGGAAGCGAAGAGCGTTGTTTTTTTTGTTTACGGGCGTACGGGCGTACGGGCGGGGTAGAGCGTACGGGTAGCGTTTTTTTTTTTTTTGGCAAGGAACGGGCACCCATGTACGGGCATGCCCTAGTAACAGTAATTTTACGTTTGATGTTATCTTTTGCTATTATCTAATGAGACTCCACAGTACTCTGATGAACTTTGCTGAAAAAGGTGAAGATGAACATTTGAACGGATGCAATGTAGGTTTATTTTTTTGGTTTTTTTTTATTTTGTCAGAACCTGCAGATGTTTCCTCGGTCAAGGTTGCTGGCTATGGCAAGCAAGCAGTGATTGTGAAATGGGATGCCGCCATAGGAGATGTGGATGTATATTTTGTGGACCTCTACGCAGAAGCCAAAATGATCCGCAGCACTACCGCTGCATACACTGCATCAAGTCATGAAATCATCTTTTACGATCTTAAATATGACTTCCTATATGATGCCATGGTGAAGACGTGCAGCTATGCTCTCAATTCCACTGGGAAGTGTGGCAGTGGTCATTCACGTGAGTCTGAGTAAAGTGAAATCCTCATAATTACTACAACATTTAGAACGACAATGATAGTTGTCCAATTAAGTTTTTTTTAATCGCTTAATTTCTAGTTGCTCGAAGAACAAAGTTGTAAATGTCTGTGCTCAAAACTTCACCTTTTCATGGTACTATAACCAGATCCAACCTGATGCTTTTTTGACCCACTCTTGTTAAAGTTGTTGTTCCTAGCTCGTGACAGTTCAGTCGTCGCCGGACATCTTATACTTCAGGCAGGTCAACACTCGGTCGTTGATAAAAGGACAATATAATTTGATTGAAGTGATGCATATACATACTAGCTGAAGTACCTGGCGTTGTCTGAGGGACAGGGGATGGTGGAGGAGGGAGGGAGAGGGAAGAGGACAAATTTACCTGGTGCGAAGAGTGCTTTAACATCAGCATTGCTCAGGTAAAAAAAGGAAATAGTAATACTCTGGCTCAACCAGCAGGTGGCGCTACATGGTACACATTTACATAGAGAATTTACACTCCCCCTTCTGGCCTCCCATGTCCCCGCATGAGACCGTAGCCACTTAGCCTATGGTAACCCCCCCCCCCCCCCCCCCCCCACAAAGTTGTATTTGTACCCCGAGTTTGGAGTTTGTAACTTAAAAGATGTGGCTGTGCATAAGAGAGAGAGACAGAGAGATTTTTGCTTTTTATTAGCTAGTTGGGCCTGCAATACTTCCATGCAACAGAGGGGCGGATTTGAGGTGGTGGAGCACTTTATCACGAGCAAGAGAATACTCAGCTCTATGGGATAAATAGAGTCGTACCTCAATGATTAAGGAGTGTGCGAATCCTCCTGTTATGACAGTAGGTTGGGCAGCAAAATTCTGTTCGTTTTGAAGTAAACATTGCCTCGGAAAAATTAATATGACCTTGTGGGAGCTGTGCTCACACGATAAAGCCAGACAAAATGGACGACACAGGAACGAAGTTTCACAGAGCTATTTATTTAGCTCAAAACCAAAGAACTCAAAAGCACACTGAATCCGTCCCTCGAACAGGCGGCAATTTATATAGCAAACTGAACACACAAAAGCCACGCCTCTCAGGCGGGGCGTGGTATGCAAAATAGGTAAGTCACGCCTCTCGACGGGGCGTGGTATGCAAGGCAAGTGTTCGCCCGAGAAGGGCAAGTCTGGACACGCCCGGGCGAGCCCGGACACGTGACCGCTCGCCGGTTGCGTCATCGGCCGGTGCACGGTAATTGTGTCATGCTTCCGGTAACCGCTACATGCGTCCCCCCAGAATTAACCTGCACCGGGAGAGTCCGTTTGAGGGGGGTCCTGATGACCCGGCTGAAACGACCCCTGGCGATTCGTGTGGGGGTGGTAGGTGGCGTGGCGGTGGATGGTCGGGCGGGGGGCTTGGTTGACGGGGGACGGCCCCGTCGTGGAGGAAGGGCCAACCGTGGAGGTTGGTCGAGGTCCAAATGGGCCGGCTTGAGGCGGTTCACGGAGATGCGGTCCGGCTTGCAGCCGATGTCGATGATGAATGACTTGTCGTCCCTCTTCAGGACCCGGAAAGGTCCATCGTACGGCGGCCGGAGCGGTCCCCGGTGTGCGTCGTGCCGGATAAAAACGTACTCCGCAGTGCGAAGTGCTGGGGGGACGTGGGGTTGGGGGCAGCCGTGGTGGGACGTGGGCACGGGGGCAAATCTCCTGGTGGCCTCCTGGAGGTCTGAGCGTTGGCGAGCTGCGGACCAGGGGCCGGTGGCATCAGGGATGAATTCGCCCGGCACGCGCAGTGGCTGGCCGTAGACCAGCTCGGCGGTGGAAGCCTGGAGGTCCTCTTTAGGGGCCGTTCGGAGGCCCAATAGGACCCACGGGAGCCTGTCGGCCCAACCGTCGTCCTGGCGGCTGGCTCTGAGAGCGGCCTTCATCGAGCGGTTGAACCGCTCGCACAAGCCGTTGGCTTGGAGGTGGTAGGCCATGGTGCGGTGAAGCTTGACCCCCAAGGCCTGGGCGACCGCGCCCCAAAGCTCGGAGGTGAATTGCGGGCCTCTGTCGGAGGAGATGTCCGAGGGCGCGCCGAAACGGGCAATCCAAGTGCCAATGAAGGCCTGCGCCACGTCGGCGGATGTTGTTGATGCCAGCGGGACGGCCTCCGGCCACCTGGTGGTCCTGTCCACCATCGTAAGGAGGTGGGTGAAGCCCTGCGAGGAGGGAAGGGGTCCCACCAGGTCCACATTGACGTGGTCGAAGCACCGCGTGGGCACGTCAAATGGTGCCAACGGGGCCTGGGTGTGCCGGTGGACCTTCGCACACTGGCAGGCGACACAGGCATTGGCCCAGTCGCGGACGTCCTTACGGAGCCCGTGCCAGACGAACTTTGCTGCCACGAGCTTCTGTGATGCTTTCCGGCCCGGGTGGGAAAGGCCGTGGAGGGCGTCAAAAATGTGCCGCTGCCATCCGGTGGGCACGATGTGGCGAGGTTGGCCCAGGGAAACGTCGCACAGGAGAACTGTGCCTGTGTTCTCGAAGGGGACGTCGGCCAACCGCAGGCCTGTGTCCGCTGTCCGGAGGGCTTGCACCGCGGGGCCGGCGGTCTGGTCGGCCACCATGCGGGCGAAGTCCACACCCAGGTGGACGGCGTTCGCCCCGGACCGGGAGAGGCAATCGGCCACAGCGTTGTCCTTGCCCGCGACGTGCCAGATGTCCGTCGTAAATTCGGACACGGCAGAGAGGTGGCGCTGCTGGCGGGCCGACCACGGCTCCATAACCTTGGCCATAGCGAAGACCAGGGGTTTGTGGTCCACAAACGCCGTGAACGGG
This sequence comes from Myxine glutinosa, assembly GCF_964187855.1. Lineage (NCBI taxonomy): Eukaryota > Metazoa > Chordata > Myxini > Myxiniformes > Myxinidae > Myxine > Myxine glutinosa. The sequence goes on from NC_136263.1 coordinate 107,771,690, forward strand.
CGGCCCTCCAAAAGATGGCGGAAATGGCGAACAGCCAGGTAAAGGCCGAGGAGCTCACGGTCGAAAGCGCTATACTTGCGCTCGTTAGGGCGAAGTTGCCGGCTGAAGAAGGCCAGCGGTTGCCAAGCCCCGTTCACCCACTGTTCATGCATGGCGCCCACCGCGTAGTCGGAAGCGTCCGTGGTGAGGGCGATGGGTGCGTCGAGCGCCGGGTGCGCCAGCATGGTCGCGTTGGCGAGGGCCAGCTTAGGGCCCGTGAACGCCGCATCCATCTCTCTGGTCCAGGTGACGTCGTGCTTGGCCGGCTTGCCCAGGAGGGCGTCGTACAGGGGGCGCATGAGTTGGGCGGCGCGAGGCACGAACCGGTGGTAGAAATTTACCATCCCCAAAAATTCCTGTAGGGCCTTAATGGAGCGGGGGCACGGGAAACTTGTGAGTGCCTCCACCTTGGTAGGCAGCGGGACGGCCCCGCGCTTCGTGATGCGGTGCCCCAGGACGTCGACGGCCGTTACGCCAAACTGGCATTTCGCCGGGTTGATGATGAGGCCGTGCTGGCCGAGTCGCTCGAAAAGCGTGTGCAGGTGGACAAGGTGCTCCGCCCAGGAAGTGCTGGCGATGAGAATGTCACCCAGGTAGACAATCAGAAAGGTGAGATCGCGCAGCACACTGTCCATCAGCCGCTGGAAGGCCTGGGCCGCGTTCTTAAGGCCGAACGGCATTCGGAGGACCTCGAAGAGGCCAAAAGGTGTAATTACAGCCGTCTTCGGAAAGTCGGCCAGCCGGACAGGTACCTGATGATAGCCCCGAATAAGGTCGACCTTGGAGAAGATCACCCGCCCCGCCAAACGGGCGGAAAAGTCCTGTATGTGTGGTATCGGGTACCGGTCGGGGGTGGTGGTGGCGTCGTTGAGGAGGCGGTAATCGCCGCATGGTCGCCATCCACCACCCGGTTTGGGCACGATGTGCAGGGGCGAGGCCCACGCGCTATTCGAGCGTCGCACAATGCCCAATCGCTCCAGCGCGTCGAATTCCACCTCCGCCACGGCGAGTTTGGCCGGGTCGAGGCGGTGAGCCCTGGCGTAGACCGGTGGACCTGTGGTCAGGATGTGGTGTTCGACGCTGTGCTTGACGGCGACGGCCGAAAACGTCGGCTGCGTGAGGGCGGGAAACTCGGCGAGTAGACGGGTGAAATCGTCCACGGCCGGGAGTGCGCAGGCTAGCTTGGTCGGAGCGGAGCCGCTCAATGAGCAAGCGAGCGAGCTGAAGGTCTCCGCGTTGATGAGCCGACGCCGTTTGACGTCGACCAAAAGCCCATGCGCGCAAAGAAAATCTGCACCCAGCAAGGCCATGGGCACGTTCGCCGTGATGAAGTCCCACCTGAAGCGCTGGCCCCCGAAGCAGAATGCGACGCTGCGCGAACCGAAGGTGCGGATGGAGGAGCCGTTTGCGGCGACCAAGGCGGGGCCGCACAGCGCGGCCTGTTTGTCCTGCACCGAGGCGGGTATCACGCTCAACTGAGCGCCGGTGTCACACAAAAAATGCCGCCCGGACTCCGTGTCTGTGATAAACAGAAGGCTGCCTGAATGGCCGATGCTCATGGCAGGCAGCGAGCGCCGGCCTGGTCGTTTCCCGACCTGCCGAAAGTGCACGGTGGGTGGCACGTTCTGGCCTTCTGCCCGAACCTGGCGTGGTTATAGCACATGGTCCGCTCTGGTGGAGGCTCTCCGGCAGTCACGTCGGGGTCAGTCGACGGGGCGTCGTGGCGTCAGTGGCGCGGACTCGGCCGGTGGAGGCACCGGTCGTGGTGCGGGCATTGCCTCGGTCGGCCCAGGGTCCCAGGCGGCCGCTCCGACGTGTCGCCTGGCCGAGAAAGATTTATCGGCCTCCTTGGCCAGGGCGCGAGGGTCCGTGATGGGCGAGTTAGCCAAAGCTAACCGTACCTGCCGGGGTAGCCGCTGGAGGAACAGCTCGCGGAAGAGGAAGTCCGGGCTGTGGTCACCGAGAAGAGCAAGCATGTGGTGCATGCTTTCGGATGGACGGGCTTCGCCCAGCTCCGGGAGGTGTAGTAGTTGTCGCGCTCGTTCGGTCTCCGTGAGTCCAAACGCACCGAGGAGTAGGCCTTTGAGTGCGCCGTATTTGTCGGCGTTCGGCGGGTTCTGTAGGACGCTCAGGACCTGGGCAGCGGTGGAGGCGGTGAGCGCGCAAACCACATGATGGTAGCGCGTCGTGTCCTCCGTAATTTTCCGCAGGGCGAATTGAGAATCCGCTTGAGCAAACCAAACCGCCGCGTGCGACTCCCAAAATCCCGGGAGCTTCAAAACTACAGCTGACTCCATCGCCGTGTACTTAGAAAGGGGTCACCAATTGTGGGAGCTGTGCTCGCACGATAAAGCCAGACAAAATGGACGACACAGGAACGAAGTTTCACCGAGCTATTTATTTAGCTCAAAACCAAAGAACTCAAAAGCACACTGAATCCGCCCCTTGAACGGGCGGCAATTTATATCGCAAACTGAACACACAAAAGCCATGTCTCTCAGGCCGGGCGTGGTATGCAAAATAGGTAAGTCACGCCTCTCGACGGGGCGTGGTATGCAAGGCAAGTGTTCGCCCGAGAAGGGCAAGTCTGGACACGCCCGGGCGAGTCCGGACACGTGACCGCTCGCCGGTTGCGTCATCGGCCGGTGCACGGTAATTGTGTCATGCTTCCGGTAACCGCTACAACCTCAATATATGCAGATGAACTTGACGGAGAGATTGGTGAAATGCCGGCTGAGATGGGCTGGCCATTTAGTAAATACAGTCGTGGCCAAAAATATTGGCACCCTTGCACGTTTTTCAAATAATGCACCATTTATTCGAGAACATTGTTGAAATTAAAATATATTTTGGCATCCACGTATGTATTTCTTTGTATTGCAGTGGAACAAAATAAAAAAAGCTGATATAATTACTAAATCTTAGCTTTATCCACACAGAAATCCTAAAATGGCCCGGACAATATTATTGGCACCGTTTAAATGTTGTTAGAAATAATTATATTTCAAGCAGGTGATTCTCCTTTACTTTGGAATTGAACTCACCTGTGGTTAGTTGCAGGTGCCTGCAATATAAAAATCACTCATTCAACCAGTTTGAAGAGAGAAAAGGAGTCATTCTGCTGTTTTGTGTCACTGTGTATACCACAATGAGGATGGAGAAAATAAAGAAAACCAGAGAATTGTCTGAGGAGGTCAAACACAAGATTGTATCCAACCAAGCATGGACATTTTCAAGGCTACAAGTCCATCTCCAGAGACCTTGATGTTTCTGTGTCCACCATACGCAATGTTATCAGGAAGTTTAAGGCCCATTGCATTGTAGCCAACCTCCCTGGATGTGGCCGCAAGAGAAAACTTGATCGAAGATTCAGCAAAGGATTGTTTGAATGGTGGAGAAAACACCTCAATCAACTGCCAAACAGATTCAAGCAGACCTTCAGACACAAGGTACGACAGTTTCAACTCGCACCATCCGTCGCCAACTCAATGAAAGGGGGTTCTATGGTAGGAGACCCAGGAGGACATCACTGCTGAGAGAGATAGACATAAGAAAGCCTGACTGGAGTTTTCCAATACACACATGAACAAGCCAAAATCCTTCTGGTCATGTGGACAGATGAGACCAAATTAGAGCTTTTTGTAAAGCACATCATCTCTATGTTTACAAAAAACAAAATGAAGCCTTCAAAGAAAAGAACACCTTCCCTACAGTCAAACATGGAGAAGGTTTAGTGATGTTTTGGGGTTGCTGTGCTGCCTTTGGCACTAGGTGTCTTGAATGTGTGCATGGCCTCATGATATCAGGCGATTACCAAGGCATTTTGGAGCGCAATGTTCAACCCAGTGTCAGAAAGCTGGGTCTCCGTCGAAGGTCATGGGTGTTGCAGCAGGACAATGACCCCAAACACACTTCAAAAAGCACCCAGGAATGGTTCAAGACAAAACGTTGGACTGTTCTGAAGTGGCCAGCAATGAGTCCAGATCTAAATCCAATTGAATACCTGTGGGGAGATCTGAAAACAGCAGTTGGGAGAAGACACCCTTCAAAATCTGGGAGAACTGGAGCAGTTTGCACAACAAGAGTGGGCCAACATGCTAGTAGAGAGGTGGATGAAGCTCATTCATGGCAATAGGAAGCACTTGACTGCATTGATTTTGTCCAAAGGCCGTGCTACCAAATATTAAGTCGAGGGTGTCAATAATTTTGTCAATGCCATTTCTTCTTATTTTCTGATTTAAAAGGATATATTTAGTTCTGAATCAGAAACAAAGTTTCTGTAATATTAACAGTGAAATAAATAATTGTGGAGCCTAAATACTTTTCAGTTTCAACTTGTTTTTAGAAAAAATTTTGAGTTATTTGAAAAGAGTGCAAGGGTGCCAATACCACGACTGTAAGGGGTGTTGCAAAAACTTTTACCTTTTTTTCCCCTGAGAACCCGTTACGGTTGTGCACGCATTCGGGGAAAAAAAGGTAAAATGTTTTGCAACATTCCTTAGGTTGAGTAGGAGGAAAAGAGGGAGACTGTGGTCGAGATGGGAGGATTGTGTAAAAAGAGGGGTATCTTTAAGGTGGGGGTGGTTGGAGAGTGGAGAGAGTTGGCTGAGGACAGAGGGAAGCAGAGGAGTATCGTGGTCAAGGCATGACTGAAGCTTGGTACCTTTGGTCCTCTGGGTTTTTGGGTCTTCGGGGTCTTTAAGGGTCTTTGGGTCCGACCACAAAATCGTTTGCTTGTGACAGAGGGTAATGCCAGATAAATGCCAAAAGCCAGAGGACAATGTTCTCGTGTGGCAGATGGACATTATTTTTCACAGTTCGTGCATTTTCGACTGTATGAGACCCAAAACTGTAGCCTTGCTGCTTGGTCAGGCTAGGAGGTGCTTACTATAGCATTTAAACGCACGGGGTTTTGCATGATCAGTCTACACCCCCTTTCAAGATTTTCACCTTTTGTTACCTTATAGCCTGGAATTAAATGGAATTCAGAAATTATGTTGGATATTGAATTATCTTGGCTCGGCTTCACGCTGTTGAATCCAAAGCTTTCAGAATCATTGGAATCTCCCGCGATGAAGCTATCTCTGAGGGCCTTTCACTCACTCACCGCAGGCAGGTAGGTGGTCTTTCTGTCTTCTACCGACTCCTCTCCGGCCTTGCTCCCCCAGCTCTCTCTGTGCTCTGTCCCCCAAATATTCCTACAGGTCGCACAAGATCTGCCAGCCACCCTCTGATGGTTAAACTGCCAAAATCTCGGCTCTCTGCTCACCTTCACTCTTTCATTCCTCTTTTCTCCCGCCTCTGGAACAAACTCCCACACTCACTTCAATCACACTCCTCCCTCCAGGTCTTCAAAACAGCTGTTCACCACCATCTCTTATCTTCCCCCATCCAAAACCTTGATCTTTTCTACCCCCACTAATTCACCCCAGATCCACCTTGTTTGAAATTCCAACTTCTTTCCTGGAAGTCTTGGCAGTGTCCATATGTTTTATACCTCTCCCACCCCCCCCCCCCCCCCTTCCCATGCCTCCCCCCCAAAGCCCTCTCCCTCCCACAGTTCTCTCGATGTCTCCATATCTCTCGGTCCCTGCTCTCAAATGTTGTGTTTGTGTCCTTCCCCCTCTCTCCCCATCTTGTCTACCGCTCCCGATGTTATTTGTTTTGTGTGTCTGTTTGTCTTTCTGTGTGATTCATGTTCGCTCTTTCACGAGCCTCGATCTTGTATACAAAAAAAAAAAAAAAAAAAAAAAAAAAAACCTGATCAGTATCAACAACAGTATCCAGTGACTTGTAAGACTGCTCCTGGCAAGGTACTGTATGTTTGGCAACAGTTTGTGATTGATGATGTTTATCGAGTCATTCCTTGGTGTCAAAATGGCTCTTTCACATAGCCATTGAGGATTCATGTAGTTTGCCCCTAGATTTGGGTAGCCCTACTTCTTCTGTACATACAATGTTTCCACAGCCAGCGAGGATGCAAATTTTGCCATCAGCAGGGTCAACAGGTACTTGGCCATTGCTCATCTGCAGGAGATGTGCTGAAAATGCTCCAATGGCTGTCTGATCTTGTAGATTTTGTTGTTTTTTAACTCAACTTTTTTCCCAAGATTTTCAAAAATTACTTTTTGCCAAAAACACTTCCCGGCACTCACTGATGAACGTTTGAAGTTTGCGGAAGATCCCACCCCTGAGAAAAATGGCGACACACACACACACATCTCTCTTATAATTGTGGATAATCTTTCCCATGACTCGACAGAAACGCATCACATTTGTTTTCTGGGTAATTGAAGGGTCCTTTTTGGGGACGGCGGTACCAATCAATAACATGACAAAGGTTTCGTCTCATAAGAGTCAAAATGCAAACATTTTAACCTATTGTGAGTGTGAAGACATTTGTTGAACACCAGAACGGTTACTTGCAAACTCCTCTTTCTCAGCCATCCATGTGGACTTGATTGTGGGATTGACAGTTTTCTTTCTTCTTGCTGCCATTATCATTGCAACTGGAGGATTCCTTATCAAAAAGTGCAGGTAAACTTTTCTTGTTGTTAATTTCAATTTTTTAATGATTATAAAGGACTGGTATGATATCCTAGACCTAGAGGTATGCACACTTACCTTGGGTTCAAATAGCGCACAAGCTATAAACAGTCATCCAGATGTTTCGCAGACAGGGCGATGCATCAATGTGTGCAGGATCCGTCTCCCATCACTGGTCATTGGTGGATGTTAAAGGTCACGGTGTCTTGTGTGAATAGTAGGTTAACTATCACCAACATAGTCAGGTTCACTATGTTTTTTCGTTCAAAATCATGGTAGATTAGCAAACCTATACATTTTTGGAAACGTTATTACATGGAAAATCTGAAAATCAATGTTTACATTTGCCAATTCCGACCAATTCGATTCGACCAATTCGACCAATCGACCAATTCCATTCGACCAATTCGACCATTCGACCAATCGCTTCGATCGACCATTCGACCATTCGACCGATTCGATTCGATTCGATTCATCGAATTCGATTCGATCGACCATTCGACCAATTCGATTTGCCAATCAATTTGACCGACCTTTGCTTGTGTGGAACGGACTGTGAAAACGATGCGGACTATATTGTCGGATACGACACACAGGACAGTGATGACGAACTCTGAATGGCATATTCTGTAATCGTGTATGTTTGATGCCATTGACTGCCTGTGTATATTTTGTCATTGACTGCCTGTGTAGATGTGAAGTTATACTGACTGCATGTGTATATATGATTTTGCTGACTGCCTGTGTATGTTTGGTGATATGAATTATTGTGACACATTCTGATGTTATTAACTGCCTGTACAAAATGATAACATGTATTTGATTATGCAACTTATCGCGAATATAAAGACAGTATTTTGCAATTCAAAACCTTTGATTCGTGTCTTACCATTCCCCATAGCACTAATTTGATACTTTCATTGGATTCCTTGTCCCTGAAAATATAGGTTTAGTATATTTTTAAAGGTTTTTAGGGTAATTAGAGGCAGAAATAGAACAAAATATGTATTTTACAGTGGCCATTTTGAAAATCCAAAATGGCCGCCATACAGGTATCTCTCCAAATGTAAACATTGATTTTTAGTTTCCTTATGCTATAACCTTTCCAAAAATGTATAGGTTTGCTAATCTACCATGATTTTGAACGAAATATAATTTATTGACATCGTGAACCTGACTGACACCCTGAACAAATTCCGAATTCCGGCCACATTCAGTTGAGTTTCCCGCGTCGGAGCCGCAGTGTCGAGGATTGGGTCTCGTCTTGAAATGTTTCTCAACCTGTTGTGGATGCCTCAAAGTTCAGTTAAGAGTAAAGAAAATATTTCTGTGACCCTGCTGATGCCAACCACAGAACCACTTTATTGGCATCAGTCACGATTCCTCACACAAAAGTCCGTGGCAACCAGCGACAAACGATTCAAAAATTCTCCGATGCCCTTGTCTACCACCACATTTGCACCTTTTCAAACCACCTTTTCTATCACTACATTTGCACCTTTTCTACCACCACATTTGCCCCTTTTTTTACCACCACATTTGCACCTTTTCTACCACCACATTTGCCCCTTTTGCTACCACCACATTTGCACCTTTTCTACCACCACATTTGCACCTTTTCTACCACCCCTTTTCTACCACCACATTTGCACCTTTTCTACCACCTTTTCTACCACCTTTTCTACCACCACATTTGTGCCTTTTCTACCACCACATTTGCACCTTTTCTACCACCACATTTGCACCTTTTCTACCACCTTTTCTCCCACCACATTTGCACCTTTTCTACCACCCCTTTTCTACCACCACATTTGCACCTTTTCTACCACCTTTTCTCCCACCACATTTGCACCTTTTCTACCACCTTTTCTCCCACCACATTTGCACCTTTTCTACCACCCCTTTTCTACCACCACATTTGCACCTTTTTTTACCACCCATTTTCTACCACCACATTTGCACCTTTTCTACATTTGCACCTTTTCTAGCACCACATTTGCACCTTTTCTACCACCTTTCTACCACCACATTTGCACCTTTTCTACCACCTTTTCTCCCACCACATTTGCACCTTTTCTACCACCCCTTTTCTACCACCACATTTGCACCTTTTTTTACCACCCATTTTCTACCACCACATTTGCACCTTTTCTACATTTGCACCTTTTCTACCACCACATTTGAACCTTTTCTACCACCTTTTCTACCACCACATTTGCACCATTTCTACCACCCCTTTTCTACCACCACATTTGCATTGTGCTGCCTATGTTCGCGTTCAAGTCTTCACTCGGCCATTCATACGGGAACCATGACCAAATTGTATAACAATAAGGCTGCTAACACACGTGAGAAAATTCCAGAAGGCATGATGTAATCTTGTTGTCTGGCTTTCTGCAGAAGCTCGTAAAGTAATGGTCATGGAGGGAAGTTTTGCTGAAGGTGAACAAATGGATGGCTGTGCAACGCCAGGAACATTCCAGCATTTCCTGGAAGTTTCTCCAGTGCTTTTAGCTTTATTGCCAAAAGTACTTTAAAACCTCCAGAAAATGCACTGTTGTGTTGTCAGCACCATGGAAAGTTTTGTATCTTTCATATAATTATTCTATAAAGTTTATTCGACATCACTCAACATAGCATTACCCAAATTTACGGTAATAATTTATCTGGATTATCTCTATCTTATATCAACTGTATTAAGTATTTTCATCTCTTATTGGCAAGACGTCTTGGCAAAATGTGGTTGATGGATGATTTTGTAAGTATTTGTGGGTTATCGATAAGTTGGATCAATCGGTTTACTGTTCTCGTGATTAATATCTGTCATGTCATGAACTGCAGGATTAAGAAACAGGATGAAATTACTCGTGACTTTTCTTTAAGGTAAGGAGCACGTGTTATGGATTCTCACACACACATTTGTTTATCGTTGTCAATATTCATTTGTTTGAAAATTTCACTTTTTGTCCATTTGTTCAGGTGTCAGAACTTGCCAATTTCACTGTCACAGTAAGTTATTCGCTTACTTGTCTGATTTTAACGGTTGCACTTGGTATTGTCCATAAACTGAACGATAAGCTAGCAAAATTTGTGTTTTGTTTTTCCCTTCACAAGACTCTATCAAGCAATTATTCCTTTCGCTATATCCTTGTCAAAATGGTGCCATATCTTGTCCCTAAAGTTATTGTCCATGTGGAATTTTGTATACTGTTGTGTATGGAGGGATTTGTGACACCACCTTTGAGAAGTACCTTCTCAAACTCAAATGTGGAATTTTGTATACTGTTGTAGCGGTTACCGCTGGATGTACATAATCGCCTTGCACCGGCCAGAACACGGCCAGACGCGCCTCTCCCGGGCATGCCCGGACTCACTGTTCCCGGGCACGCCCGAACCTCCCGGGCACGCCCGGTCTCGTCTTTCCCGGGCATGCCCGCTCTCGCCTTTCCAGGGCTCGCCCAGAGCGTCCGGGCATGCCCGCTATCGCCTTTCCAGGGCTCGCCCAGAGCGTCCGGGCATGCCCGCTATCGCCTTTCCAGGGCACGCCCAGAGCGTCCGGGCATGCCCGCTATCGCCTTTCCAGGGCTCGCCCAGAGCGTCCGGGCATGCCCGCTATCGCCTTTCCAGTGCTCGCCCAGAGCGCCCGGGCACGCCCAGCCTCGACTTGCCAGGCCGCAGCCAAACACGCCCGGGCAGGTCCAGACTCGCCTTTCCAAGGCTCGCCCTTGATACCCGGGCATGCCCGGTATAGCTTTTGCCGGGCAAACTTCCCGACATAAATGTGTATATATATTGCTGCCCGATAAACGGGCTTGTCAGAATACCTGAGCTGTTTGGTTTCAATAAAGCAACTCGGACGAATTCCGTCTTTGGTCGCGTCAATTCTTTCGACTCGCGTTGGAGCGCAGCTCCTTCATTGGTGACCTACCGACATGGATACAGCAGTGACGCTTAAACTGCCTACCTTCTGGGAGACTCACGCGGCTGTTTGGTTCGCCCAGGCGGACTCCCAGTTCGCCCTGCGAGGCATCACCGCGGACGACACCCGCTTCCACCATGTTGTGGCGGCGCTCGGTTCCACCACCGCGGCCCGCGCCTTGAGCCTCCTCCAGCACCCGCCGGCTGCTGACAAATATGACGCGCTGAAGACGCTCCTCCTCGGCGCTTTCGCCCTCTCACCGGCAGCACGCGCACGGCGCCTGCTTGAGCTGCCCGAGCTCGGCGACACGTGCCCGTCCGAGCGCATGGACTATATGCTCTCGTTGCTCGGCGAGCACTCTCCGACATTCCTGTTCCGGGAGCTGTTCCTCCGTCAGCTGCCTAACCCGGTACGCCTCGCCCTGGCTGGCACGTTGATCACGGATTCCCGCGCCCTCGCCAGGGAAGCCGATAAGATCTCCTCGGCGGGCCAGCACATCGGCGCGGTTACCTGGAGCCCGCCGCCGTCCGAGGCGACGCCCACGACGCCCGAGCGCCCTGCGCGGTTGGAGGCCGAACTGCCGGTGCAACTGGCGGCCGCCACGCCGCACCGCCCGCTTCCGACACGACGGCCGGGGCCTCCACCTGACCGGGCGTGGTGTTATTACCACGCCAGGTTCGGACACAAGGCTCGGACGTGCCGGCCCCCGTGCACTTTCGGCAGGTCGGGAAACGGCCGGGCCGGCGTTCATTCCCAGCCATGAGCGCCGGCCACTCGGGCAACTTGCTGTTTATTCGGGACAAAGCGTCTGGACGGCGTTTCCTGTGCGACACCGGCGCCCAACTGAGCGTCATACCTGCCTCCGAGCAGGACAGGCTGGACGCAGTTTGCGGCCCCTCTTTGGTCGCTGCTAATGGCTCGGCCATACGCACTTTCGGCCCACGCGTCGTCACCCTCTGCTTCGGCAGCCAGCGCTTTGAATGGACTTTCGTTACCGCCAGCGTCCCCGTGGCTTTGCTGGGCGCCGACTTCCTCTGCGCGCACGGGCTGCTGGTCGACGTCAAACGACGTCGCCTTGTCCACGCCGAGACCTTCAGCTCCCTGGCGTGCACAATGAGCAACTCCGCGCCGACTGAACTGGCGTGCGCCCTCCCGGCAACGAACGAGTTCGCTCGCCTGCTCGTGGAATTCCCGGCCCTCACGCGGCCGACGTTTTCGGCCGTCGTGGTGCGGCACGGGATCGAGCACCACATACCCACTACGGGCCCGCCGGTCTACGCCAGGGCCCGCCGCCTCGACCCAGCCAAGCTCGCCGTGGCAAAGGCCGAATTAGATGCGTTGGAGCACCTCGGCATCGTGCGGCGCTCCGATAGCGCGTGGGCCTCGCCACTGCACATCGTGCCAAAGCCGGGGGGTGGATGGCGCCCGTGTGGCGACTACCGCCGTCTCAATGACGCTACCACCCCCGACAGGTACCCGATCCCGCATATTCAGGACTTTTCCGCCCGTTTGGCGGGACGGGTCATCTTTTCGAAAATTGACCTGATACGGGGCTACCACCAGGTACCTGTCCGGGCGGCCGACGTCCCGAAGACGGCCGTCATCACGCCGTTCGGCCTGTTCGAATTTTTGCGGATGCCGTTTGGCCTCAAGAACGCGGCCCAGGCGTTCCAGCGCTTGATGGACGGCGTGCTGCGCGACCTGCCGTTTCTTTTCGTCTATCTGGACGACATCCTCGTCGCCAGCACGTCCCGCGCCGAGCACCTCCGAACACTGTTCGGTCGCCTCAGCGAGCACGGCTTAATTGTCAACCCGGTCAAATGCCACTTCGGCGCGACGACCGTTGACTTTTTGGGCCACCGCATCACCAAGACCGGGGCCGTGCCGCTGCCGACCAAGGTCGAGGCCATCACCACGTTCCCGCGTCCCCGTTCCATCAAGGCCCTCCAAGAGTTCCTCGGCATGGTGAATTTTTATCACCGATTCGTGCCCCGCGCTGCTCAGCTCATGCGGCCCCTTTACGAGGCCCTCCGGGGCAAGCCGGCCAAGCATGACATTGTTTGGTCCGCGGCCATGGACGCGGCCTTCGCCAGTGCCAAACGGGCCCTCGCCGACGCAACGCTGCTGGCTCACCCGGTGCTCAACGCGCCCATCGCCCTCACTACGGACGCCTCCAACTACGCGGTGGGCGCCGTCCATGAGCAATGGGTGGACGGGGTTTGGCAGCCACTCGCTTTTTTCAGCCGGCAACTCCGGCCGAACGAGTTAAACTACAGCACGTTCGACCGCGAGCTGCTCGGGCTATTCCTGGCCGTTCGCCATTTCCGACACCTCCTGGAGGGCCGCCCGTTCACGGCTTTCGTCGACCACAAGCCATTGGTCTACGCAATGGCTAAGGTCACGGAGCCGTGGTCGGCCCGCCAGCAGCGCCACCTCTCCGCCGTGTCGGAGTTCACCACGGACATCCAGCACGTCGCCGGCAAAGACAACGCCGTGGCCGACTGCCTTTCGCGGGCCAGCGCGAACGCGGTCCACCTCGGCGTGGACTTCACGCTCATGGCGGCCGACCAGACCACCGACGCCTCGGTGCAGGCACTCCGCGTGGCGGACACGGGCCTCCGCCTGGCCAACATCCCCTTCGCGGGCACCGTCCTGCTCTGCGACGTCTCCCAGGACCAGCCTCGCCCCATCGTGCCCGTTTCCTGGCAGCGCCGCATCTTCGCCTCCATCCACGGCCTTTCTCACCCGGGCCGGAAAGCTTCTCAGAAGCTGGTGTCGGCGCGTTTCGTCTGGCACGGCCTTCGACGAAACATCCGCGACTGGGCCAATGCCTGCACGGCCTGCCAGCGAGCCAAGGTCCACCGCCACACCCAGGCCCCGCTGGCACCTTTCGCCGTGCCTGAACGGCGTTTCGACCACGTCCACGTGGACCTGGTGGGTCCCCTGCCCCCCTCGCGGGGGTTCACCCACCTGCTCACCATGGTGGACAGGACCACCAGGTGGCCGGAGGCCGTGCCCCTCACCTCCACCACCACCGCCGACGTGGCGCAGGCGTTCATCGCCACCTGGGTCGCACGCTTCGGCGCACCAGCGGACATCTCGTCCGACCGCGGCCCACAGTTCACGTCTGAGCTTTGGGGCGCGGTCGCCCGTTCGTTGGGGGTCACGCTGCACCGCACCACGGCCTACCACCCCCAAGCCAATGGGTTGTGCGAGCGGTTTCACCGCTCCATGAAGGCCGCACTCATGGCCGGCCTTCAGGACGACGGTTGGGCCGACCGGCTGCCGTGGGTCCTTTTGGGCCTTCGCACGGCCCCCAAGGAAGACCTCCAGGCGTCCGCCGCCGAGCTCGTCTACGGCCAGCCACTCCGCGTCCCGGGCGAATTCGTGCCTGACGCTACCAGTCCCTGGTCCGCCGCTCGCCAACGCTCGGACCTCCAGGAGGCCGCCCGACGATTTGCCCCCGTGCCGACGTCTCGCCACGGTGGCCCCCAGTCCTACGTCCCCCCGGCGCTTCGCACAGCGGAGTACGTCTTTGTGCGTCATGACGCGCACCGGGGGCCACTTCGGCCGCCGTACGACGGGCCCTTCCGGGTCCTGCGACGGGGCGACAAGTCTTTCATCGTCGACTTCGGCGGCCGGCCGGACCGGATTTCTGTGGACCGCCTCAAACCGGCACACATGGACGTCGACCGACCACCACGGTTGGCCCTTCCTCCGCGGCGAGGCCGCCCCCCGTCCACAGTTCCCCCCGCTCGACCACCCACCACCACGTCAGACCCCTCCCCACGACCCTCCAGGGGTCGCTTCGGCCGGGTCATCCGGACCCCCCTTAAATTGACCCTGCCGGTGCAGGTCGATTCTGGAGGGGCGTGTGTAGCGGTTACCGCTGGATGTACATAATCGCCTTGCACCGGCCAGAACACGGCCAGACGCGCCTCTCCCGGGCATGCCCGGACTCACTGTTCCCGGGCACGCCCGAACCTCCCGGGCACGCCCGGTCTCGTCTTTCCCGGGCATGCCCGCTCTCGCCTTTCCAGGGCTCACCCAGAGCGTCCGGGCATGCCCGCTATCGCCTTTCCAGGGCTCGCCCAGAGTGTCCGGGCATGCCCGCTATCGCCTTTCCAGGGCACGCCCAGAGCGTCCGGGCATGCCCGCTATCGCCTTTCCAGGGCTCGCCCAGAGCGTCCGGGCATGCCCGCTATCGCCTTTCCAGTGCTCGCCCAGAGCGCCCGGGCACGCCCAGCCTCGACTTGCCAGGCCGCAGCCAAACACGCCCGGGCAGGTCCAGACTCGCCTTTCCAAGGGTCGCCCTTGATACCCGGGCATGCCCGGTATAGCTTTTGCCGGGCAAACTTCCCGACATAAATGTGTATATATATTGCTGCCCGATAAACGGGCTTGTCAGAATACCTGAGCTGTTTGGTTTCAATAAAGCAACTCGGACGAATTCCGTCTTTGGTCGCGTCAATTCTTTCGACTCGCGTTGGAGCGCAGCTCCTTCACTGTTGTGTATGGGGGGATTTCAGTACCCACAATACAGTGCATGGCTGCCATATTGGTTGGCAAGCTAAACAAGCCAGAAAAGGTAAACAAGGCCAAATAATTAGCATAACCTTCCATTACAGTAAGCCAGAACTAGATGGTATTCCTAGAATACTTACCCTGCGCAGTCAACTTGGTGCAGCCAACTCTTCTGTTTTTGAAGGGGTTTTTTTTTTGATCCAATATGGCTGCCAGACCACGTGAGCGATGACATCATAAATTTATATTCTCCAATATAATTATCGCAAAGGTCACGCTTAATACATTTCAAACTCATCAGACTAAGCATTGTCCCTGTCAAATTTTGAAATCATAATTACGGCACCAAGGACGACATCGTTAACAACACCTTTTCCCCATATGGAGTTCTTTACAATGAGCCACATTTCAATTTTTTCCATGGAGCGGTTTTGGAGATATAGAGGTGCAACTTTTTCTGTTTTTCCAAAATGGCGTCTGTACCACGTGACCTATGATGTCATGATTATCATTTAAATAATTATACAGGAGCCGCTCATATTCTGAAAATTTCGTGACCATCGGACTAACAGTTGCCGAGAAAATGAATTTTTAAAATGCATACACGTACGTACGTCACACGTACGCATGTAAGCACCTGAATGCCTAACCCTCCTTTTCGCTTTGCAAGCGCAGCATAATAATGACATAAGTTTGCTGGATTGTGGAGCTGCTGATGCTATCGTTGCTAGGGGAGTGAATACAACCAACATGGCGGCACCATTGGCATTATGGGATAACTCTGAAAACCCTCTATTACAAGGAAAGTTGGAGAAGGCCATTTGGCCCAACAAGGCTGCACACACTTGCCGATATTTTTCATCAAACGTTTCAATTCAAACCATGATGAAAGATCACCTCGCGCTAGATACAGTATCCAGGTCATGTATTAATGGAGAGCCATGTATAATTAACTGTGATTTGCCTACTCTTTGCCCCTGTAGGTTTCACGATCATTACCATAACCTTGAAGCCAACTCGGAGTTGGGATTTTCTGAAGAGTTTGCGGTAAGCGTTACGAGCAAACTGCTTTTACCTAGAAATGATACAAAACATTATTTTATTCATGGATCCTGCTTAATGGTCCTGTAGAAACATTTTCATTTTTAGTCGCAGGTCTACATGAGCTCCACATGGTTGTTGTTGTTGTTGTCATTGTTGTGGTTTTTGTTGGGGGTCGAGTGTTGAAATGTGCACCCATTGGTCGGACAGCTGTCGGACCCCACCCACATTTGTTGCTTGACTTCACCCACCATGGCCATGACACCCAGACTACATAATATGGCTGCCATCTTGGTTTTATGGTGGGCCTAAGACATCAGGCCAGTAGGCCTCTGCTGATTATACACTGCCCGGGTCTGTTGCGTCAGATTTCCATTGGCTTTGTTTGGGTCGAGTGTTACAATGAGGGACCCCAAAAAATGTAATCAATGTCAAATAAAAATTCTTAGTAAAGTTTAAGTCAGCAGCACGCATGTTACGTAATTGTTGAGCATATCAGGGTTAAATAATCTGTGACCATGACAAATCAGCTCCTTCTGATAACCGTGGTGGAGGGTGGCATGTATGAGAAGTGTCGAGTTAATCTTTTAATAGCGCTGTTGTGGAATCAAACTCAGATCTCTCACAAGAAATGAGGCTTTATTGAACTATTTCTCTACCCATTCATACAACACAAGAATGCAGATTATTGGTTTCATAAAGAAGGCAATCAAAGCATACATCTCTTTCTCGTTTCTTGCAGCAAGCAATTACACACCTGTTAATCTCAGCAGTCTACAGCGCTGGGGATACAGAATGCCACACGATCGCACATTGAATGGACACAGTTTATATAAGCTCCCTCAAGGTCGTCCCTTCACGCGGATAGTCTCTTCACTCAGCTCGAGACATTACAACATATTTCACCACAAGCGCATTAAATGTGCATTTCCCAATCACGCTGTTCATCTTTTATTTAAGAGTGCTTTAAATGGCATTACAGGATTCTTTAAATCAGCTTGTTACAGGATTTTGGCGCAGGTCGTGCCCACAGTCATTCTTGTTATTTCATGATTGTTCAATAAAAAGTTTTGTCTGTATGACTTAAAAGGGTTCTATAGCTTATGTTTGCACTGGGGGAAAGGGTAGGGGTGGAAGTTGTGTTATATAAACTGAGAAGCATGAGAATAGGTAGAGTTGGGGGTGAGGGAGGGAGGGAGGAAAATGAGGGGAGGTTGAAGAGAAAGGAAATATTCCAGGTTAAGTGGAGGCCAAAGTAACAAGAGAGAAACTTGCTTTGCAATTCAATAATATCAGTTCAGTTCAAGCTCAGTTCAGTTCAATATCAGTTCAGTTCAATATCAAGTTTCAGTTCAATATCAGTAACCACATCCCTTTATTTGGACGCTGTAGAATTCAGTGACAGTGACAAAAAAAAAAAGCCGATGTACATACATGAAGCAAAAACATGTGTACGGCTCAAGTGCATATATAATACATCGTGGTTATATACCTGGGATAATTCCAATTGCACTGGGTCATGCACTAACTCCCAGGCCTAAGGCCCGAGGCCTGCCGATCTGTGCTGCTTCATTGGGCTGCAGTCAGGCTACCTGTCCAGCCAATGGGTGTAAAGTAGAGGGGTGGAGTCAGGGCAGCTGAAAACTGAGCCATGTATAAAGTTAGAAAGGGCATAACTCCGTGAAAAATTTAGGAAATGCCCTGAAACTCGAATGTGTTCTGTTAACTTATCATGATAAAGCTATGTACCAAGTTTCAGTTGAATATGTTAAAGGGTGAGGGTGGGAACTTTGGAAAACCACAGGTGGGATGGACGGAAGGACAGGTGGACGTACCGACAGAGGGAGAGCACACCTATAGTCCTCTCCCGTGAATCCCGTAGGGAACTAATTGGAGAAAGGGAAGGGACACGTATGGAGAGTACAAGGGTCATGAAATATAGTTCCGCCATTTTGACATGTGTAATAAATCATCAATATACTACACTTTTTATCGAGCCTCGGTTCTACCAAGGCAGTCTCTTGGGCAAAGGGTATACTGGGTGGGTGGGGGGGGGGGGGGGGGTTTGCCGTTGCCTTCCCACAATCATTCAGGGCAGGACTTTTTTATTTGCTCAGAGCAGGGCCGGTGCAAGAGCATTTGGCACCCTAGGTGAACCTTCAGATTTGCCCTTGGCGGAAGAGGGGGCACTATTAACTCTTGAAAATGCATATTGTGCATTTTTAGCTCACTTGGAACGAAGTTCTGGGGAGCTTATGCGATGGTGCGTCGTCTGTCCCGTCAGTCCGTCCGTCCGTCCGAAAACACTTGAAACTTCTTCTCCGAAACCGCTGATGGGATTGCGACCAAATTTAGCACAAATTATATTTGTTCTGTTGTGACTAAAGTTTGTTCACGGCATTGAAAAAAAATCTGCCCCTTTGGGGGTGTATGGGGGGGCTGCCCCCCAAAAGAGGTATTTGCTTTCTTCTCAGAAACTACACACGCAATTTTGATGAAACTTCACCTCGACCTTAATCACCCGTGATGTACCAATGTTTGTTCAGGGCATTAGAAAAATTGGGGTCTTAGGAGGATATGGGGTTGGGGTGGGGGGGGGGGGTTGCCCCCCCCCCCAAATAGGTATTTTTTTGTTTGTTTGTTTAAAGTTTTATGATTATGTTTGTATGATTCTACATGCTAGTTCGTATGATTGACCACAGAAGTACAGGGAGGGTGAAGAGGATGTGGAGAGGAATAAATGTGTTGGGGACATTATCTGTGAGATTATTTTTGCAAACAAAGTTTGAAATATCTGGTGGTCGTGCCAACTTTGGAAGTCATCTTGCAATGGCTTGCAATTCATTCAACACCCCCAACAAATTGTTAACAGAAAGTGCAACTGCTGAGCTTCCTCTCTGCCAGATAACTCCGCCCCTTTGCTATTGTTATCTTGCGATTGTCTGCCATTGATTCTCCACGGGCTGCTTGAGCCTGCGACACGCCCACCATTACCAGCAGTTTTCAGGTGGCGTTGGTGGTTCTTATACTTAAACACAGGGGCTGACAGGATAGTCTAGACCTGGATGTATGCACACTCGCCTCTAAGCTGTCTAGCCTGGGTTTGAATCCCGACCAAACTATAAACGGTCATCCTGGTGTTTCGCAGGCACGGTAATTCATCAATGTGTGTGCTGTCCATCAAATGGGCGTTAAACGAGGGTCCCAAAGAGGAGGCGAGCTATCGCCGGCACCATGGCCAAATTCCTGCCCAAACCAGCAGAGGGATTGCATTAGCTGCACAGCAGCGCCATCAGCCAATGATGCCACTCCGCAGACTTGTGCTGCATATGGATGAAGAACTTCAACGCACGATCACGGGGTGTACTTTCGGCATCACCGGTGGGGGTTTGGGGTCAGGGACATCTGGTCATCTGGTGTGTGGAGCTGGCTATACACATAACAGTTTTTATTAAAGAAAAACTCAAAGTTTACTTGTTTAATTTCATGAGTCATTGTTTCATTTAATTTTGATGCCCCCAAATTTTTCCGCTCTGGGTGCCCAGTTTACCTAATGGTCTACGGCCTTGGTTCAGACCACCGGCAATAACTCGCTCACTCTTGATGAAAGACAGCGTAGGATCTTTAACATCCACTAACAAGCCGTGCTGGCAGACGAGTACTCTTGCTTGACGTCCATGCAATGGACAGCGCACACATTGATGTCTCGCCTTGCATGCAAATCACCAGGGTGGGAGTTTATAGCTGGGTCAATGAGAGTGCGTATACCTACCTCTGAAGTCTAAGCTATCCTACCAGCTCATATAATGCATGTACAGTACAGCTCCTAACTCTGAAAGCCACCAGTGAATGCCTCATGTCCTTGCAGAAACTTCAAGACGTAGGAAGATGCGAGATTATCTCTGTGGCTAGGCTGCCAGAGAATCGGGAAAGGAACCGCTATACGAACATCCTGCCATGTAAGTTTAAATACCACCAATCACTCGAGTTATTAAGCCTATTATTTTAGCTCTTACACGTTAATTTTATTGTTATTTTAGCTCTTACACGTTAATTTTATTACGAGTTATTTTAGCTCTTACACGTTAATTTTATTAAGAGTTATTTTAGCTCTTACACGTTAATTTTATGAAGTTATTTTAGCTCTTACACGTTAATTTTATTAAGTTATTTTAGCTCTTACACGTTAATTTTATTAAGTTATTTTAGCTCTTACACGTTAATTTTATTGGTATTTTAGCTCTTACACGTTAATTTTATTGGTATTTTATCTCTTACACGTTAATTTTATTAAGTTATTTTAGCTCTTACACGTTAATTTTATTGTTATTTTAGCTCTTACACGTTAATTTTATTAAGAGTTATTTTAGCTCTTACACGTTAATTTTATTAAGTTATTTTAGCTCTTACACGTTAATTTTATTAAGAGTTATTTTATCTCTTACACGTTAATTTTATTAAGACTTATTTTAGCTCTTACACGTTAATTTTATTGTTATTTTAGCTCTTACACGTTAATTTTATTAAGAGTGATTTTAGCTCTTACACGTCAATTTTATTAAGTTATTTTAGCTCTTACACGTTAATTTTATTAAGTTATTTTATCTCTTACACGTTAATTTTATGAAGAGTTATTTTATCTCTTACACGTTAATTTTATTAAGACTTATTTTAGGTCTTACACGTTAATTTTATTGTTATTTTAGCTCTTACACGTTAATTTTATTACGAGTTATTTTAGCTCTTACACGTTAATTTTATTAAGAGTTATTTTAGCTCTTACACGTTAATTTTATTAAGAGTTATTTTAGCTCTTACACGTTAATTTTATTAAGTTATTTTAGCTCTTACACGTTAATTTTATTAAGAGTTATTTTAGCTCTTACACGTTAATTTTATGAAGTTATTTTAGCTCTTACACGTTAATTTTATTAAGAGTTATTTTAGCTCTTACACGTTAATTTTATTAAGTTATTTTAGCTCTTACACGTTAATTTTATTAAGAGTTCTTTTAGCTCTTACACGTTAATTTTATTAAGAGTTATTTTAGCTCTTACACGTTAATTTTATTGTTATTTTAGCTCTTACACGTTAATTTTATTAAGTTATTTTAGCTCTTACACGTTAATTTTATTAAGTTATTTTAGCTCTTACACGTTAATTTTATGAAGTTATTTTAGCTCTTACACGTTAATTTTATTAAGAGTTATTATAGCTCTTACACATTAATTTTATTAAGTTATTTTAGCTCTTACACGTTAATTTTATTAAGAGTTATTTTATCTCTTACACGTTAATTTTATTAAGACTTATTTTAGCTCTTACACGTTAATTTTATTGTTATTTTAGCTCTTACACGTTAATTTTATTAAGTTATTTTAGCTCTTACATGTTAATTTTATTAAGTTATTTTAGCTCTCACACGTTAATTTTATTAAGTTATTTTAGCTCTTACACGTTAATTTTATTAAGTTATTTTAGCTCTCACACGTTAATTTTATTAAGTTATTTTAGCTCTTACACGTTAATTTTATTAAGAGTTATTTTATCTCTTACACGTTAATTTTATTAAGACTTATTTTAGCTCTTACACGTTAATTTTATTGTTATTTTAGCTCTTACACGTTAATTTTATTAAGTTATTTTAGCTCTTACACGTTAGTTTTATTAAGTTATTTTATCTCTTACACGTTAATTTTATTAAGAGTTATTTTATCTCTTACACATTAATTTTATTAAGACTTATTTTAGGTCTTGCACGTTAATTTTATTGTTATTTTAGCTCTTACACGTTAATTTTATTACGAGTTATTTTAGCTCTTACACGTTAATTTTATTAAGAGTTATTTTAGCTCTTACACGTTAATTTTATGAAGTTATTTTAGCTCTTACACGTTAATTTTATGAAGTTATTTTAGCTCTTACACGTTAATTTTCTTAAGTTATTTTAGCTCTTACACGTTAATTTTATTGGTATTTTAGCTCTTACACGTTAATTTTATTGGTATTTTATCTCTTACACGTTAATTTTATTAAGTTATTTTAGCTCTTACACGTTAATTTTATTGTTATTTTAGCTCTTACACGTTAATTTTATTAAGAGTTATTTTAGCTCTTACACGTTAATTTTATTAAGTTATTTTAGCTCTTACACGTTAATTTTATTAAGTTATTTTAGCTCTTACACGTTAATTTTATTAAGAGTTATTTTAGCTCTTACACGTTAATTTTATTGTTATTTTAGCTCTTACACGTTAATTTTATTAAGAGTTATTTTAGCTCTTACATGTTAATTTTATTAAGTTATTTTAGCTCTTACACGTTAATTTTATGAAGTTATTTTAGCTCTTACACGTTAATTTTATTAAGAGTTATTTTAGCTCTTACACATTAATTTTATTAAGTTATTTTAGCTCTTACACGTTAATTTTATTAAGAGTTATTTTATCTCTTACACGTTAATTTTATTAAGACTTATTTTAGCTCTTACACGTTAATTTTATTGTTATTTTAGCTCTTACACGTTAATTTTATTAAGAGTTATTTTAGCTCTTACACGTTAATTTTATTAAGTTATTTTAGCTCTTACACGTTAATTTTATTAAGTTATTTTAGCTCTCACACGTTAATTTTATTAAGTTATTTTAGCTCTTACACGTTAATTTTATTAAGAGTTATTTTATCTCTTACACGTTAATTTTTTTAAGACTTATTTTAGCTCTTACATGTTAATTTTATTGTTATTTTAGCTCTTACACGTTAATTTTATTAAGAGTTATTTTAGCTCTTACACGTTCATTTTATTAAGTTATTTTAGCTCTTACACGTTAATTTTATTAAGTTATTTTTTCTCTTACACGTTAATTTTATTAAGAGTTATTTTATCTCTTACACGTTAATTTTATTAAGACTTATTTTAGGTCTTACACGTTAATTTTATTGTTATTTTAGCTCTTACACGTTAATTTTATTACGAGTTATTTTAGCTCTTACACGTTAATTTTATTAAGAGTTATTTTAGCTCTTACACGTTAATTTTATGAAGTTATTTTAGCTCTTACACGTTAATTTTATTAAGAGTTATTTTAGCTCTTACACGTTAATTTTATTAAGTTATTTTAGCTCTTACACGTTAATTTTATTAAGAGTTATTTTAGCTCTTACACGTTAATTTTATTAAGACTTATTTTAGCTCTTACACGTTAATTTTATTGTTATTTTAGCTCTTACACGTTAATTTTATTAAGAGTTATTTTAGCTCTTACATGTTAATTTTATTAAGTTATTTTAGCTCTTACACGTTAATTTTATTAAGAGTTATTTTATCTCTTACACGTTAATTTTATTAAGACTTATTTTAGCTCTTACACGTTCATTTTATGTTATTTTAGCTCTTACACGTTAATTTTATTACGAGTTATTTTAGCTCTTACACGTTAATTTTATTAAGAGTTATTTTAGCTCTTACACGTTAATTTTATTGTTATTTTAGCTCTTACACGTTAATTTTATTAAGAGTTATTTTAGCTCTTACACGTTAATTTTATTAAGTTATTTTAGCTCTTACACGTTAATTTTATGAAGTTATTTTAGCTCTTACACGTTAATTTTATTAAGAGTTATTTTAGCTCTTACACATTAATTTTATTAAGTTATTTTAGCTCTTACACGTTAATTTTATTAAGAGTTATTTTATCTCTTACACGTTAATTTTATTAAGACTTATTTTAGCTCTTACACGTTAATTTTATTGTTATTTTAGCTCTTACACGTTAATTTTATTAAGAGTTATTTTAGCTCTTACACGTTAATTTTATTAAGTTATTTTAGCTCTTACACGTTAATTTTATTAAGTTATTTTAGCTCTCACACGTTAATTTTATTAAGTTATTTTAGCTCTTACACGTTAATTTTATTAAGAGTTATTTTATCTCTTACACGTTAATTTTTTTAAGACTTATTTTAGCTCTTACATGTTAATTTTATTGTTATTTTAGCTCTTACACGTTAATTTTATTAAGAGTTATTTTAGCTCTTACACGTTCATTTTATTAAGTTATTTTAGCTCTTACACGTTAATTTTATTAAGTTATTTTTTCTCTTACACGTTAATTTTATTAAGAGTTATTTTATCTCTTACACGTTAATTTTATTAAGACTTATTTTAGGTCTTACACGTTAATTTTATTGTTATTTTAGCTCTTACACGTTAATTTTATTACGAGTTATTTTAGCTCTTACACGTTAATTTTATTAAGAGTTATTTTAGCTCTTACACGTTAATTTTATGAAGTTATTTTAGCTCTTACACGTTAATTTTATTAAGAGTTATTTTAGCTCTTACACGTTAATTTTATTAAGTTATTTTAGCTCTTACACGTTAATTTTATTAAGAGTTATTTTAGCTCTTACACGTTAATTTTATTAAGACTTATTTTAGCTCTTACACGTTAATTTTATTGTTATTTTAGCTCTTACACGTTAATTTTATTAAGAGTTATTTTAGCTCTTACATGTTAATTTTATTAAGTTATTTTAGCTCTTACACGTTAATTTTATTAAGTTATTTTATCTCTTACACGTTAATTTTATTAAGAGTTATTTTATCTCTTACACGTTAATTTTATTAAGACTTATTTTAGCTCTTACACGTTAATTTTATGAAGTTATTTTAGCTCTTACACTTTAATGTTATTAAGAGTTATTTTAGCTCTTACACGTTAATTTTATTAAGTTATTTTAGCTCTTACACGTTAATTTTATTAAGTTATTTTATCTCTTACACGTTAATTTTATTAAGAGTTATTTTATCTCTTACACGTTAATTTTATTAAGACTTATTTTAGCTCTTACACGTTCATTTTATGTTATTTTAGCTCTTACACGTTAATTTTATTACGAGTTATTTTAGCTCTTACACGTTAATTTTATTAAGAGTTATTTTAGCTCTTACACGTTAATTTTATTGTTATTTTAGCTCTTACACGTTAATTTTATTAAGAGTTATTTTAGCTCTTACACGTTAATTTTATTAAGTTATTTTAGCTCTTACACGTTAATTTTATGAAGTTATTTTAGCTCTTACACGTTAATTTTATTAAGAGTTATTTTAGCTCTTACACATTAATTTTATTAAGTTATTTTAGCTCTTACACGTTAATTTTATTAAGAGTTATTTTATCTCTTACACGTTAATTTTATTAAGACTTATTTTAGCTCTTACACGTTAATTTTATTGTTATTTTAGCTCTTACACGTTAATTTTATTAAGAGTTATTTTAGCTCTTACACGTTAATTTTATTAAGTTATTTTAGCTCTTACACGTTAATTTTATTAAGTTATTTTAGCTCTCACACGTTAATTTTATTAAGTTATTTTAGCTCTTACACGTTAATTTTATTAAGAGTTATTTTATCTCTTACACGTTAATTTTTTTAAGACTTATTTTAGCTCTTACATGTTAATTTTATTGTTATTTTAGCTCTTACACGTTAATTTTATTAAGAGTTATTTTAGCTCTTACACGTTCATTTTATTAAGTTATTTTAGCTCTTACACGTTAATTTTATTAAGTTATTTTTTCTCTTACACGTTAATTTTATTAAGAGTTATTTTATCTCTTACACGTTAATTTTATTAAGACTTATTTTAGGTCTTACACGTTAATTTTATTGTTATTTTAGCTCTTACACGTTAATTTTATTACGAGTTATTTTAGCTCTTACACGTTAATTTTATTAAGAGTTATTTTAGCTCTTACACGTTAATTTTATGAAGTTATTTTAGCTCTTACACGTTAATTTTATTAAGAGTTATTTTAGCTCTTACACGTTAATTTTATTAAGTTATTTTAGCTCTTACACGTTAATTTTATTAAGAGTTATTTTAGCTCTTACACGTTAATTTTATTAAGACTTATTTTAGCTCTTACACGTTAATTTTATTGTTATTTTAGCTCTTACACGTTAATTTTATTAAGAGTTATTTTAGCTCTTACATGTTAATTTTATTAAGTTATTTTAGCTCTTACACGTTAATTTTATTAAGTTATTTTATCTCTTACACGTTAATTTTATTAAGAGTTATTTTAGCTCTTACACGTTAATTTTATTAAGTTATTTTAGCTCTTACACGTTAATTTTATTAAGAGTTCTTTTAGCTCTTACACGTTAATTTTATTGTTATTTTAGCTCTTACACGTTAATTTTATTAAGAGCTATTTTAGCTCTGACACGTTAATTTTATTAAGTTATTTTAGCTCTTACACGTTAATTTTATTAAGTTATTTTAGCGCTTACACGTTAATTTTATTAAGAGTTATTTTAGCTCTTACACGTTAATTTCATAAAGTTATTTTAGCTCTTACACGTTAATTTTATTAAGAGTTATTTTATCTCTTACACGTTAATTTTATTAAGACTTATTTTAGCTCTTACACGTTAATTTTATTGTTATTTTAGCTCTTACACGTTAATTTTATTAAGAGTTATTTTAGCTCTCACACGTTAATTTTATTAAGTTATTTTAGCTCTTTCACGTTAATTTTATTAAGTTATTTTATCTCTTACACGTTAATTTTATTAAGAGTTATTTTATCTCTTACACGTTAATTTTATTAAGACTTATTTTAGCTCTTACACGTTCATTTTATGTTATTTTAGCTCTTACACGTTAATTTTATTACGAGTTATTTTAGCTCTTACACGTTAATTTTATTAAGAGTTATTTTAGCTCTTACACGCTAATTTTATTGTTATTTTAGCTCTTACACTTTAATTTTATTAAGAGTTATTTTAGCTCTTACACGTTAATTTTATTAAGACTTATTTTAGCTCTTACACGTTCATTTTATGTTATTTTAGCTCTTACACGTTAATTTTATTACGAGTTATTTTAGCTCTTACACGTTCATTTTATTAAGAGTTATTTTAGCTCTTACACGTTCATTTTATGTTATTTTAGCTCTTACACGTTAATTTTATTAAGTTATTTTAGCTCTTACACGTTAATTTTATTAAGAGTTATTTTAGCTCTTACACGTTAATTTTATTAAGACTTATTTTAGCTCTTACACGTTAATTTTATTGTTATTTTAGCTCTTACACGTTAATTTTATTAAGAGTTATTTTAGCTCTTACACGTTAATTTTATTAAGTTATTTTAGCTCTTACACGTTAATTTTATTGTTATTTTAGCTCTTACACGTTAATTTTATTAAGAGTTATTTTAGCTCTTACACGTTAATTTTATTAAGTTATTTTAGCTCTTGCACGTTAATTTTATTAAGAGTTATTTTATCTCTTACACGTTAATTTTATTAAGACTTATTTTAGCTCTTACACGTTCATTTTATGTTATTTTAGCTCTTACACGTTAATTTTATTACGAGTTATTTTAGCTCTTACACGTTAATTTTATTAAGAGTTATTTTAGCTCTTACACGTTAATTTTATTGTTATTTTAGCTCTTACACGTTAATTTTATTAAGAGTTATTTTAGCTCTTACACGTTAATTTTATGAAGTTATTTTAGCTCTTACACGTTAATTTTATGAAGTTATTTTAGCTCTTACACGTTAATTTTCTTAAGTTATTTTAGCTCTTACACGTTAATTTTATTGGTATTTTAGCTCTTACACGTTAATTTTATTGGTATTTTATCTCTTACACGTTAATTTTATTCAGTTATTTTAGCTCTTACACGTTAATTTTATTGTTATTTTAGCTCTTACACGTTAATTTTATTAAGAGTTATTTTAGCTCTTACACGTTAATTTTATTAAGTTATTTTAGCTCTTACACGTTAATTTTATTAAGTTATTTTAGCTCTTACACGTTAATTTTATTAAGAGTTATTTTAGCTCTTACACGTTAATTTTATTAAGTTATTTTAGCTCTTACACGTTAATTTTATTAAGAGTTATTTTATCTCTTACACGTTAATTTTATTAAGACTTATTTTAGCTCTTACACGTTAATTTTATTAAGTTATTTTAGCTCTTACACGTTAATTTTATTAAGAGTTATTTTAGCTCTTACACGTTAATTTTATTAAGTTATTTTAGCTCTTACACGTTAATTTTATTAAGAGTTATTTTATCTCTTACACATTAATTTTATTAAGACTTATTTTAGCTCTTACACGTTAATTTTATTGTTATTTTAGCTCTTACACTTTAATGTTATTAAGAGTTATTTTAGCTCTTACACGTTAATTTTATTAAGTTATTTTAGCTCTTACACGTTAATTTTATTAAGTTATTTTATCTCTTACACGTTAATTTTATTAAGAGTTATTTTATCTCTTACACGTTAATTTTATTAAGACTTATTTTAGCTCTTACACGTTCATTTTATGTTATTTTAGCTCTTACACGTTAATTTTATTACGAGTTATTTTAGCTCTTACACGTTAATTTTATTAAGAGTTATTTTAGCTCTTACACGTTAATTTTATTGTTATTTTAGCTCTTACACGTTAATTTTATTAAGAGTTATTTTAGCTCTTACACGTTAATTTTATTAAGTTATTTTAGCTCTTACACGTTAATTTTATGAAGTTATTTTAGCTCTTACACGTTAATTTTATTAAGAGTTATTTTAGCTCTTACACATTAATTTTATTAAGTTATTTTAGCTCTTACACGTTAATTTTATTAAGAGTTATTTTATCTCTTACACGTTAATTTTATTAAGACTTATTTTAGCTCTTACACGTTAATTTTATTGTTATTTTAGCTCTTACACGTTAATTTTATTAAGAGTTATTTTAGCTCTTACACGTTAATTTTATTAAGTTATTTTAGCTCTTACACGTTAATTTTATTAAGTTATTTTAGCTCTCACACGTTAATTTTATTAAGTTATTTTAGCTCTTACACGTTAATTTTATTAAGAGTTATTTTATCTCTTACACGTTAATTTTATTAAGACTTATTTTAGCTCTTACATGTTAATTTTATTGTTATTTTAGCTCTTACACGTTAATTTTATTAAGAGTTATTTTAGCTCTTACACGTTCATTTTATTAAGTTATTTTAGCTCTTACACGTTAATTTTATTAAGTTATTTTATCTCTTACACGTTAATTTTATTAAGAGTTATTTTATCTCTTACACGTTAATTTTATTAAGACTTATTTTAGGTCTTACACGTTAATTTTATTGTTATTTTAGCTCTTACACGTTAATTTTATTACGAGTTATTTTAGCTCTTACACGTTAATTTTATGAAGTTATTTTAGCTCTTACACGTTAATTTTATTAAGAGTTATTTTAGCTCTTACACGTTAATTTTATTAAGTTATTTTAGCTCTTACACGTTAATTTTATTAAGAGTTATTTTAGCTCTTACACGTTAATTTTATGAAGTTATTTTAGCTCTTACACGTTAATTTTATTAAGAGTTATTTTAGCTCTTACACGTTAATTTTATTAAGTTATTTTAGCTCTTACACGTTAATTTTATTAAGTTATTTTATCTCTTACACATTAATTTTATTAAGAGTTATTTTAGCTCTTACACGTTAATTTTATTAAGTTATTTTAGCTCTTACACGTTAATTTTATTAAGAGTTCTTTTAGCTCTTACACGTTAATTTTATTGTTATTTTAACTCTTACACGTTAATTTTATTAAGAGCTATTTTAGCTCTTACACGTTAATTTTATTAAGTTAGTTTAGCTCTTACACGTTAATTTTATTAAGTTATTTTAGCTCTTACACGTTAATTTTATTAAGAGTTATTTTAGCTCTTACACGTTAATTTTATTAAGAGTTATTTTATCTCTTACACATTAATTTTATTAAGACTTATTTTAGCTCTTACACGTTAATTTTATTGTTATTTTAGCTCTTACACGTTAATTTTATTAAGAGTTATTTTAGCTCTTACACGTTAATTTTATTAAGTTATTTTAGCTCTTACACGTTAATTTTATTAAGTTATTTTATCTCTTACACGTTAATTTTATTAAGAGTTATTTTATCTCTTACACGTTAATTTTATTAAGACTTATTTTAGCTCTTACACGTTAATTTTATGTTATTTTAGCTCTTACACGTTAATTTTATTACGAGTTATTTTAGCTCTTACACGTTAATTTTATTAAGAGTTATTTTAGCTCTTACACGTTAATTTTATTGTTATTTTAACTCTTACACGTTAATTTTATTAAGAGTTATTTTAGCTCTTACACGTTAATTTTATTAAGTTATTTTAGCTCTTACACGTTAATTTTATGAAGTTATTTTAGCTCTTACACGTTAATTTTATTAAGAGTTATTATAGCTCTTACACATTAATTTTATTAAGTTATTTTAGCTCTTACACGTTAATTTTATTAAGAGTTATTTTATCTCTTACACGTTAATTTTATTAAGACTTATTTTAGCTCTTACACGTTAATTTTATTGTTATTTTAGCTCTTACATGTTAATTTTATTAAGTTATTTTAGCTCTTACACGTTAATTTTATTAAGTTATTTTAGCTCTTACACGTTAATTTTATTAAGAGTTATTTTAGCTCTTACACGTTAATTTTATTGTTATTTTAGCTCTTACACGTTAATTTTATTAAGAGTTATTTTAGCTCTTACACGTTAATTTTATTAAGTTATTTTAGCTCTTACACGTTAATTTTATGAAGTTATTTTAGCTCTTACACGTTAATTTTATTAAGAGTTATTATAGCTCTTACACATTAATTTTATTAAGTTATTTTAGCTCTTACACGTTAATTTTATTAAGAGTTATTTTATCTCTTCCACGTTAATTTTATTAAGACTTATTTTAGCTCTTACACGTTAATTTTATTGTTATTTTAGCTCTTACACGTTAATTTTATTAAGTTATTTTATCTCTTACACGTTAATTTTATTAAGAGTTATTTTATCTCTTACACGTTAATTTTATTAAGACTTATTTTAGCTCTTACACGTTCATTTTATGTTATTTTAGCTCTTACACGTTAATTTTATTACGAGTTATTTTAGCTCTTACACGTTAATTTTATTAAGAGTTATTTTAGCTCTTACACGCTAATTTTATTGTTATTTTAGCTCTTACACTTTAATTTTATTAAGAGTTATTTTAGCTCTTACACGTTAATTTTATTAAGACTTATTTTAGCTCTTACACGTTCATTTTATGTTATTTTAGCTCTTACACGTTAATTTTATTACGAGTTATTTTAGCTCTTACACGTTAATTTTATTAAGAGTTATTTTAGCTCTTACACGTTCATTTTATGTTATTTTAGCTCTTACACGTTAATTTTATTACGAGTTATTTTAGCTCTTACACGCTAATTTTATTGTTATTTTAGCTCTTACACTTTAATTTTATTAAGAGTTTTTTTAGCTCTTACACGTTAATTTTATTAAGACTTATTTTAGCTCTTACACGTTCATTTTATGTTATTTTAGCTCTTACACGTTAATTTTATTACGAGTTATTTTAGCTCTTACACGTTAATTTTATTAAGAGTTATTTTAGCTCTTACACGTTCATTTTATGTTATTTTAGCTCTTACACGTTAATTTTATTAAGTTATTTTAGCTCTTACACGTTAATTTTATTAAGAGTTATTTTAGCTCTTACACGTTAATTTTATTAAGAGTTATTTTATCTCTTACACATTAATTTTATTAAGACTTATTTTAGCTCTTACACGTTAATTTTATTGTTATTTTAGCTCTTACACGTTAATTTTATTAAGAGTTATTTTAGCTCTTACACGTTAATTTTATTAAGTTATTTTAGCTCTTACACGTTAATTTTATTAAGTTATTTTATCTCTTACACGTTAATTTTATTAAGAGTTATTTTATCTCTTACACGTTAATTTTATTAAGACTTATTTTAGCTCTTACACGTTAATTTTATGTTATTTTAGCTCTTACACGTTAATTTTATTACGAGTTATTTTAGCTCTTACACGTTAATTTTATTAAGAGTTATTTTAGCTCTTACACGTTAATTTTATTGTTATTTTAACTCTTACACGTTAATTTTATTAAGAGTTATTTTAGCTCTTACACGTTAATTTTATTAAGTTATTTTAGCTCTTACACGTTAATTTTATGAAGTTATTTTAGCTCTTACACGTTAATTTTATTAAGAGT
Organism: Myxine glutinosa; assembly: GCF_964187855.1. Lineage (NCBI taxonomy): Eukaryota > Metazoa > Chordata > Myxini > Myxiniformes > Myxinidae > Myxine > Myxine glutinosa. The sequence continues at coordinate 107,803,883 of NC_136263.1, forward strand.
TATTATAGCTCTTACACATTAATTTTATTAAGTTATTTTAGCTCTTACACGTTAATTTTATTAAGAGTTATTTTATCTCTTACACGTTAATTTTATTAAGACTTATTTTAGCTCTTACACGTTAATTTTATTGTTATTTTAGCTCTTACATGTTAATTTTATTAAGTTATTTTAGCTCTTACACGTTAATTTTATTAAGTTATTTTAGCTCTTACACGTTAATTTTATTAAGAGTTATTTTAGCTCTTACACGTTAATTTTATTGTTATTTTAGCTCTTACGCGTTAATTTTATTAAGAGTTATTTTAGCTCTTACACGTTAATTTTATTAAGTTATTTTAGCTCTTACACGTTAATTTTATGAAGTTATTTTAGCTCTTACACGTTAATTTTATTAAGAGTTATTATAGCTCTTACACATTAATTTTATTAAGTTATTTTAGCTCTTACACGTTAATTTTATTAAGAGTTATTTTATCTCTTCCACGTTAATTTTATTAAGACTTATTTTAGCTCTTACACGTTAATTTTATTGTTATTTTAGCTCTTACACGTTAATTTTATTAAGTTATTTTATCTCTTACACGTTAATTTTATTAAGAGTTATTTTATCTCTTACACGTTAATTTTATTAAGACTTATTTTAGCTCTTACACGTTCATTTTATGTTATTTTAGCTCTTACACGTTAATTTTATTACGAGTTATTTTAGCTCTTACACGTTAATTTTATTAAGAGTTATTTTAGCTCTTACACGCTAATTTTATTGTTATTTTAGCTCTTACACTTTAATTTTATTAAGAGTTATTTTAGCTCTTACACGTTAATTTTATTAAGACTTATTTTAGCTCTTACACGTTCATTTTATGTTATTTTAGCTCTTACACATTAATTTTATTACGAGTTATTTTAGCTCTTACACGTTAATTTTATTAAGAGTTATTTTAGCTCTTACACGTTCATTTTATGTTATTTTAGCTCTTACACGTTAATTTTATTACGAGTTATTTTAGCTCTTACACGCTAATTTTATTGTTATTTTAGCTCTTACACTTTAATTTTATTAAGAGTTTTTTTAGCTCTTACACGTTAATTTTATTAAGACTTATTTTAGCTCTTACACGTTCATTTTATGTTATTTTAGCTCTTACACGTTAATTTTATTACGAGTTATTTTAGCTCTTACACGTTAATTTTATTAAGAGTTATTTTAGCTCTTACACGTTCATTTTATGTTATTTTAGCTCTTACACGTTAATTTTATTAAGTTATTTTAGCTCTTACACGTTAATTTTATTAAGAGTTATTTTAGCTCTTACACGTTAATTTTATTAAGACTTATTTTAGCTCTTACACGTTAATTTTATTGTTATTTTAGCTCTTACACGTTAATTTTATTAAGAGTTATTTTAGCTCTTACACGTTAATTTTATTAAGTTATTTTAGCTCTTACACGTTAATTTTATTGTTATTTTAGCTCTTACACGTTAATTTTATTAAGAGTTATTTTAGCTCTTACACGTTAATTTTATTAAGTTATTTTAGCTCTTACACGTTAATTTTATTAAGTTATTTTATCTCTTGCACGTTAATTTTATTAAGAGTTATTTTATCTCTTACACGTTAAATTTATTAAGACTTATTTTAGCTCTTACACGTTCATTTTATGTTATTTTAGCTCTTACACGTTAATTTTATTACGAGTTATTTTAGCTCTTACACGTTAATTTTATTAAGAGTTATTTTAGCTCTTACACGTTAATTTTATTGTTATTTTAGCTCTTACACGTTAATTTTATTAAGAGTTATTTTAGCTCTTACACGTTAATTTTATGAAGTTATTTTAGCTCTTACACATTAATTTTATTAAGAGTTATTTTAGCTCTTACACATTAATTTTATTAAGTTATTTTAGCTCTTACACGTTAATTTTATTAAGAGTTATTTTATCTCTTACACGTTAATTTTATTAAGACTTATTTGAGCTCTTACACGTTAATTTTATTGTTATTTTAGCTCTTACACGTTAATTTTATTAAGTTATTTTAGCTCTTACACGTTAATTTTATTAAGTTATTTTAGCTCTTACACGTTAATTTTATTAAGTTATTTTAGCTCTTACACGTTAATTTTATTAAGAGTTATTTTAGCTCTTACACGTTAATTTTATTAAGTTATTTTAGCTCTTACACGTTAATTTTATTAAGAGTTATTTTATCTCTTACACGTTAATTTTATTAAGACTTATTTTAGCTCTTACACGTTAATTTCATTGTTATTTTAGCTCTTACACTTTAATTTTATTAAGAGTTATTTTAGCTCTTACACGTTAATTTTATTAAGTTATTTTAGCTCTTACACGTTAATTTTATTAAGTTATTTTATCTCTTACACGTTAATTTTATTAAGAGTTATTTTATCTCTTACACGTTAATTTTATTAAGACTTATTTTAGCTCTTACATGTTCATTTTATGTTATTTTAGCTCTTACACGTTAATTTTATTACGAGTTATTTTAGCTCTTACACGTTAATTTTATTAAGAGTTATTTTAGCTCCTACACGTTAATTTTATTGTTATTTTAGCTCTTACACGTTAATTTTATTAAGAGTTATTTTATCTCTTACACGTTAATTTTATTAAGACTTATTTTAGCTCTTACACGTTCATTTTATGTTATTTTAGCTCTTACACGTTAATTTTATTACGAGTTATTTTAGCTCTTACACGTTAATTTTATTAAGAGTTATTTTAGCTCTTACACGCTAATTTTATTGTTATTTTAGCTCTTACACTTTAATTTTATTAAGAGTTATTTTAGCTCTTACACGTTAATTTTATTAAGACTTATTTTAGCTCTTACACGTTCATTTTATGTTATTTTAGCTCTTACACGTTAATTTTATTACGAGTTATTTTAGCTCTTACACGTTAATTTTATTAAGAGTTATTTTAGCTCTTACACGTTCATTTTATGTTATTTTAGCTCTTACACGTTAATTTTATTACGAGTTATTTTAGCTCTTACACGCTAATTTTATTGTTATTTTAGCTCTTACACTTTAATTTTATTAAGAGTTATTTTAGCTCTTACACGTTAATTTTATTAAGACTTATTTTAGCTCTTACACGTTCATTTTATGTTATTTTAGCTCTTACACGTTAATTTTATTACGAGTTATTTTAGCTCTTACACGTTAATTTTATTAAGAGTTATTTTAGCTCTTACACGTTCATTTTATGTTATTTTAGCTCTTACACGTTAATTTTATTAAGTTATTTTAGCTCTTACACGTTAATTTTATTAAGAGTTATTTTAGCTCTTACACGTTAATTTTATTAAGACTTATTTTAGCTCTTACACGTTAATTTTATTGTTATTTTAGCTCTTACACGTTAATTTTATTAAGAGTTATTTTAGCTCTTACACGTTAATTTTATTAAGTTATTTTAGCTCTTACACGTTAATTTTATTGTTATTTTAGCTCTTACACGTTAATTTTATTAAGAGTTATTTTAGCTCTTACACGTTAATTTTATTAAGTTATTTTAGCTCTTACACGTTAATTTTATTAAGTTATTTTATCTCTTGCACGTTAATTTTATTAAGAGTTATTTTATCTCTTACACGTTAAATTTATTAAGACTTATTTTAGCTCTAACACGTTCATTTTATGTTATTTTAGCTCTTACATGTTAATTTTATTACGAGTTATTTTAGCTCTTACACGTTAATTTTATTAAGAGTTATTTTAGCTCTTACACGTTAATTTTATTGTTATTTTAGCTCTTACACGTTAATTTTATTAAGAGTTATTTTAGCTCTTACACGTTAATTTTATGAAGTTATTTTAGCTCTTACACATTAATTTTATTAAGAGTTATTTTAGCTCTTACACATTAATTTTATTAAGTTATTTTAGCTCTTACACGTTAATTTTATTAAGAGTTATTTTATCTCTTACACGTTAATTTTATTAAGACTTATTTGAGCTCTTACACGTTAATTTTATTGTTATTTTAGCTCTTACACGTTAATTTTATTAAGTTATTTTAGCTCTTACACGTTAATTTTATTAAGTTATTTTAGCTCTTACACGTTAATTTTATTAAGTTATTTTAGCTCTTACACGTTAATTTTATTAAGAGTTATTTTAGCTCTTACACGTTAATTTTATTAAGTTATTTTAGCTCTTACACGTTAATTTTATTAAGAGTTATTTTATCTCTTACACGTTAATTTTATTAAGACTTATTTTAGCTCTTACACGTTAATTTTATTGTTATTTTAGCTCTTACACTTTAATTTTATTAAGAGTTATTTTAGCTCTTACACGTTAATTTTATTAAGTTATTTTAGCTCTTACACGTTAATTTTATTAAGTTATTTTATCTCTTACACGTTAATTTTATTAAGAGTTATTTTATCTCTTACACGTTAATTTTATTAAGACTTATTTTAGCTCTTACACGTTCATTTTATGTTATTTTAGCTCTTACACGTTAATTTTATTACGAGTTATTTTAGCTCTTACACGTTAATTTTATTAAGAGTTATTTTAGCTCCTACACGTTAATTTTATTGTTATTTTAGCTCTTACACGTTAATTTTATTAAGAGTTATTTTAGCTCTTACACGTTAATTTTATTAAGTTATTTTAGCTCTTACACGTTAATTTTATGAAGTTATTTTAGCTCTTACACGTTAATTTTATTAAGAGTTATTTTAGCTCTTACACATTAATTTTATTAAGTTATTTTAGCTCTTACACGTTAATTTTATTAAGAGTTATTTTATCTCTTACACGTTAATTTTATTAAGACTTATTTTAGCTCTTACACATTAATTTTATTGTTATTTTAGCTCTTACATGTTAATTTTATTAAGAGTTATTTTAGCTCTTACACGTTAATTTTATTAAGTTATTTTAGCTCTTACACGTTAATTTTATTAAGTTATTTTAGCTCTTACACGTTAATTTTATTAAGAGTTATTTTATCTCTTACACGTTAATTTTATTAAGACTTATTTTAGCTCTTACACGTTAATTTTATTGTTATTTTAGCTCTTACACGTTAATTTTATTAAGAGTGATTTTAGCTCTTACACGTCAATTTTATTAAGTTATTTTAGCTCTTACACGTTAATTTTATTAAGTTATTTTATCTCTTACACGTTAATTTTATTAAGAGTTATTTTATCTCTTACACGTTAATTTTATTAAGACTTATTTTAGGTCTTACACGTTAATTTTATTGTTATTTTAGCTCTTACACGTTAATTTTATTACGAGTTATTTTAGCTCTTACACGTTAATTTTATTAAGAGTTATTTTAGCTCTTACACGTTAATTTTATGAAGTTATTTTAGCTCTTACACGTTAATTTTATTAAGAGTTATTTTAGCTCTTACACGTTAATTTTATTAAGTTATTTTAGCTCTTACACGTTAATTTTATTAAGAGTTATTTTAGCTCTTACACGTTAATTTTATGAAGTTATTTTAGCTCTTACACGTTAATTTTATTAAGAGTTATTTTAGCTCTTACACGTTAATTTTATTAAGTTATTTTAGCTCTTACACGTTAATTTTATTAAGAGTTCTTTTAGCTCTTACACGTTAATTTTATTGTTATTTTAACTCTTACACGTTAATTTTATTAAGAGCTATTTTAGCTCTTACACGTTAATTTTATTAAGTTATTTTAGCTCTTACACGTTAATTTTATTAAGTTATTTTAGCTCTTACACGTTAATTTTATTAAGAGTTATTTTAGCTCTTACACGTTAATTTTATTAAGTTATTTTAGCTCTTACACGTTAATTTTATTAAGAGTTATTTTATCTCTTACACGTTAATTTTATTAAGACTTATTTTAGCTCTTACACGTTAATTTTATTGTTATTTTAGCTCTTACACGTTAATTTTATTAAGAGTTATTTTAGCTCTTACACGTTAATTTTATTAAGTTATTTTAGCTCTTACACGTTAATTTTATTAAGTTATTTTATCTCTTACACGTTAATTTTATTAAGAGTTATTTTATCTCTTACACGTTAATTTTATTAAGACTTATTTTAGCTCTTACACGTTAATTTTATTGTTATTTTAGCTCTTACACGTTAATTTTATTACGAGTTATTTTAGCTCTTACACGTTAATTTTATTAAGAGTTATTTTAGCTCTTACACGTTAATTTTATTGTTATTTTAGCTCTTACACGTTAATTTTATTAAGAGTTATTTTAGCTCTTACACGTTAATTTTATTAAGTTATTTTAGCTCTTACACGTTAATTTTATGAAGTTATTTTAGCTCTTACACGTTAATTTTATTAAGAGTTATTATAGCTCTTACACATTAATTTTATTAAGTTATTTTAGCTCTTACACGTTAATTTTATTAAGAGTTATTTTATCTCTTACACGTTAATTTTATTAAGACTTATTTTAGCTCTTACACGTTAATTTTATTGTTATTTTAGCTCTTACACGTTAATTTTATTAAGTTATTTTAGCTCTTACACGTTAATTTTATTAAGTTATTTTAGCTCTCACACGTTAATTTTATTAAGTTATTTTAGCTCTTACACGTTAATTTTATTAAGTTATTTTAGCTCTTACACGTTAATTTTATTAAGTTATTTTAGCTCTTACACGTTAATTTTATTGTTATTTTAGCTCTTACACGTTAATTTTATTAAGAGTTATTTTAGCTCTTACACGTTAATTTTATTAAGTTATTTTAGCTCTTACACGTTAATTTTATGAAGTTATTTTAGCTCTTACACGTTAATTTTATTAAGAGTTATTTTAGCTCTTACACATTAATTTTATTAAGTTATTTTAGCTCTTACACGTTAATTTTATTAAGAGTTATTTTATCTCTTACACGTTAATTTTATTAAGACTTATTTTAGCTCTTACACATTAATTTTATTGTTATTTTAGCTCTTACATGTTAATTTTATTAAGAGTTATTTTAGCTCTTACACGTTAATTTTATTAAGTTATTTTAGCTCTTACACGTTAATTTTATTAAGTTATTTTAGCTCTTACACGTTAATTTTATTAAGAGTTATTTTATCTCTTACACGTTAATTTTATTAAGACTTATTTTAGCTCTTACACGTTAATTTTATTGTTATTTTAGCTCTTACACGTTAATTTTATTAAGAGTGATTTTAGCTCTTACACGTCAATTTTATTAAGTTATTTTAGCTCTTACACGTTAATTTTATTAAGTTATTTTATCTCTTACACGTTAATTTTATTAAGAGTTATTTTATCTCTTACACGTTAATTTTATTAAGACTTATTTTAGGTCTTACACGTTAATTTTATTGTTATTTTAGCTCTTACACGTTAATTTTATTACGAGTTATTTTAGCTCTTACACGTTAATTTTATTAAGAGTTATTTTAGCTCTTACACGTTAATTTTATGAAGTTATTTTAGCTCTTACACGTTAATTTTATTAAGAGTTATTTTAGCTCTTACACGTTAATTTTATTAAGTTATTTTAGCTCTTACACGTTAATTTTATTAAGAGTTATTTTAGCTCTTACACGTTAATTTTATGAAGTTATTTTAGCTCTTACACGTTAATTTTATTAAGAGTTATTTTAGCTCTTACACGTTAATTTTATTAAGTTATTTTAGCTCTTACACGTTAATTTTATTAAGAGTTCTTTTAGCTCTTACACGTTAATTTTATTGTTATTTTAACTCTTACACGTTAATTTTATTAAGAGCTATTTTAGCTCTTACACGTTAATTTTATTAAGTTATTTTAGCTCTTACACGTTAATTTTATTAAGTTATTTTAGCTCTTACACGTTAATTTTATTAAGAGTTATTTTAGCTCTTACACGTTAATTTTATTAAGTTATTTTAGCTCTTACACGTTAATTTTATTAAGAGTTATTTTATCTCTTACACGTTAATTTTATTAAGACTTATTTTAGCTCTTACACGTTAATTTTATTGTTATTTTAGCTCTTACACGTTAATTTTATTAAGAGTTATTTTAGCTCTTACACGTTAATTTTATTAAGTTATTTTAGCTCTTACACGTTAATTTTATTAAGTTATTTTATCTCTTACACGTTAATTTTATTAAGAGTTATTTTATCTCTTACACGTTAATTTTATTAAGACTTATTTTAGCTCTTACACGTTAATTTTATTGTTATTTTAGCTCTTACACGTTAATTTTATTACGAGTTATTTTAGCTCTTACACGTTAATTTTATTAAGAGTTATTTTAGCTCTTACACGTTAATTTTATTGTTATTTTAGCTCTTACACGTTAATTTTATTAAGAGTTATTTTAGCTCTTACACGTTAATTTTATTAAGTTATTTTAGCTCTTACACGTTAATTTTATGAAGTTATTTTAGCTCTTACACGTTAATTTTATTAAGAGTTATTATAGCTCTTACACATTAATTTTATTAAGTTATTTTAGCTCTTACACGTTAATTTTATTAAGAGTTATTTTATCTCTTACACGTTAATTTTATTAAGACTTATTTTAGCTCTTACACGTTAATTTTATTGTTATTTTAGCTCTTACACGTTAATTTTATTAAGTTATTTTAGCTCTTACACGTTAATTTTATTAAGTTATTTTAGCTCTCACACGTTAATTTTATTAAGTTATTTTAGCTCTTACACGTTAATTTTATTAAGTTATTTTAGCTCTTACACGTTAATTTTATTAAGTTATTTTAGCTCTTACACGTTAATTTTATTAAGAGTTATTTTATCTCTTACATGTTAATTTTATTAAGACTTATTTTAGCTCTTACACGTTAATTTTATTGTTATTTTAGCTCTTACACGTTAATTTTATTAAGTTATTTTAGCTCTTACACGTTAGTTTTATTAAGTTATTTTATCTCTTACACGTTAATTTTATTAAGAGTTATTTTATCTCTTACACATTAATTTTATTAAGACTTATTTTAGGTCTTGCACGTTAATTTTATTGTTATTTTAGCTCTTACACGTTAATTTTATTACGAGTTATTTTAGCTCTTACACGTTAATTTTATTAAGAGTTATTTCAGCTCTTACACGTTAATTTTATGAAGTTATTTTAGCTCTTACACGTTAATTTTATGAAGTTATTTTAGCTCTTACACGTTAATTTTCTTAAGTTATTTTAGCTCTTACACGTTAATTTTATTGGTATTTTAGCTCTTACACGTTAATTTTATTGGTATTTTATCTCTTACACGTTAATTTTATTAAGTTATTTTAGCTCTTACACGTTAATTTTATTGTTATTTTAGCTCTTACACGTTAATTTTATTAAGAGTTATTTTAGCTCTTACACGTTAATTTTATTAAGTTATTTTAGCTCTTACACGTTAATTTTATTAAGTTATTTTAGCTCTTACACGTTAATTTTATTAAGAGTTATTTTAGCTCTTACACGTTAATTTTATTAAGTTATTTTAGCTCTTACACGTTAATTTTATTAAGAGTTATTTTATCTCTTACACGTTAATTTTATTAAGACTTATTTTAGCTCTTACACGTTAATTTTATTAAGTTATTTTAGCTCTTACACGTTAATTTTATTAAGAGTTATTTTAGCTCTTACACGTTAATTTTATTAAGTTATTTTAGCTCTTACACGTTAATTTTATTAAGAGTTATTTTATCTCTTACACATTAATTTTATTAAGACTTATTTTAGCTCTTACACGTTAATTTTATTGTTATTTTAGCTCTTACACTTTAATGTTATTAAGAGTTATTTTAGCTCTTACACGTTAATTTTATTAAGTTATTTTAGCTCTTACACGTTAATTTTATTAAGTTATTTGATCTCTTACACGTTAATTTTATTAAGAGTTATTTTATCTCTTACACGTTAATTTTATTAAGACTTATTTTAGCTCTTACACGTTCATTTTATGTTATTTTAGCTCTTACACGTTAATTTTATTACGAGTTATTTTAGCTCTTACACGTTAATTTTATTAAGAGTTATTTTAGCTCTTACACGTTAATTTTATTGTTATTTTAGCTCTTACACGTTAATTTTATTAAGAGTTATTTTAGCTCTTACACGTTAATTTTATTAAGATATTTTAGCTCTTACACGTTAATTTTATGAAGTTATTTTAGCCCTTACACGTTAATTTTATTAAGAGTTATTTTAGCTCTTACACATTAATTTTATTAAGTTATTTTAGCTCTTACACGTTAATTTTATTAAGAGTTATTTTATCTCTTACACGTTAATTTTATTAAGACTTATTTTAGCTCTTACACGTTAATTTTATTGTTATTTTAGCTCTTACACATTAATTTTATTAAGAGTTATTTTAGCTCTTACACGTTAATTTTATTAAGTTATTTTAGCTCTTACACGTTAATTTTATTAAGTTATTTTAGCTCTCACACGTTAATTTTATTAAGTTATTTTAGCTCTTACACGTTAATTTTATTAAGAGTTATTTTATCTCTTACACGTTAATTTTATTAAGACTTATTTTAGCTCTTACATGTTAATTTTATTGTTATTTTAGCTCTTACACGTTAATTTTATTAAGAGTTATTTTAGCTCTTACACGTTCATTTTATTAAGTTATTTTAGCTCTTACACGTTAATTTTATTAAGTTATTTTATCTCTTACACGTTAATTTTATTAAGAGTTATTTTATCTCTTACACGTTAATTTTATTAAGACTTATTTTAGGTCTGACACGTTAATTTTATTGTTATTTTAGCTCTTACACGTTAATTTTATTACGAGTTATTTTAGCTCTTACACGTTAATTTTATTAAGAGTTATTTTAGCTCTTACACGTTAATTTTATGAAGTTATTTTAGCTCTTACACGTTAATTTTATTAAGAGTTATTTTAGCTCTTACACGTTAATTTTATTAAGTTATTTTAGCTCTTACACGTTAATTTTATTAAGAGTTCTTTTAGCTCTTACACGTTAATTTTATTGTTATTTTAACTCTTACACGTTAATTTTATTAAGAGCTATTTTAGCTCTTACACGTTAATTTTATTAAGTTATTTTAGCTCTTACACGTTAATTTTATTAAGTTATTTTATCTCTTACACGTTAATTTTATTAAGAGTTATTTTATCTCTTACACGTTAATTTTATTAAGACTTATTTTAGCTCTTACACGTTAATTTTATGTTATTTTAGCTCTTACACGTTAATTTTATTACGAGTTATTTTAGCTCTTACACGTTAATTTTATTAAGAGTTATTTTAGCTCTTACACGTTAATTTTATTGTTATTTTAGCTCTTACACATTAATTTTATTACGAGTTATTTTAGCTCTTACACGTTAATTTTATTAAGTTATTTTAGCTCTTACACGTTAATTTTATGAAGTTATTTTAGCTCTTACACGTTAATTTTATTAAGAGTTATTATAGCTCTTACACATTAATTTTATTAAGTTATTTTAGCTCTTACACGTTAATTTTATTAAGAGTTTTTTTTATCTCTTACACGTTAATTTTATTAAGACTTATTTTAGCTCTTACACGTTAATTTTATTGTTATTTTAGCTCTTACACGTTAATTTTATTAAGTTACTTTAGCTCTTACACGTTAATTTTATTAAGTTATTTTAGCTCTTACACGTTAATTTTATGAAGTTATTTTAGCTCTTACACGTTAATTTTATTAAGAGTTATTATAGCTCTTACACATTAATTTTATTAAGTTATTTTAGCTCTTACACGTTAATTTTATTAAGAGTTATTTTATCTCTTACACGTTAATTTTATTAAGACTTATTTTAGCTCTTACACGTTAATTTTATTAAGACTTATTTTAGCTCTTACACATTAATTTTATTAAGTTATTTTAGCTCTTACACGTTAATTTTATTAAGAGTTATTTTATCTCTTACACGTTAATTTTATTAAGACTTATTTTAGCTCTTACACATTAATTTTATTGTTATTTTAGCTCTTACATGTTAATTTTATTAAGAGTTATTTTAGCTCTTACACGTTAATTTTATTAAGTTATTTTAGCTCTTACACGTTAATTTTATTAAGTTATTTTAGCTCTTACACGTTAATTTTATTAAGAGTTATTTTATCTCTTACACGTTAATTTTATTAAGACTTATTTTAGCTCTTACACGTTAATTTTATTGTTATTTTAGCTCTTACACGTTAATTTTATTAAGAGTGATTTTAGCTCTTACACGTCAATTTTATTAAGTTATTTTAGCTCTTACACGTTAATTTTATTAAGTTATTTTATCTCTTACACGTTAATTTTATTAAGAGTTATTTTATCTCTTACACGTTAATTTTATTAAGACTTATTTTAGGTCTTACACGTTAATTTTATTGTTATTTTAGCTCTTACACGTTAATTTTATTACGAGTTATTTTAGCTCTTACACGTTAATTTTATTAAGAGTTATTTTAGCTCTTACACGTTAATTTTATGAAGTTATTTTAGCTCTTACACGTTAATTTTATTAAGAGTTATTTTAGCTCTTACACGTTAATTTTATTAAGTTATTTTAGCTCTTACACGTTAATTTTATTAAGAGTTATTTTAGCTCTTACACGTTAATTTTATGAAGTTATTTTAGCTCTTACACGTTAATTTTATTAAGAGTTATTTTAGCTCTTACACGTTAATTTTATTAAGTTATTTTAGCTCTTACACGTTAATTTTATTAAGAGTTCTTTTAGCTCTTACACGTTAATTTTATTGTTATTTTAACTCTTACACGTTAATTTTATTAAGAGCTATTTTAGCTCTTACACGTTAATTTTATTAAGTTATTTTAGCTCTTACACGTTAATTTTATTAAGTTATTTTAGCTCTTACACGTTAATTTTATTAAGAGTTATTTTAGCTCTTACACGTTAATTTTATTAAGTTATTTTAGCTCTTACACGTTAATTTTATTAAGAGTTATTTTATCTCTTACACGTTAATTTTATTAAGACTTATTTTAGCTCTTACACGTTAATTTTATTGTTATTTTAGCTCTTACACGTTAATTTTATTAAGAGTTATTTTAGCTCTTACACGTTAATTTTATTAAGTTATTTTAGCTCTTACACGTTAATTTTATTAAGTTATTTTATCTCTTACACGTTAATTTTATTAAGAGTTATTTTATCTCTTACACGTTAATTTTATTAAGACTTATTTTAGCTCTTACACGTTAATTTTATTGTTATTTTAGCTCTTACACGTTAATTTTATTACGAGTTATTTTAGCTCTTACACGTTAATTTTATTAAGAGTTATTTTAGCTCTTACACGTTAATTTTATTGTTATTTTAGCTCTTACACGTTAATTTTATTAAGAGTTATTTTAGCTCTTACACGTTAATTTTATTAAGTTATTTTAGCTCTTACACGTTAATTTTATGAAGTTATTTTAGCTCTTACACGTTAATTTTATTAAGAGTTATTATAGCTCTTACACATTAATTTTATTAAGTTATTTTAGCTCTTACACGTTAATTTTATTAAGAGTTATTTTATCTCTTACACGTTAATTTTATTAAGACTTATTTTAGCTCTTACACGTTAATTTTATTGTTATTTTAGCTCTTACACGTTAATTTTATTAAGTTATTTTAGCTCTTACACGTTAATTTTATTAAGTTATTTTAGCTCTCACACGTTAATTTTATTAAGTTATTTTAGCTCTTACACGTTAATTTTATTAAGTTATTTTAGCTCTTACACGTTAATTTTATTAAGTTATTTTAGCTCTTACACGTTAATTTTATTAAGAGTTATTTTATCTCTTACATGTTAATTTTATTAAGACTTATTTTAGCTCTTACACGTTAATTTTATTGTTATTTTAGCTCTTACACGTTAATTTTATTAAGTTATTTTAGCTCTTACACGTTAGTTTTATTAAGTTATTTTATCTCTTACACGTTAATTTTATTAAGAGTTATTTTATCTCTTACACATTAATTTTATTAAGACTTATTTTAGGTCTTGCACGTTAATTTTATTGTTATTTTAGCTCTTACACGTTAATTTTATTACGAGTTATTTTAGCTCTTACACGTTAATTTTATTAAGAGTTATTTTAGCTCTTACACGTTAATTTTATGAAGTTATTTTAGCTCTTACACGTTAATTTTATGAAGTTATTTTAGCTCTTACACGTTAATTTTATTGGTATTTTAGCTCTTACACGTTAATTTTATTGGTATTTTATCTCTTACACGTTAATTTTATTAAGTTATTTTAGCTCTTACACGTTAATTTTATTGTTATTTTAGCTCTTACACGTTAATTTTATTAAGAGTTATTTTAGCTCTTACACGTTAATTTTATTAAGTTATTTTAGCTCTTACACGTTAATTTTATTAAGTTATTTTAGCTCTTACACGTTAATTTTATTAAGAGTTATTTTAGCTCTTACACGTTAATTTTATTAAGTTATTTTAGCTCTTACACGTTAATTTTATTAAGAGTTATTTTATCTCTTACACGTTAATTTTATTAAGACTTATTTTAGCTCTTACACGTTAATTTTATTAAGTTATTTTAGCTCTTACACGTTAATTTTATTAAGAGTTATTTTAGCTCTTACACGTTAATTTTATTAAGTTATTTTAGCTCTTACACGTTAATTTTATTAAGAGTTATTTTATCTCTTACACATTAATTTTATTAAGACTTATTTTAGCTCTTACACGTTAATTTTATTGTTATTTTAGCTCTTACACTTTAATGTTATTAAGAGTTATTTTAGCTCTTACACGTTAATTTTATTAAGTTATTTTAGCTATTACACGTTAATTTTATTAAGTTATTTGATCTCTTACACGTTAATTTTATTAAGAGTTATTTTATCTCTTACACGTTAATTTTATTAAGACTTATTTTAGCTCTTACACGTTCATTTTATGTTATTTTAGCTCTTACACGTTAATTTTATTACGAGTTATTTTAGCTCTTACACGTTAATTTTATTAAGAGTTATTTTAGCTCTTACACGTTAATTTTATTGTTATTTTAGCTCTTACACGTTAATTTTATTAAGAGTTATTTTAGCTCTTACACGTTAATTTTATTAAGTTATTTTAGCTCTTACACGTTAATTTTATGAAGTTATTTTAGCCCTTACACGTTAATTTTATTAAGAGTTATTTTAGCTCTTACACATTAATTTTATTAAGTTATTTTAGCTCTTACACGTTAATTTTATTAAGAGTTATTTTATCTCTTACACGTTAATTTTATTAAGACTTATTTTAGCTCTTACACGTTAATTTTATTGTTATTTTAGCTCTTACACGTTAATTTTATTAAGAGTTATTTTAGCTCTTACACGTTAATTTTATTAAGTTATTTTAGCTCTTACACGTTAATTTTATTAAGTTATTTTAGCTCTCACACGTTAATTTTATTAAGTTATTTTAGCTCTTACACGTTAATTTTATTAAGAGTTATTTTATCTCTTACACGTTAATTTTATTAAGACTTATTTTAGCTCTTACATGTTAATTTTATTGTTATTTTAGCTCTTACACGTTAATTTTATTAAGAGTTATTTTAGCTCTTACACGTTCATTTTATTAAGTTATTTTAGCTCTTACACGTTAATTTTATTAAGTTATTTTATCTCTTACACGTTAATTTTATTAAGAGTTATTTTATCTCTTACACGTTAATTTTATTAAGACTTATTTTAGGTCTTACACGTTAATTTTATTGTTATTTTAGCTCTTACACGTTAATTTTATTACGAGTTATTTTAGCTCTTACACGTTAATTTTATTAAGAGTTATTTTAGCTCTTACACGTTAATTTTATGAAGTTATTTTAGCTCTTACACGTTAATTTTATTAAGAGTTATTTTAGCTCTTACACGTTAATTTTATTAAGTTATTTTAGCTCTTACACGTTAATTTTATTAAGAGTTCTTTTAGCTCTTACACGTTAATTTTATTGTTATTTTAACTCTTACACGTTAATTTTATTAAGAGCTATTTTAGCTCTTACACGTTAATTTTATTAAGTTATTTTAGCTCTTACACGTTAATTTTATTAAGTTATTTTATCTCTTACACGTTAATTTTATTAAGAGTTATTTTATCTCTTACACGTTAATTTTATTAAGACTTATTTTAGCTCTTACACGTTAATTTTATGTTATTTTAGCTCTTACACGTTAATTTTATTACGAGTTATTTTAGCTCTTACACGTTAATTTTATTAAGAGTTATTTTAGCTCTTACACGTTAATTTTATTGTTATTTTAGCTCTTACACATTAATTTTATTAAGAGTTATTTTAGCTCTTACACGTTAATTTTATTAAGTTATTTTAGCTCTTACACGTTAATTTTATGAAGTTATTTTAGCTCTTACACGTTAATTTTATTAAGAGTTATTATAGCTCTTACACATTAATTTTATTAAGTTATTTTAGCTCTTACACGTTAATTTTATTAAGAGTTTTTTTTATCTCTTACACGTTAATTTTATTAAGACTTATTTTAGCTCTTACACGTTAATTTTATTAAGTTATTTTAGCTCTTACACGTTAATTTTATGAAGTTATTTTAGCTCTTACACGTTAATTTTATTAAGAGTTATTATAGCTCTTACACATTAATTTTATTAAGTTATTTTAGCTCTTACACGTTAATTTTATTAAGAGTTATTTTATCTCTTACACGTTAATTTTATTAAGACTTATTTTAGCTCTTACACGTTAATTTTATTAAGACTTATTTTAGCTCTTACACGTTAATTTTATTGTTATTTTAGCTCTTACACGTTAATTTTATTAAGTTATTTTATCTCTTACACGTTAATTTTATTAAGAGTTATTTTAGCTCTTACACGTTAATTTTATTAAGACTTATTTTAGCTCTTACACGTTCATTTTATGTTATTTTAGCTCTTACACGTTAATTTTATTACGAGTTATTTTAGCTCTTACACGTTAATTTTATTAAGAGTTATTTTAGCTCTTACACGTTCATTTTATGTTATTTTAGCTCTTACACGTTAATTTTATTAAGTTATTTTAGCTCTTACACGTTAATTTTATTAAGAGTTATTTTAGCTCTTACACGTTAATTTTATTAAGTTATTTTAGCTCTTACACGTTAATTTTATTAAGAGTTATTTTAGCTCTTACACGTTAATTTTATTAAGAGTTATTTTATCTCTTACACGTTAATTTTATTAAGACTTATTTTAGCTCTTACACGTTAATTTTATTGTTATTTTAGCTCTTACACGTTAATTTTATTAAGTTATTTTAGCTCTTACACGTTAATTTTATTAAGTTATTTTAGTTCTCACACGTTAATTTTATTAAGTTATTTTAGCTCTTACACGTTAATTTTATTAAGAGTTATTTTATCTCTTACACGTTAATTTTATTAAGACTTATTTTAGCTCTTACATGTTAATTTTATTGTTATTTTAGCTCTTACACTTTAATTTTATTAAGAGTTATTTTAGCTCTTACACGTTAATTTTATTAAGACTTATTTTAGCTCTTACACGTTCATTTTATATTATTTTAGCTCTTACACGTTAATTTTATTACGAGTTATTTTAGCTCTTACACGTTAATTTTATTAAGAGTTATTTTAGCTCTTACACGTTCATTTTATGTTATTTTAGCTCTTACACGTTAATTTTATTAAGTTATTTTAGCTCTTACACGTTAATTTTATTAAGAGTTATTTTAGCTCTTACACGTTAATTTTATTAAGACTTATTTTAGCTCTTACACGTTAATTTTATTGTTATTTTAGCTCTTACACGTTAATTTTATTAAGAGTTATTTTAGCTCTTACACGTTAATTTTATTAAGTTATTTTAGCTCTTACACGTTAATTTTATTGTTATTTTAGCTCTTACACGTTAATTTTATTAAGAGTTATTTTAGCTCTTACACGTTAATTTTATTAAGTTATTTTAGCTCTTACACGTTAATTTTATTAAGTTATTTTATCTCTTGCACGTTAATTTTATTAAGAGTTATTTTATCTCTTACACGTTAATTTTATTAGGACTTATTTTAGCTCTTACACGTTCATTTTATGTTATTTTAGCTCTTACACGTTAATTTTATTACGAGTTATTTTAGCTCTTACACGTTAATTTTATTAAGAGTTATTTTAGCTCTTACACGTTAATTTTATTGTTATTTTAGCTCTTACACGTTAATTTTATTAAGAGTTATTTTAGCTCTTACACGTTAATTTTATGAAGTTATTTTAGCTCTTACACATTAATTTTATTAAGAGTTATTTTAGCTCTTACACATTAATTTTATTAAGTTATTTTAGCTCTTACACGTTAATTTTATTAAGAGTTATTTTATCTCTTACACGTTAATTTTATTAAGACTTATTTTAGCTCTTACACGTTAATTTTATTGTTATTTTAGCTCTTACACGTTAATTTTATTAAGAGTTATTTTAGCTCTTACACGTTAATTTTATTAAGTTATTTTAGCTCTTACACGTTAATTTTATTAAGTTATTTTAGCTCTTACACGTTAATTTTATTAAGTTATTTTAGCTCTTACACGTTAATTTTATTAAGAGTTATTTTAGCTCTTACACGTTAATTTTATTAAGTTATTTTAGCTCTTACACGTTAATTTTATTAAGAGTTATTTTAGCTCTTACACGTTAATTTTATGAAGTTATTTTAGCTCTTACACGTTAATTTTATTAAGAGTTATTTTAGCTCTTACACGTTAATTTTATTAAGTTATTTTAGCTCTTACACGTTAATTTTATTAAGAGTTCTTTTAGCTCTTACACGTTAATTTTATTGTTATTTTAACTCTTACACGTTAATTTTATTAAGAGCTATTTTAGCTCTTACACGTTAATTTTATTAAGTTATTTTAGCTCTTACACGTTAATTTTATTAAGTTATTTTAGCTCTTACACGTTAATTTTATTAAGAGTTATTTTAGCTCTTACACGTTAATTTTATTAAGTTATTTTAGCTCTTACACGTTAATTTTATTAAGAGTTATTTTATCTCTTACATGTTAATTTTATTAAGACTTATTTTAGCTCTTACACGTTAATTTTATTGTTATTTTAGCTCTTACACGTTAATTTTATTAAGAGTTATTTTAGCTCTTACACGTTCATTTTATTAAGTTATTTTAGCTCTTACACGTTAATTTTATTAAGTTATTTTATCTCTTACACGTTAATTTTATTAAGAGTTATTTTATCTCTTACACGTTAATTTTATTAAGACTTATTTTAGCTCTTACACGTTAATTTTATTGTTATTTTAGCTCTTACACGTTAATTTTATTACGAGTTATTTTAGCTCTTACACGTTAATTTTATTAAGAGTTATTTTAGCTCTTACACGTTAATTTTATTGTTATTTTAGCTCTTACACGTTAATTTTATTAAGAGTTATTTTAGCTCTTACACGTTAATTTTATTAAGTTATTTTAGCTCTTACACGTTAATTTTATGAAGTTATTTTAGCTCTTACACGTTAATTTTATTAAGAGTTATTATAGCTCTTACACATTAATTTTATTAAGTTATTTTAGCTCTTACACGTTAATTTTATTAAGAGTTATTTTATCTCTTACACGTTAATTTTATTAAGACTTATTTTAGCTCTTACACGTTAATTTTATTGTTATTTTAGCTCTTACACGTTAATTTTATTAAGTTATTTTAGCTCTTACACGTTAATTTTATTAAGTTATTTTAGCTCTCACACGTTAATTTTATTAAGTTATTTTAGCTCTTACACGTTAATTTTATTAAGTTATTTTAGCTCTTACACGTTAATTTTATTAAGTTATTTTAGCTCTTACACGTTAATTTTATTAAGAGTTATTTTATCTCTTACATGTTAATTTTATTAAGACTTATTTTAGCTCTTACACGTTAATTTTATTGTTATTTTAGCTCTTACACGTTAATTTTATTAAGTTATTTTAGCTCTTACACGTTAGTTTTATTAAGTTATTTTATCTCTTACACGTTAATTTTATTAAGAGTTATTTTATCTCTTACACATTAATTTTATTAAGACTTATTTTAGGTCTTGCACGTTAATTTTATTGTTATTTTAGCTCTTACACGTTAATTTTATTACGAGTTATTTTAGCTCTTACACGTTAATTTTATTAAGAGTTATTTTAGCTCTTACACGTTAATTTTATGAAGTTATTTTAGCTCTTACACGTTAATTTTATGAAGTTATTTTAGCTCTTACACGTTAATTTTATTGGTATTTTAGCTCTTACACGTTAATTTTATTGGTATTTTATCTCTTACACGTTAATTTTATTAAGTTATTTTAGCTCTTACACGTTAATTTTATTGTTATTTTAGCTCTTACACGTTAATTTTATTAAGAGTTATTTTAGCTCTTACACGTTAATTTTATTAAGTTATTTTAGCTCTTACACGTTAATTTTATTAAGTTATTTTAGCTCTTACACGTTAATTTTATTAAGAGTTATTTTAGCTCTTACACGTTAATTTTATTAAGTTATTTTAGCTCTTACACGTTAATTTTATTAAGAGTTATTTTAGCTCTTACACGTTAATTTTATGAAGTTATTTTAGCTCTTACACATTAATTTTATTAAGAGTTATTTTAGCTCTTACACATTAATTTTATTAAGTTATTTTAGCTCTTACACGTTAATTTTATTAAGAGTTATTTTATCTCTTACACGTTAATTTTATTAAGACTTATTTTAGCTCTTACACGTTAATTTTATTGTTATTTTAGCTCTTACACGTTAATTTTATTGTTATTTTAGCTCTTACACTTTAATGTTATTAAGAGTTATTTTAGCTCTTACACGTTAATTTTATTAAGTTATTTTAGCTATTACACGTTAATTTTATTAAGTTATTTGATCTCTTACACGTTAATTTTATTAAGAGTTATTTTATCTCTTACACGTTAATTTTATTAAGACTTATTTTAGCTCTTACACGTTCATTTTATGTTATTTTAGCTCTTACACGTTAATTTTATTACGAGTTATTTTAGCTCTTACACGTTAATTTTATTAAGAGTTATTTTAGCTCTTACACGTTAATTTTATTGTTATTTTAGCTCTTACACGTTAATTTTATTAAGAGTTATTTTAGCTCTTACACGTTAATTTTATTAAGTTATTTTAGCTCTTACACGTTAATTTTATGAAGTTATTTTAGCCCTTACACGTTAATTTTATTAAGAGTTATTTTAGCTCTTACACATTAATTTTATTAAGTTATTTTAGCTCTTACACGTTAATTTTATTAAGAGTTATTTTATCTCTTACACGTTAATTTTATTAAGACTTATTTTAGCTCTTACACGTTAATTTTATTGTTATTTTAGCTCTTACACGTTAATTTTATTAAGAGTTATTTTAGCTCTTACACGTTAATTTTATTAAGTTATTTTAGCTCTTACACGTTAATTTTATTAAGTTATTTTAGCTCTCACACGTTAATTTTATTAAGTTATTTTAGCTCTTACACGTTAATTTTATTAAGAGTTATTTTATCTCTTACACGTTAATTTTATTAAGACTTATTTTAGCTCTTACATGTTAATTTTATTGTTATTTTAGCTCTTACACGTTAATTTTATGAAGAGTTATTTTAGCTCTTACACGTTCATTTTATTAAGTTATTTTAGCTCTTACACGTTAATTTTATTAAGTTATTTTATCTCTTACACGTTAATTTTATTAAGAGTTATTTTATCTCTTACACGTTAATTTTATTAAGACTTATTTTAGGTCTTACACGTTAATTTTATTGTTATTTTAGCTCTTACACGTTAATTTTATTACGAGTTATTTTAGCTCTTACACGTTAATTTTATTAAGAGTTATTTTAGCTCTTACACGTTAATTTTATGAAGTTATTTTAGCTCTTACACGTTAATTTTATTAAGAGTTATTTTAGCTCTTACACGTTAATTTTATTAAGTTATTTTAGCTCTTACACGTTAATTTTATTAAGAGTTCTTTTAGCTCTTACACGTTAATTTTATTGTTATTTTAACTCTTACACGTTAATTTTATTAAGAGCTATTTTAGCTCTTACACGTTAATTTTATTAAGTTATTTTAGCTCTTACACGTTAATTTTATTAAGTTATTTTATCTCTTACACGTTAATTTTATTAAGAGTTATTTTATCTCTTACACGTTAATTTTATTAAGACTTATTTTAGCTCTTACACGTTAATTTTATGTTATTTTAGCTCTTACACGTTAATTTTATTACGAGTTATTTTAGCTCTTACACGTTAATTTTATTAAGAGTTATTTTAGCTCTTACACGTTAATTTTATTGTTATTTTAGCTCTTACACATTAATTTTATTAAGAGTTATTTTAGCTCTTACACGTTAATTTTATTAAGTTATTTTAGCTCTTACACGTTAATTTTATGAAGTTATTTTAGCTCTTACACGTTAATTTTATTAAGAGTTATTATAGCTCTTACACATTAATTTTATTAAGTTATTTTAGCTCTTACACGTTAATTTTATTAAGAGTTTTTTTTATCTCTTACACGTTAATTTTATTAAGACTTATTTTAGCTCTTACACGTTAATTTTATTAAGTTATTTTAGCTCTTACACGTTAATTTTATGAAGTTATTTTAGCTCTTACACGTTAATTTTATTAAGAGTTATTATAGCTCTTACACATTAATTTTATTAAGTTATTTTAGCTCTTACACGTTAATTTTATTAAGAGTTATTTTATCTCTTACACGTTAATTTTATTAAGACTTATTTTAGCTCTTACACGTTAATTTTATTAAGACTTATTTTAGCTCTTACACGTTAATTTTATTGTTATTTTAGCTCTTACACGTTAATTTTATTAAGTTATTTTATCTCTTACACGTTAATTTTATTAAGAGTTATTTTAGCTCTTACACGTTAATTTTATTAAGACTTATTTTAGCTCTTACACGTTCATTTTATGTTATTTTAGCTCTTACACGTTAATTTTATTACGAGTTATTTTAGCTCTTACACGTTAATTTTATTAAGAGTTATTTTAGCTCTTACACGTTCATTTTATGTTATTTTAGCTCTTACACGTTAATTTTATTAAGTTATTTTAGCTCTTACACGTTAATTTTATTAAGAGTTATTTTAGCTCTTACACGTTAATTTTATTAAGTTATTTTAGCTCTTACACGTTAATTTTATTAAGAGTTATTTTAGCTCTTACACGTTAATTTTATTAAGAGTTATTTTATCTCTTACACGTTAATTTTATTAAGACTTATTTTAGCTCTTACACGTTAATTTTATTGTTATTTTAGCTCTTACACGTTAATTTTATTAAGAGTTATTTTAGCTCTTACACGTTAATTTTATTAAGTTATTTTAGCTCTTACACGTTAATTTTATTAAGTTATTTTAGTTCTCACACGTTAATTTTATTAAGTTATTTTAGCTCTTACACGTTAATTTTATTAAGAGTTATTTTATCTCTTACACGTTAATTTTATTAAGACTTATTTTAGCTCTTACATGTTAATTTTATTGTTATTTTAGCTCTTACACTTTAATTTTATTAAGAGTTATTTTAGCTCTTACACGTTAATTTTATTAAGACTTATTTTAGCTCTTACACGTTCATTTTATATTATTTTAGCTCTTACACGTTAATTTTATTACGAGTTATTTTAGCTCTTACACGTTAATTTTATTAAGAGTTATTTTAGCTCTTACACGTTCATTTTATGTTATTTTAGCTCTTACACGTTAATTTTATTAAGTTATTTTAGCTCTTACACGTTAATTTTATTAAGAGTTATTTTAGCTCTTACACGTTAATTTTATTAAGACTTATTTTAGCTCTTACACGTTAATTTTATTGTTATTTTAGCTCTTACACGTTAATTTTATTAAGAGTTATTTTAGCTCTTACACGTTAATTTTATTAAGTTATTTTAGCTCTTACACGTTAATTTTATTGTTATTTTAGCTCTTACACGTTAATTTTATTAAGAGTTATTTTAGCTCTTACACGTTAATTTTATTAAGTTATTTTAGCTCTTACACGTTAATTTTATTAAGTTATTTTATCTCTTGCACGTTAATTTTATTAAGAGTTATTTTATCTCTTACACGTTAATTTTATTAGGACTTATTTTAGCTCTTACACGTTCATTTTATGTTATTTTAGCTCTTACACGTTAATTTTATTACGAGTTATTTTAGCTCTTACACGTTAATTTTATTAAGAGTTATTTTAGCTCTTACACGTTAATTTTATTGTTATTTTAGCTCTTACACGTTAATTTTATTAAGAGTTATTTTAGCTCTTACACGTTAATTTTATGAAGTTATTTTAGCTCTTACACATTAATTTTATTAAGAGTTATTTTAGCTCTTACACATTAATTTTATTAAGTTATTTTAGCTCTTACACGTTAATTTTATTAAGAGTTATTTTATCTCTTACACGTTAATTTTATTAAGACTTATTTTAGCTCTTACACGTTAATTTTATTGTTATTTTAGCTCTTACACGTTAATTTTATTAAGAGTTATTTTAGCTCTTACACGTTAATTTTATTAAGTTATTTTAGCTCTTACACGTTAATTTTATTAAGTTATTTTAGCTCTTACACGTTAATTTTATTAAGAGTTATTTTAGCTCTTACACGTTAATTTTATTAAGTTATTTTAGCTCTTACACGTTAATTTTATTAAGAGTTATTTTATCTCTTACACGTTAATTTTATTAAGACTTATTTTAGCTCTTACACGTTAATTTTATTGTTATTTTAGCTCTTACACTTTAATTTTATTAAGAGTTATTTTAGCTCTTACACGTTAATTTTATTAAGTTATTTTAGCTCTTACACGTTAATTTTATTAAGTTATTTTATCTCTTACACGTTAATTTTATTAAGAGTTATTTTATCTCTTACACGTTAATTTTATTAAGACTTATTTTAGCTCTTACATGTTCATTTTATGTTATTTTAGCTCTTACACGTTAATTTTATTACGAGTTATTTTAGCTCTTACACGTTAATTTTATTAAGAGTTATTTTATCTCTTACACGTTAATTTTATTAAGACTTATTTTAGCTCTTACACGTTAATTTTATTGTTATTTTAGCTCTTACACGTTAATTTTATTAAGAGTTATTTTAGCTCTTACACGTTAATTTTATTAAGTTATTTTAGCTCTTACACGTTAATTTTATTAAGTTATTTTAGCTCTCACACGTTAATTTTATTAAGTTATTTTAGCTCTTACACGTTAATTTTATTAAGAGTTATTTTATCTCTTACACGTTAATTTTATTAAGACTTATTTTAGCTCTTACATGTTAATTTTATTGTTATTTTAGCTCTTACACGTTAATTTTATTAAGAGTTATTTTAGCTCTTACACGTTCATTTTATTAAGTTATTTTAGCTCTTACACGTTAATTTTATTAAGTTATTTTATCTCTTACACGTTAATTTTATTAAGAGTTATTTTATCTCTTACACGTTAATTTTATTAAGACTTATTTTAGGTCTTACACGTTAATTTTATTGTTATTTTAGCTCTTACACGTTAATTTTATTACGAGTTATTTTAGCTCTTACACGTTAATTTTATTAAGAGTTATTTTAGCTCTTACACGTTAATTTTATGAAGTTATTTTAGCTCTTACACGTTAATTTTATTAAGAGTTATTTTAGCTCTTACACGTTAATTTTATTAAGTTATTTTAGCTCTTACACGTTAATTTTATTAAGAGTTCTTTTAGCTCTTACACGTTAATTTTATTGTTATTTTAACTCTTACACGTTAATTTTATTAAGAGCTATTTTAGCTCTTACACGTTAATTTTATTAAGTTATTTTATCTCTTACACGTTAATTTTATTAAGAGTTATTTTATCTCTTACACGTTAATTTTATTAAGACTTATTTTAGCTCTTACACGTTAATTTTATGTTATTTTAGCTCTTACACGTTAATTTTATTACGAGTTATTTTAGCTCTTACACGTTAATTTTATTAAGAGTTATTTTAGCTCTTACACGTTAATTTTATTAAGAGTTATTTTAGCTCTTACACGTTAATTTTATTAAGTTATTTTAGCTCTTACACGTTAATTTTATGAAGTTATTTTAGCTCTTACACGTTAATTTTATTAAGAGTTATTATAGCTCTTACACATTAATTTTATTAAGTTATTTTAGCTCTTACACGTTAATTTTATTAAGAGTTATTTTATCTCTTACACGTTAATTTTATTAAGACTTATTTTAGCTCTTACACGTTAATTTTATTGTTATTTTAGCTCTTACACGTTAATTTTATTAAGTTACTTTAGCTCTTACACGTTAATTTTATTAAGTTATTTTAGCTCTTACACGTTAATTTTATGAAGTTATTTTAGCTCTTACACGTTAATTTTATTAAGAGTTATTATAGCTCTTACACATTAATTTTATTAAGTTATTTTAGCTCTTACACGTTAATTTTATTAAGAGTTATTTTATCTCTTACACGTTAATTTTATTAAGACTTATTTTAGCTCTTACACGTTAATTTTATTAAGACTTATTTTAGCTCTTACACGTTAATTTTATTGTTATTTTAGCTCTTACACGTTAATTTTATTAAGTTATTTTATCTCTTACACGTTAATTTTATTAAGAGTTATTTTAGCTCTTACACGTTAATTTTATTAAGACTTATTTTAGCTCTTACACGTTCATTTTATGTTATTTTAGCTCTTACACGTTAATTTTATTACGAGTTATTTTAGCTCTTACACGTTAATTTTATTAAGAGTTATTTTAGCTCTTACACGTTCATTTTATGTTATTTTAGCTCTTACACGTTAATTTTATTAAGTTATTTTAGCTCTTACACGTTAATTTTATTAAGAGTTATTTTAGCTCTTACACGTTAATTTTATTAAGACTTATTTTAGCTCTTACACGTTAATTTTATTTTTATTTTAGCTCTTACACGTTAATTTTATTAAGAGTTATTTTAGCTCTTACACGTTAATTTTATTAAGAGTTATTTTATCTCTTACACGTTAATTTTATTAAGACTTATTTTAGCTCTTACACGTTCATTTTATGTTATTTTAGCTCTTACACGTTAATTTTATTACGAGTTATTTTAGCTCTTACACGTTAATTTTATTAAGAGTTATTTTAGCTCTTACACGTTAATTTTATTGTTATTTTAGCTCTTACACGTTAATTTTATTAAGAGTTATTTTAGCTCTTACACGTTAATTTTATTAAGTTATTTTAGCTCTTACACGTTAATTTTATTAAGAGTTATTTTAGCTCTTACACGTTAATTTTATTAAGACTTATTTTAGCTCTTACACGTTAATTTTATTGTTATTTTAGCTCTTACACGTTAATTTTATTAAGAGTTATTTTAGCTCTTACACGTTAATTTTATTAAGTTATTTTAGCTCTTACACGTTAATTTTATTGTTATTTTAGCTCTTACACGTTAATTTTATTAAGAGTTATTTTAGCTCTTACACGTTAATTTTATTAAGTTATTTTAGCTCTTACACGTTAATTTTATTAAGTTATTTTATCTCTTGCACGTTAATTTTATTAAGAGTTATTTTATCTCTTACACGTTAATTTTATTAGGACTTATTTTAGCTCTTACACGTTCATTTTATGTTATTTTAGCTCTTACACGTTAATTTTATTACGAGTTATTTTAGCTCTTACACGTTAATTTTATTAAGAGTTATTTTAGCTCTTACACGTTAATTTTATTGTTATTTTAGCTCTTACACGTTAATTTTATTAAGAGTTATTTTAGCTCTTACACGTTAATTTTATGAAGTTATTTTAGCTCTTACACATTAATTTTATTAAGAGTTATTTTAGCTCTTACACATTAATTTTATTAAGTTATTTTAGCTCTTACACGTTAATTTTATTAAGAGTTATTTTATCTCTTACACGTTAATTTTATTAAGACTTATTTTAGCTCTTACACGTTAATTTTATTGTTATTTTAGCTCTTACACGTTAATTTTATTAAGAGTTATTTTAGCTCTTACACGTTAATTTTATTAAGTTATTTTAGCTCTTACACGTTAATTTTATTAAGTTATTTTAGCTCTTACACGTTAATTTTATTAAGAGTTATTTTAGCTCTTACACGTTAATTTTATTAAGTTATTTTAGCTCTTACACGTTAATTTTATTAAGAGTTATTTTATCTCTTACACGTTAATTTTATTAAGACTTATTTTAGCTCTTACACGTTAATTTTATTGTTATTTTAGCTCTTACACTTTAATTTTATTAAGAGTTATTTTAGCTCTTACACGTTAATTTTATTAAGTTATTTTAGCTCTTACACGTTAATTTTATTAAGTTATTTTATCTCTTACACGTTAATTTTATTAAGAGTTATTTTATCTCTTACACGTTAATTTTATTAAGACTTATTTTAGCTCTTACATGTTCATTTTATGTTATTTTAGCTCTTACACGTTAATTTTATTACGAGTTATTTTAGCTCTTACACGTTAATTTTATTAAGAGTTATTTTATCTCTTACACGTTAATTTTATTAAGACTTATTTTAGCTCTTACACGTTAATTTTATTGTTATTTTAGCTCTTACACGTTAATTTTATTAAGAGTTATTTTAGCTCTTACACGTTAATTTTATTAAGTTATTTTAGCTCTTACACGTTAATTTTATTAAGTTATTTTAGCTCTCACACGTTAATTTTATTAAGTTATTTTAGCTCTTACACGTTAATTTTATTAAGAGTTATTTTATCTCTTACACGTTAATTTTATTAAGACTTATTTTAGCTCTTACATGTTAATTTTATTGTTATTTTAGCTCTTACACGTTAATTTTATTAAGAGTTATTTTAGCTCTTACACGTTCATTTTATTAAGTTATTTTAGCTCTTACACGTTAATTTTATTAAGTTATTTTATCTCTTACACGTTAATTTTATTAAGAGTTATTTTATCTCTTACACGTTAATTTTATTAAGACTTATTTTAGGTCTTACACGTTAATTTTATTGTTATTTTAGCTCTTACACGTTAATTTTATTACGAGTTATTTTAGCTCTTACACGTTAATTTTATTAAGAGTTATTTTAGCTCTTACACGTTAATTTTATGAAGTTATTTTAGCTCTTACACGTTAATTTTATTAAGAGTTATTTTAGCTCTTACACGTTAATTTTATTAAGTTATTTTAGCTCTTACACGTTAATTTTATTAAGAGTTCTTTTAGCTCTTACACGTTAATTTTATTGTTATTTTAACTCTTACACGTTAATTTTATTAAGAGCTATTTTAGCTCTTACACGTTAATTTTATTAAGTTATTTTATCTCTTACACGTTAATTTTATTAAGAGTTATTTTATCTCTTACACGTTAATTTTATTAAGACTTATTTTAGCTCTTACACGTTAATTTTATGTTATTTTAGCTCTTACACGTTAATTTTATTACGAGTTATTTTAGCTCTTACACGTTAATTTTATTAAGAGTTATTTTAGCTCTTACACGTTAATTTTATTAAGAGTTATTTTAGCTCTTACACGTTAATTTTATTAAGTTATTTTAGCTCTTACACGTTAATTTTATGAAGTTATTTTAGCTCTTACACGTTAATTTTATTAAGAGTTATTATAGCTCTTACACATTAATTTTATTAAGTTATTTTAGCTCTTACACGTTAATTTTATTAAGAGTTATTTTATCTCTTACACGTTAATTTTATTAAGACTTATTTTAGCTCTTACACGTTAATTTTATTGTTATTTTAGCTCTTACACGTTAATTTTATTAAGTTACTTTAGCTCTTACACGTTAATTTTATTAAGTTATTTTAGCTCTTACACGTTAATTTTATGAAGTTATTTTAGCTCTTACACGTTAATTTTATTAAGAGTTATTATAGCTCTTACACATTAATTTTATTAAGTTATTTTAGCTCTTACACGTTAATTTTATTAAGAGTTATTTTATCTCTTACACGTTAATTTTATTAAGACTTATTTTAGCTCTTACACGTTAATTTTATTAAGACTTATTTTAGCTCTTACACGTTAATTTTATTGTTATTTTAGCTCTTACACGTTAATTTTATTAAGTTATTTTATCTCTTACACGTTAATTTTATTAAGAGTTATTTTAGCTCTTACACGTTAATTTTATTAAGACTTATTTTAGCTCTTACACGTTCATTTTATGTTATTTTAGCTCTTACACGTTAATTTTATTACGAGTTATTTTAGCTCTTACACGTTAATTTTATTAAGAGTTATTTTAGCTCTTACACGTTCATTTTATGTTATTTTAGCTCTTACACGTTAATTTTATTAAGTTATTTTAGCTCTTACACGTTAATTTTATTAAGAGTTATTTTAGCTCTTACACGTTAATTTTATTAAGACTTATTTTAGCTCTTACACGTTAATTTTATTTTTATTTTAGCTCTTACACGTTAATTTTATTAAGAGTTATTTTAGCTCTTACACGTTAATTTTATTAAGAGTTATTTTATCTCTTACACGTTAATTTTATTAAGACTTATTTTAGCTCTTACACGTTCATTTTATGTTATTTTAGCTCTTACACGTTAATTTTATTACGAGTTATTTTAGCTCTTACACGTTAATTTTATTAAGAGTTATTTTAGCTCTTACACGTTAATTTTATTGTTATTTTAGCTCTTACACGTTAATTTTATTAAGAGTTATTTTAGCTCTTACACGTTAATTTTATGAAGTTATTTTAGCTCTTACACATTAATTTTATTAAGAGTTATTTTAGCTCTTACACATTAATTTTATTAAGTTATTTTAGCTCTTACACGTTAATTTTATTAAGAGTTATTTTATCTCTTACACGTTAATTTTATTAAGACTTATTTTAGCTCTTACACGTTAATTTTATTGTTATTTTAGCTCTTACACGTTAATTTTATTAAGAGTTATTTTAGCTCTTACACGTTAATTTTATTAAGTTATTTTAGCTCTTACAAGTTAATTTTATTAAGTTATTTTAGCTCTTACACGTTAATTTTATTAAGAGTTATTTTAGCTCTTACACGTTAATTTTATTAAGTTATTTTAGCTCTTACACGTTAATTTTATTAAGTTATTTTATCTCTTACACGTTAATTTTATTAAGAGTTATTTTATCTCTTACACGTTAATTTTATTAAGACTTATTTTAGCTCTTACATGTTCATTTTATGTTATTTTAGCTCTTACACGTTAATTTTATTACGAGTTATTTTAGCTCTTACACGTTAATTTTATTAAGAGTTATTTTATCTCTTACACGTTAATTTTATTAAGACTTATTTTAGCTCTTACACGTTAATTTTATTGTTATTTTAGCTCTTACACGTTAATTTTATTAAGAGTTATTTTAGCTCTTACACGTTAATTTTATTAAGTTATTTTAGCTCTTACACGTTAATTTTATTAAGTTATTTTAGCTCTCACACGTTAATTTTATTAAGTTATTTTAGCTCTTACACGTTAATTTTATTAAGAGTTATTTTATCTCTTACACGTTAATTTTATTAAGACTTATTTTAGCTCTTACATGTTAATTTTATTGTTATTTTAGCTCTTACACGTTAATTTTATTAAGAGTTATTTTAGCTCTTACACGTTCATTTTATTAAGTTATTTTAGCTCTTACACGTTAATTTTATTAAGTTATTTTATCTCTTACACGTTAATTTTATTAAGAGTTATTTTATCTCTTACACGTTAATTTTATTAAGACTTATTTTAGGTCTTACACGTTAATTTTATTGTTATTTTAGCTCTTACACGTTAATTTTATTACGAGTTATTTTAGCTCTTACACGTTAATTTTATTAAGAGTTATTTTAGCTCTTACACGTTAATTTTATGAAGTTATTTTAGCTCTTACACGTTAATTTTATTAAGAGTTATTTTAGCTCTTACACGTTAATTTTATTAAGTTATTTTAGCTCTTACACGTTAATTTTATTAAGAGTTCTTTTAGCTCTTACACGTTAATTTTATTGTTATTTTAACTCTTACACGTTAATTTTATTAAGAGCTATTTTAGCTCTTACACGTTAATTTTATTAAGTTATTTTATCTCTTACACGTTAATTTTATTAAGAGTTATTTTATCTCTTACACGTTAATTTTATTAAGACTTATTTTAGCTCTTACACGTTAATTTTATGTTATTTTAGCTCTTACACGTTAATTTTATTACGAGTTATTTTAGCTCTTACACGTTAATTTTATTAAGAGTTATTTTAGCTCTTACACGTTAATTTTATTGTTATTTTAGCTCTTACACATTAATTTTATTAAGAGTTATTTTAGCTCTTACACGTTAATTTTATTAAGTTATTTTAGCTCTTACACGTTAATTTTATGAAGTTATTTTAGCTCTTACACGTTAATTTTATTAAGAGTTATTATAGCTCTTACACATTAATTTTATTAAGTTATTTTAGCTCTTACACGTTAATTTTATTAAGAGTTATTTTATCTCTTACACGTTAATTTTATTAAGACTTATTTTAGCTCTTACACGTTAATTTTATTGTTATTTTAGCTCTTACACGTTAATTTTATTAAGTTACTTTAGCTCTTACACGTTAATTTTATTAAGTTATTTTAGCTCTTACACGTTAATTTTATGAAGTTATTTTAGCTCTTACACGTTAATTTTATTAAGAGTTATTATAGCTCTTACACATTAATTTTATTAAGTTATTTTAGCTCTTACACGTTAATTTTATTAAGAGTTATTTTATCTCTTACACGTTAATTTTATTAAGACTTATTTTAGCTCTTACACGTTAATTTTATTAAGACTTATTTTAGCTCTTACACGTTAATTTTATTGTTATTTTAGCTCTTACACGTTAATTTTATTAAGTTATTTTAGCTCTTACACGTTAATTTTATTAAGAGTTATTTTAGCTCTTACACGTTAATTTTATTAAGACTTATTTTAGCTCTTACACGTTCATTTTATGTTATTTTAGCTCTTACACGTTAATTTTATTACGAGTTATTTTAGCTCTTACACGTTAATTTTATTAAGAGTTATTTTAGCTCTTACACGTTCATTTTATGTTATTTTAGCTCTTACACGTTAATTTTATTAAGTTATTTTAGCTCTTACACGTTAATTTTATTAAGAGTTATTTTAGCTCTTACACGTTAATTTTATTAAGACTTATTTTAGCTCTTACACGTTAATTTTATTTTTATTTTAGCTCTTACACGTTAATTTTATTAAGAGTTATTTTAGCTCTTACACGTTAATTTTATTAAGAGTTATTTTATCTCTTACACGTTAATTTTATTAAGACTTATTTTAGCTCTTACACGTTCATTTTATGTTATTTTAGCTCTTACACGTTAATTTTATTACGAGTTATTTTAGCTCTTACACGTTAATTTTATTAAGAGTTATTTTAGCTCTTACACGTTAATTTTATTGTTATTTTAGCTCTTACACGTTAATTTTATTAAGAGTTATTTTAGCTCTTACACGTTAATTTTATGAAGTTATTTTAGCTCTTACACATTAATTTTATTAAGAGTTATTTTAGCTCTTACACATTAATTTTATTAAGTTATTTTAGCTCTTACACGTTAATTTTATTAAGAGTTATTTTATCTCTTACACGTTAATTTTATTAAGACTTATTTTAGCTCTTACACGTTAATTTTATTGTTATTTTAGCTCTTACACGTTAATTTTATTAAGAGTTATTTTAGCCCTTACACGTTAATTTTATTAAGTTATTTTAGCTCTTACACGTTAATTTTATTAAGTTATTTTAGCTCTTACACGTTAATTTTATTAAGAGTTATTTTAGCTCTTACACGTTAATTTTATTAAGTTATTTTAGCTCTTACACGTTAATTTTATTAAGAGTTATTTTATCTCTTACACGTTAATTTTATTAAGACTTATTTTAGCTCTTACACGTTAGTTTTATTGTTATTTTAGCTCTTACACTTTAATTTTATTAAGAGTTATTTTAGCTCTTACACGTTAATTTTATTAAGTTATTTTAGCTCTTACACGTTAATTTTATTAAGTTATTTTATCTCTTACACGTTAATTTTATTAAGAGTTATTTTATCTCTTACACGTTAATTTTATTAAGACTTATTTTAGCTCTTACATGTTCATTTTATGTTATTTTAGCTCTTACACGTTAATTTTATTACGAGTTATTTTAGCTCTTACACGTTAATTTTATTAAGAGTTATTTTATCTCTTACACGTTAATTTTATTAAGACTTATTTTAGCTCTTACACGTTAATTTTATTGTTATTTTAGCTCTTACACATTAATTTTATTAAGAGTTATTTTAGCTCTTACACGTTAATTTTATTAAGTTATTTTAGCTCTTACACGTTAATTTTATTAAGTTATTTTAGCTCTCACACGTTAATTTTATTAAGTTATTTTAGCTCTTACACGTTAATTTTATTAAGAGTTATTTTATCTCTTACACGTTAATTTTATTAAGACTTATTTTAGCTCTTACATGTTAATTTTATTGTTATTTTAGCTCTTACACGTTAATTTTATTAAGAGTTATTTTAGCTCTTACACGTTCATTTTATTAAGTTATTTTAGCTCTTACACGTTAATTTTATTAAGTTATTTTATCTCTTACACGTTAATTTTATTAAGAGTTATTTTATCTCTTACACGTTAATTTTATTAAGACTTATCTTAGGTCTTACACGTTAATTTTATTGTTATTTTAGCTCTTACACGTTAATTTTATTACGAGTTATTTTAGCTCTTACACGTTAATTTTATTAAGAGTTATTTTAGCTCTTACACGTTAATTTTATGAAGTTATTTTAGCTCTTACACGTTAATTTTATTAAGAGTTATTTTAGCTCTTACACGTTAATTTTATTAAGTTATTTTAGCTCTTACACGTTAATTTTATTAAGAGTTCTTTTAGCTCTTACACGTTAATTTTATTGTTATTTTAACTCTTACACGTTAATTTTATTAAGAGCTATTTTAGCTCTTACACGTTAATTTTATTAAGTTATTTTAGCTCTTACACGTTAATTTTATTAAGTTATTTTATCTCTTACACGTTAATTTTATTAAGAGTTATTTTATCTCTTACACGTTAATTTTATTAAGACTTATTTTAGCTCTTACACGTTAATTTTATGTTATTTTAGCTCTTACACGTTAATTTTATTACGAGTTATTTTAGCTCTTACACGTTAATTTTATTAAGAGTTATTTTAGCTCTTACACGTTAATTTTATTGTTATTTTAGCTCTTACACATTAATTTTATTAAGAGTTATTTTAGCTCTTACACGTTAATTTTATTAAGTTATTTTAGCTCTTACACGTTAATTTTATGAAGTTATTTTAGCTCTTACACGTTAATTTTATTAAGAGTTATTATAGCTCTTACACATTAATTTTATTAAGTTATTTTAGCTCTTACACGTTAATTTTATTAAGAGTTATTTTATCTCTTACACGTTAATTTTATTAAGACTTATTTTAGCTCTTACACGTTAATTTTATTGTTATTTTAGCTCTTACACGTTAATTTTATTAAGTTACTTTAGCTCTTACACGTTAATTTTATTAAGTTATTTTAGCTCTTACACGTTAATTTTATGAAGTTA
Source organism: Myxine glutinosa (assembly GCF_964187855.1). Taxonomy (NCBI): domain Eukaryota; kingdom Metazoa; phylum Chordata; class Myxini; order Myxiniformes; family Myxinidae; genus Myxine; species Myxine glutinosa. The sequence continues at coordinate 107,839,592 of NC_136263.1, forward strand.
TTTTAGCTCTTACACGTTAATTTTATTAAGAGTTATTATAGCTCTTACACATTAATTTTATTAAGTTATTTTAGCTCTAACACGTTAATTTTATTAAGAGTTATTTTATCTCTTACACGTTAATTTTATTAAGACTTATTTTAGCTCTTACACGTTAATTTTATTAAGACTTATTTTAGCTCTTACACGTTAATTTTATTGTTATTTTAGCTCTTACACGTTAATTTTATTAAGTTATTTTATCTCTTACACGTTAATTTTATTAAGAGTTATTTTAGCTCTTACACGTTAATTTTATTAAGACTTATTTTAGCTCTTACACGTTCATTTTATGTTATTTTAGCTCTTACACGTTAATTTTATTAAGAGTTATTTTAGCTCTTACACGTTAATTTTATTAAGACTTATTTTAGCTCTTACACGTTAATTTTATTGTTATTTTAGCTCTTACACGTTAATTTTATTAAGAGTTATTTTAGCTCTTACACGTTAATTTTATTAAGTTATTTTAGCTCTTACACGTTAATTTTATTGTTATTTTAGCTCTTACACGTTAATTTTATTAAGAGTTATTTTAGCTCTTACACGTTAATTTTATTAAGTTATTTTAGCTCTTACACGTTAATTTTATTAAGTTATTTTATCTCTTGCACGTTAATTTTATTAAGAGTTATTTTATCTCTTACACGTTAATTTTATTAAGACTTATTTTAGCTCTTACACGTTCATTTTATGTTATTTTAGCTCTTACACGTTAATTTTATTACGAGTTATTTTAGCTCTTACACGTTAATTTTATTAAGAGTTATTTTAGCTCTTACACGTTAATTTTATTGTTATTTTAGCTCTTACACGTTAATTTTATTAAGAGTTATTTTAGCTCTTACACGTTAATTTTATGAAGTTATTTTAGCTCTTACACATTAATTTTATTAAGAGTTATTTTAGCTCTTACACATTAATTTTATTAAGTTATTTTAGCTCTTACACGTTAATTTTATTAAGAGTTATTTTATCTCTTACACGTTAATTTTATTAAGACTTATTTTAGCTCTTACACGTTAATTTTATTGTTATTTTAGCTCTTACACGTTAATTTTATTAAGAGTTATTTTAGCTCTTACACGTTAATTTTATTAAGTTATTTTAGCTATTACACGTTAATTTTATTAAGTTATTTTAGCTCTTACACGTTAATTTTATTAAGAGTTATTTTAGCTCTTACACGTTAATTTTATTAAGTTATTTTAGCTCTTACACGTTAATTTTATTAAGAGTTATTTTATCTCTTACACGTTAATTTTATTAAGACTTATTTTAGCTCTTACACGTTAATTTTATTGTTATTTTAGCTCTTACACTTTAATTTTATTAAGAGTTATTTTAGCTCTTACACGTTAATTTTATTAAGTTATTTTAGCTCTTACACGTTAATTTTATTAAGTTATTTTATCTCTTACACGTTAATTTTATTAAGAGTTATTTTATCTCTTACACGTTAATTTTATTAAGACTTATTTTAGCTCTTACATGTTCATTTTATGTTATTTTAGCTCTTACACGTTAATTTTATTACGAGTTATTTTAGCTCTTACACGTTAATTTTATTAAGAGTTATTTTAGCTCCTACACGTTAATTTTATTGTTATTTTAGCTCTTACACGTTAATTTTATTAAGAGTTATTTTAGCTCTTACACGTTAATTTTATTAAGTTATTTTAGCTCTTACACGTTAATTTTATTAAGTTATTTTAGCTCTTACACGTTAATTTTATTAAGAGTTATTTTAGCTCTTACACATTAATTTTATTAAGTTATTTTAGCTCTTACACGTTAATTTTATTAAGAGTTATTTTATCTCTTACACGTTAATTTTATTAAGACTTATTTTAGCTCTTACACGTTAATTTTATTGTTATTTTAGCGCTTACACGTTAATTTTATTAAGAGTTATTTTAGCTCTTACACGTTAATTTTATTAAGTTATTTTAGCTCTTACACGTTAATTTTATTAAGTTATTTTAGCTCTTACACGTTAATTTTATTAAGAGTTATTTTATCTCTTACACGTTAATTTTATTAAGACTTATTTTAGCTCTTACACGTTAATTTTATTAAGAGTTATTTTAGCTCTTACACGTTAATTTTATTAAGTTATTTTAGCTCTTACACGTTAATTTTATTAAGTTATTTTATCTCTTGCACGTTAATTTTATTAAGAGTTATTTTATCTCTTACACGTTAATTTTATTAAGACTTATTTTAGCTCTTACACGTTCATTTTATGTTATTTTAGCTCTTACACGTTAATTTTATTACGAGTTATTTTAGCTCTTACACGTTAATTTTATTGTTATTTTAGCTCTTACACGTTAATTTTATTAAGAGTTATTTTAGCTCTTACACGTTAATTTTATTAAGTTATTTTAGCTCTTACACGTTAATTTTATGAAGTTATTTTAGCTCTTACACGTTAATTTTATTAAGAGTTATTTTAGCTCTGACACATTAATTTTATTAAGTTATTTTAGCTCTTACACGTTAATTTTATTAAGAGTTATTTTATCTCTTACAAGTTAATTTTATTAAGACTTATTTTAGCTCTTACACGTTAATTTTATTAAGAGTTATTTTAGCTCTTACACGTTAATTTTATTAAGTTATTTTAGCTCTTACACGTTAATTTTATGTTATTTTAGCTCTTACACGTTAATTTTATTACGAGTTATTTTAGCTCTTACACGTTAATTTTATTAAGAGTTATTTTATCTCTTACACGTTAATTTTATTAAGACTTATTTTAGCTCTTACACGTTAATTTTATTAAGAGTTATTTTAGCTCTTACACGTTAATTTTATTAAGTTATTTTAGCTCTTACACATTAATTTTATGTTATTTTAGCTCTTACACGTTAATTTTATTACGAGTTATTTTAGCTCTTACACGTTAATTTTATTAAGAGTTATTTTAGCTCTTACACGTTAATTTTATTGTTATTTTAGCTCTTACACGTTAATTTTATTAAGAGTTATTTTAGCTCTTACACGTTAATTTTATTAAGTTATTTTAGCTCTTACACGTTAATTTTATGAAGTTATTTTAGCTCTTACACGTTAATTTTATTAAGAGTTATTATAGCTCTTACACATTAATTTTATTAAGTTATTTTAGCTCTTACACGTTAATTTTATTAAGAGTTATTTTATCTCTTACACGTTAATTTTATTAAGACTTATTTTAGCTCTTACACGTTAATTTTATTGTTATTTTAGCTCTTACACGTTAATTTTATTAAGTTATTTTAGCTCTTACACGTTAATTTTATTAAGTTAATTTAGCTCTCACACGTTAATTTTATTAAGTTATTTTAGCTCTTACACGTTAATTTTATTAAGTTATTTTAGCTCTCACACGTTAATTTTATTAAGTTATTTTAGCTCTTACACGTTAATTTTATTAAGAGTTATTTTATCTCTTACACGTTAATTTTATTAAGACTTATTTTAGCTCTTACACGTTAATTTTATTGTTATTTTAGCTCTTACACGTTAATTTTATTAAGTTATTTTAGCTCTTACACGTTAATTTTATTAAGTTATTTTATCTCTTACACGTTAATTTTATTAAGAGTTATTTTATCTCTTACACATTAATTTTATTAAGACTTATTTTAGGTCTTGCACGTTAATTTTATTGTTATTTTAGCTCTTACACGTTAATTTTATTAAGTTATTTTAGCTCTTACACGTTAATTTTATTAAGTTATTTTAGCTCTTACACGTTAATTTTATGAAGTTATTTTAGCTCTTACACGTTAATTTTATTAAGAGTTATTATAGCTCTTACACATTAATTTTATTAAGTTATTTTAGCTCTTACACGTTAATTTTATTAAGAGTTATTTTATCTCTTACACGTTAATTTTATTAAGACTTATTTTAGCTCTTACACGTTAATTTTATTGTTATTTTAGCTCTTACACGTTAATTTTATTAAGTTATTTTAGCTCTTACACGTTAATTTTAAGTTATTTTAGCTCTCACACGTTAATTTTATTAAGTTATTTTAGCTCTTACACGTTAATTTTATTAAGTTATTTTAGCTCTCACACGTTAATTTTATTAAGTTATTTTAGCTCTTACACATTAATTTTATTAAGAGTTATTTTATCTCTTACACGTTAATTTTATTAAGACTTATTTTAGCTCTTACACGTTAATTTTATTGTTATTTTAGCTCTTACACGTTAATTTTATTAAGTTATTTTAGCTCTTACACGTTAATTTTATTAAGTTATTTTATCTCTTACACGTTAATTTTATTAAGAGTTATTTTATCTCTTACACATTAATTTTATTAAGACTTATTTTAGGTCTTGCACGTTAATTTTATTAAGAGTTATTTTAGCTCTTACACGTTAATTTTATTGTTATTTTAGCTCTTACACGTTAATTTTATTAAGAGTTATTTTAGCTCTTACACGTTAATTTTATGAAGTTATTTTAGCTCTTACACGTTAATTTTATTAAGAGTTATTTTAGCTCTTACACGTTAATTTTATTAAGTTATTTTAGCTCTTACACGTTAATTTTATTAAGAGTTCTTTTAGCTCTTACACGTTAATTTTATTAAGAGCTATTTTAGCTCTTACACGTTAATTTTATTAAGTTATTTTAGCTCTTACACGTTAATTTTATTAAGTTATTTTATCTCTTACACGTTAATTTTATTAAGAGTTATTTTATCTCTTACACGTTAATTTTATTAAGACTTATTTTAGCTCTTACACGTTAATTTTATGTTATTTTAGCTCTTACACGTTAATTTTATTACGAGTTATTTTAGCTCTTACACGTTAATTTTATTAAGAGTTATTTTAGCTCTTACACGTTAATTTTATTGTTATTTTAGCTCTTACACATTAATTTTATTAAGAGTTATTTTAGCTCTTACACGTTAATTTTATTAAGTTATTTTAGCTCTTACACGTTAATTTTATGAAGTTATTTTAGCTCTTACACGTTAATTTTATTAAGAGTTATTATAGCTCTTACACATTAATTTTATTAAGTTATTTTAGCTCTTACACGTTAATTTTATTAAGAGTTATTTTATCTCTTACACGTTAATTTTATTAAGACTTATTTTAGCTCTTACACGTTAATTTTATTGTTATTTTAGCTCTTACACGTTAATTTTATTAAGTTACTTTAGCTCTTACACGTTAATTTTATTAAGTTATTTTAGCTCTTACACGTTAATTTTATGAAGTTATTTTAGCTCTTACACGTTAATTTTATTAAGAGTTATTATAGCTCTTACACATTAATTTTATTAAGTTATTTTAGCTCTAACACGTTAATTTTATTAAGAGTTATTTTATCTCTTACACGTTAATTTTATTAAGACTTATTTTAGCTCTTACACGTTAATTTTATTAAGACTTATTTTAGCTCTTACACGTTAATTTTATTGTTATTTTAGCTCTTACACGTTAATTTTATTAAGTTATTTTATCTCTTACACGTTAATTTTATTAAGAGTTATTTTAGCTCTTACACGTTAATTTTATTAAGACTTATTTTAGCTCTTACACGTTCATTTTATGTTATTTTAGCTCTTACACGTTAATTTTATTAAGAGTTATTTTAGCTCTTACACGTTAATTTTATTAAGACTTATTTTAGCTCTTACACGTTAATTTTATTGTTATTTTAGCTCTTACACGTTAATTTTATTAAGAGTTATTTTAGCTCTTACACGTTAATTTTATTAAGTTATTTTAGCTCTTACACGTTAATTTTATTGTTATTTTAGCTCTTACACGTTAATTTTATTAAGAGTTATTTTAGCTCTTACACGTTAATTTTATTAAGTTATTTTAGCTATTACACGTTAATTTTATTAAGTTATTTTAGCTCTTACACGTTAATTTTATTAAGAGTTATTTTAGCTCTTACACGTTAATTTTATTAAGTTATTTTAGCTCTTACACGTTAATTTTATTAAGAGTTATTTTATCTCTTACACGTTAATTTTATTAAGACTTATTTTAGCTCTTACACGTTAATTTTATTGTTATTTTAGCTCTTACACTTTAATTTTATTAAGAGTTATTTTAACTCTTACACGTTAATTTTATTAAGTTATTTTAGCTCTTACACGTTAATTTTATTAAGTTATTTTATCTCTTACACGTTAATTTTATTAAGAGTTATTTTATCTCTTACACGTTAATTTTATTAAGACTTATTTTAGCTCTTACATGTTCATTTTATGTTATTTTAGCTCTTACACGTTAATTTTATTACGAGTTATTTTAGCTCTTACACGTTAATTTTATTAAGAGTTATTTTAGCTCCTACACGTTAATTTTATTGTTATTTTAGCTCTTACACGTTAATTTTATTAAGAGTTATTTTAGCTCTTACACGTTAATTTTATTAAGTTATTTTAGCTCTTACACGTTAATTTTATTAAGTTATTTTAGCTCTTACACGTTAATTTTATTAAGAGTTATTTTAGCTCTTACACATTAATTTTATTAAGTTATTTTAGCTCTTACACGTTAATTTTATTAAGAGTTATTTTATCTCTTACACGTTAATTTTATTAAGACTTATTTTAGCTCTTACACGTTAATTTTATTGTTATTTTAGCGCTTACACGTTAATTTTATTAAGAGTTATTTTAGCTCTTACACGTTAATTTTATTAAGTTATTTTAGCTCTTACACGTTAATTTTATTAAGTTATTTTAGCTCTTACACGTTAATTTTATTAAGAGTTATTTTATCTCTTACACGTTAATTTTATTAAGACTTATTTTAGCTCTTACACGTTAATTTTATTAAGAGTTATTTTAGCTCTTACACGTTAATTTTATTAAGTTATTTTAGCTCTTACACGTTAATTTTATTAAGTTATTTTATCTCTTGCACGTTAATTTTATTAAGAGTTATTTTATCTCTTACACGTTAATTTTATTAAGACTTATTTTAGCTCTTACACGTTCATTTTATGTTATTTTAGCTCTTACACGTTAATTTTATTACGAGTTATTTTAGCTCTTACACGTTAATTTTATTGTTATTTTAGCTCTTACACGTTAATTTTATTAAGAGTTATTTTAGCTCTTACACGTTAATTTTATTAAGTTATTTTAGCTCTTACACGTTAATTTTATGAAGTTATTTTAGCTCTTACACGTTAATTTTATTGAGTTATTTTAGCTCTGACACATTAATTTTATTAAGTTATTTTAGCTCTTACACGTTAATTTTATTAAGAGTTATTTTATCTCTTACAAGTTAATTTTATTAAGACTTATTTTAGCTCTTACACGTTAATTTTATTAAGAGTTATTTTAGCTCTTACACGTTAATTTTATTAAGTTATTTTAGCTCTTACACGTTAATTTTATGTTATTTTAGCTCTTACACGTTAATTTTATTACGAGTTATTTTAGCTCTTACACCTTAATTTTATTAAGAGTTATTTTATCTCTTACACGTTAATTTTATTAAGACTTATTTTAGCTCTTACACGTTAATTTTATTAAGAGTTAATTTAGCTCTTACACGTTAATTTTATTAAGTTATTTTAGCTCTTACACATTAATTTTATGTTATTTTAGCTCTTACACGTTAATTTTATTACGAGTTATTTTAGCTCTTACACGTTAATTTTATTAAGAGTTATTTTAGCTCTTACACGTTAATTTTATTGTTATTTTAGCTCTTACACGTTAATTTTATTAAGAGTTATTTTAGCTCTTACACGTTAATTTTATTAAGTTATTTTAGCTCTTACACGTTAATTTTATGAAGTTATTTTAGCTCTTACACGTTAATTTTATTAAGAGTTATTATAGCTCTTACACATTAATTTTATTAAGTTATTTTAGCTCTTACACGTTAATTTTATTAAGAGTTATTTTATCTCTTACACGTTAATTTTATTAAGACTTATTTTAGCTCTTACACGTTAATTTTATTGTTATTTTAGCTCTTACACGTTAATTTTATTAAGTTATTTTAGCTCTTACACGTTAATTTTATTAAGTTATTTTAGCTCTCACACGTTAATTTTATTAAGTTATTTTAGCTCTTACACGTTAATTTTATTAAGTTATTTTAGCTCTCACACGTTAATTTTATTAAGTTATTTTAGCTCTTACACGTTAATTTTATTAAGAGTTATTTTATCTCTTACACGTTAATTTTATTAAGACTTATTTTAGCTCTTACACGTTAATTTTATTGTTATTTTAGCTCTTACACGTTAATTTTATTAAGTTATTTTAGCTCTTACACGTTAATTTTATTAAGTTATTTTATCTCTTACACGTTAATTTTATTAAGAGTTATTTTATCTCTTACACATTAATTTTATTAAGACTTATTTTAGGTCTTGCACGTTAATTTTATTGTTATTTTAGCTCTTACACGTTAATTTTATTAAGAGTTATTTTAGCTCTTACACGTTAATTTTATTAAGTTATTTTAGCTCTTACACGTTAATTTTATGAAGTTATTTTAGCTCTTACACGTTAATTTTATTAAGAGTTATTATAGCTCTTACACATTAATTTTATTAAGTTATTTTAGCTCTTACACGTTAATTTTATTAAGAGTTATTTTATCTCTTACACGTTAATTTTATTAAGACTTATTTTAGCTCTTACACGTTAATTTTATTGTTATTTTAGCTCTTACACGTTAATTTTATTAAGTTATTTTAGCTCTTACACGTTAATTTTAAGTTATTTTAGCTCTCACACGTTAATTTTATTAAGTTATTTTAGCTCTTACACGTTAATTTTATTAAGTTATTTTAGCTCTCACACGTTAATTTTATTAAGTTATTTTAGCTCTTACACATTAATTTTATTAAGAGTTATTTTATCTCTTACACGTTAATTTTATTAAGACTTATTTTAGCTCTTACACGTTAATTTTATTGTTATTTTAGCTCTTACACGTTAATTTTATTAAGTTATTTTAGCTCTTACACGTTAATTTTATTAAGTTATTTTATCTCTTACACGTTAATTTTATTAAGAGTTATTTTATCTCTTACACATTAATTTTATTAAGACTTATTTTAGGTCTTGCACGTTAATTTTATTAAGAGTTATTTTAGCTCTTACACGTTAATTTTATTGTTATTTTAGCTCTTACACGTTAATTTTATTAAGAGTTATTTTAGCTCTTACACGTTAATTTTATGAAGTTATTTTAGCTCTTACACGTTAATTTTATTAAGAGTTATTTTAGCTCTTACACGTTAATTTTATTAAGTTATTTTAGCTCTTACACGTTAATTTTATTAAGAGTTCTTTTAGCTCTTACACGTTAATTTTATTGTTATTTTAACTCTTACACGTTAATTTTATTAAGAGCTATTTTAGCTCTTACACGTTAATTTTATTAAGTTATTTTAGCTCTTACACGTTAATTTTATTAAGTTATTTTATCTCTTACACGTTAATTTTATTAAGAGTTATTTTATCTCTTACACGTTAATTTTATTAAGACTTATTTTAGCTCTTACACGTTAATTTTATGTTATTTTAGCTCTTACACGTTAATTTTATTACGAGTTATTTTAGCTCTTACACGTTAATTTTATTAAGAGTTATTTTAGCTCTTACACGTTAATTTTATTGTTATTTTAGCTCTTACACATTAATTTTATTAAGAGTTATTTTAGCTCTTACACGTTAATTTTATTAAGTTATTTTAGCTCTTACACGTTAATTTTATGAAGTTATTTTAGCTCTTACACGTTAATTTTATTAAGAGTTATTATAGCTCTTACACATTAATTTTATTAAGTTATTTTAGCTCTTACACGTTAATTTTATTAAGAGTTATTTTATCTCTTACACGTTAATTTTATTAAGACTTATTTTAGCTCTTACACGTTAATTTTATTGTTATTTTAGCTCTTACACGTTAATTTTATTAAGTTACTTTAGCTCTTACACGTTAATTTTATTAAGTTATTTTAGCTCTTACACGTTAATTTTATGAAGTTATTTTAGCTCTTACACGTTAATTTTATTAAGAGTTATTATAGCTCTTACACATTAATTTTATTAAGTTATTTTAGCTCTAACACGTTAATTTTATTAAGAGTTATTTTATCTCTTACACGTTAATTTTATTAAGACTTATTTTAGCTCTTACACGTTAATTTTATTAAGACTTATTTTAGCTCTTACACGTTAATTTTATTGTTATTTTAGCTCTTACACGTTAATTTTATTAAGTTATTTTATCTCTTACACGTTAATTTTATTAAGAGTTATTTTAGCTCTTACACGTTAATTTTATTAAGACTTATTTTAGCTCTTACACGTTCATTTTATGTTATTTTAGCTCTTACACGTTAATTTTATTAAGAGTTATTTTAGCTCTTACACGTTAATTTTATTAAGACTTATTTTAGCTCTTACACGTTAATTTTATTGTTATTTTAGCTCTTACACGTTAATTTTATTAAGAGTTATTTTAGCTCTTACACGTTAATTTTATTAAGTTATTTTAGCTCTTACACGTTAATTTTATTGTTATTTTAGCTCTTACACGTTAATTTTATTAAGAGTTATTTTAGCTCTTACACGTTAATTTTATTAAGTTATTTTAGCTCTTACACGTTAATTTTATTAAGTTATTTTATCTCTTGCACGTTAATTTTATTAAGAGTTATTTTATCTCTTACACGTTAATTTTATTAAGACTTATTTTAGCTCTTACACGTTCATTTTATGTTATTTTAGCTCTTACACGTTAATTTTATTACGAGTTATTTTAGCTCTTACACGTTAATTTTATTAAGAGTTATTTTAGCTCTTACACGTTAATTTTATTGTTATTTTAGCTCTTACACGTTAATTTTATTAAGAGTTATTTTAGCTCTTACACGTTAATTTTATGAAGTTATTTTAGCTCTTACACATTAATTTTATTAAGAGTTATTTTAGCTCTTACACATTAATTTTATTAAGTTATTTTAGCTCTTACACGTTAATGTTATTAAGAGTTATTTTATCTCTTACACGTTAATTTTATTAAGACTTATTTTAGCTCTTACACGTTAATTTTATTGTTATTTTAGCTCTTACACGTTAATTTTATTAAGAGTTATTTTAGCTCTTACACGTTAATTTTATTAAGTTATTTTAGCTATTACACGTTAATTTTATTAAGTTATTTTAGCTCTTACACGTTAATTTTATTAAGAGTTATTTTAGCTCTTACACGTTAATTTTATTAAGTTATTTTAGCTCTTACACGTTAATTTTATTAAGAGTTATTTTATCTCTTACACGTTAATTTTATTAAGACTTATTTTAGCTCTTACACGTTAATTTTATTGTTATTTTAGCTCTTACACTTTAATTTTATTAAGTTATTTTAGCTCTTACACGTTAATTTTATTAAGTTATTTTAGCTCTTCCACGTTAATTTTATTAAGTTATTTTATCTCTTACACGTTAATTTTATTAAGAGTTATTTTATCTCTTACACGTTAATTTTATTAAGACTTATTTTAGCTCTTACATGTTCATTTTATGTTATTTTAGCTCTTACACGTTAATTTTATTACGAGTTATTTTAGCTCTTACACGTTAATTTTATTAAGAGTTATTTTAGCTCCTACACGTTAATTTTATTGTTATTTTAGCTCTTACACGTTAATTTTATTAAGAGTTATTTTAGCTCTTACACGTTAATTTTATTAAGTTATTTTAGCTCTTACACGTTAATTTTATTAAGTTATTTTAGCTCTTACACGTTAATTTTATTAAGAGTTATTTTAGCTCTTACACATTAATTTTATTAAGTTATTTTAGCTCTTACACGTTAATTTTATTAAGAGTTATTTTATCTCTTACACGTTAATTTTATTAAGACTTATTTTAGCTCTTACACGTTAATTTTATTGTTATTTTAGCGCTTACACGTTAATTTTATTAAGAGTTATTTTAGCTCTTACACGTTAATTTTATTAAGTTATTTTAGCTCTTACACGTTAATTTTATTAAGTTATTTTAGCTCTTACACGTTAATTTTATTAAGAGTTATTTTATCTCTTACACGTTAATTTTATTAAGACTTATTTTAGCTCTTACACGTTAATTTTATTAAGAGTTATTTTAGCTCTTACACGTTAATTTTATTAAGTTATTTTAGCTCTTACACGTTAATTTTATTAAGTTATTTTATCTCTTGCACGTTAATTTTATTAAGAGTTATTTTATCTCTTACACGTTAATTTTATTAAGACTTATTTTAGCTCTTACACGTTCATTTTATGTTATTTTAGCTCTTACACGTTAATTTTATTACGAGTTATTTTAGCTCTTACACGTTAATTTTATTGTTATTTTAGCTCTTACACGTTAATTTTATTAAGAGTTATTTTAGCTCTTACACGTTAATTTTATTAAGTTATTTTAGCTCTTACACGTTAATTTTATGAAGTTATTTTAGCTCTTACACGTTAATTTTATTAAGAGTTATTTTAGCTCTTACACATTAATTTTATTAAGTTATTTTAGCTCTTACACGTTAATTTTATTAAGAGTTATTTTATCTCTTACAAGTTAATTTTATTAAGACTTATTTTAGCTCTTACACGTTAATTTTATTAAGAGTTATTTTAGCTCTTACACGTTAATTTTATTAAGTTATTTTAGCTCTTACACGTTAATTTTATGTTATTTTAGCTCTTACACGTTAATTTTATTACGAGTTATTTTAGCTCTTACACGTTAATTTTATTAAGAGTTATTTTATCTCTTACACGTTAATTTTATTAAGACTTATTTTAGCTCTTACACGTTAATTTTATTAAGAGTTATTTTAGCTCTTACACGTTAATTTTATTAAGTTATTTTAGCTCTTACACATTAATTTTATGTTATTTTAGCTCTTACGCGTTAATTTTATTACGAGTTATTTTAGCTCTTACACGTTAATTTTATTAAGAGTTATTTTAGCTCTTACACGTTAATTTTATTGTTATTTTAGCTCTTACACGTTAATTTTATTAAGAGTTATTTTAGCTCTTACACGTTAATTTTATTAAGTTATTTTAGCTCTTACACGTTAATTTTATGAAGTTATTTTAGCTCTTACACGTTAATTTTATTAAGAGTTATTATAGCTCTTACACATTAATTTTATTAAGTTATTTTAGCTCTTACACGTTAATTTTATTAAGAGTTATTTTATCTCTTACACGTTAATTTTATTAAGACTTATTTTAGCTCTTACACGTTAATTTTATTGTTATTTTAGCTCTTACACGTTAATTTTATTAAGTTATTTTAGCTCTTACACGTTAATTTTATTAAGTTATTTTAGCTCTCACACGTTAATTTTATTAAGTTATTTTAGCTCTTACACGTTAATTTTATTAAGTTATTTTAGCTCTCACACGTTAATTTTATTAAGTTATTTTAGCTCTTACACGTTAATTTTATTAAGAGTTATTTTATCTCTTACACGTTAATTTTATTAAGACTTATTTTAGCTCTGACACGTTAATTTTATTGTTATTTTAGCTCTTACACGTTAATTTTATTAAGTTATTTTAGCTCTTACACGTTAATTTTATTAAGTTATTTTATCTCTTACACGTTAATTTTATTAAGAGTTATTTTATCTCTTACACATTAATTTTATTAAGACTTATTTTAGGTCTTGCACGTTAATTTTATTGTTATTTTAGCTCTTACACGTTAATTTTATTAAGAGTTATTTTAGCTCTTACACGTTAATTTTATTAAGTTATTTTAGCTCTTACACGTTAATTTTATGAAGTTATTTTAGCTCTTACACGTTAATTTTATTAAGAGTTATTATAGCTCTTACACATTAATTTTATTAAGTTATTTTAGCTCTTACACGTTAATTTTATTAAGAGTTATTTTATCTCTTACACGTTAATTTTATTAAGACTTATTTTAGCTCTTACACGTTAATTTTATTGTTATTTTAGCTCTTACACGTTAATTTTATTAAGTTATTTTAGCTCTTACACGTTAATTTTAAGTTATTTTAGCTCTCACACGTTAATTTTATTAAGTTATTTTAGCTCTTACACGTTAATTTTATTAAGTTATTTTAGCTCTCACACGTTAATTTTATTAAGTTATTTTAGCTCTTACACATTAATTTTATTAAGAGTTATTTTATCTCTTACACGTTAATTTTAGTAAGACTTATTTTAGCTCTTACACGTTAATTTTATTGTTATTTTAGCTCTTACACGTTAATTTTATTAAGTTATTTTAGCTCTTACACGTTAATTTTATTAAGTTATTTTATCTCTTACACGTTAATTTTATTAAGAGTTATTTTATCTCTTACACATTAATTTTATTAAGACTTATTTTAGGTCTTGCACGTTAATTTTATTGTTATTTTAGCTCTTACACGTTAATTTTATTACGAGTTATTTTAGCTCTGACACGTTAATTTTATTAAGAGTTATTTTAGCTCTTACACGTTAATTTTATGAAGTTATTTTAGCTCTTACACGTTAATTTTATGAAGTTATTTTAGCTCTTACACGTTAATTTTCTTAAGTTATTTTAGCTCTTACACGTTAATTTTATTGGTATTTTAGCTCTTACACGTTAATTTTATTGGTATTTTATCTCTTACACGTTAATTTTATTAAGTTATTTTAGCTCTTACACGTTAATTTTATTGTTATTTTAGCTCTTACACGTTAATTTTATTAAGAGTTATTTTAGCTCTTACACGTTAATTTTATTAAGTTATTTTAGGTCTTACACGTTAATTTTATTGTTATTTTAGCTCTTACATGTTAATTTTATTACGAGTTATTTTAGCTCTTACACGTTAATTTTATTAAGAGTTATTTTAGCTCTTACACGTTAATTTTATTAAGTTATTTTAGCTCTTACACGTTAATTTTATTGTTATTTTAGCTCTTACACGTTAATTTTATTAAGAGTTATTTTAGCTCTTACCCGTTAATTTTATTAAGTTATTTTAGCTCTTACACGTTAATTTTATTAAGTTATTTTATCTCTTGCACGTTAATTTTATTAAGAGTTATTTTATCTCTTACACGTTAATTTTATTAAGACTTATTTTAGCTCTTACACGTTCATTTTATGTTATTTTAGCTCTTACACGTTAATTTTATTACGAGTTATTTTAGCTCTTACACGTTAATTTTATTAAGAGTTATTTTAGCTCTTACACGTTAATTTTATTGTTATTTTAGCTCTTACACGTTAATTTTATTAAGAGTTATTTTAGCTCTTACACGTTAATTTTATGAAGTTATTTTAGCTCTTACACATTAATTTTATTAAGAGTTATTTTAGCTCTTACACATTAATTTTATTAAGTTATTTTAGCTCTTACACGTTAATTTTATTAAGAGTTATTTTATCTCTTACACGTTAATTTTATTAAGACTTATTTTAGCTCTTACACATTAATTTTATTGTTATTTTAGCTCTTACACGTTAATTTTATTAAGAGTTATTTTAGCTCTTACACGTTAATTTTATTAAGTTATTTTAGCTCTTACACGTTAATTTTATTAAGTTATTTTAGCTCTTACACGTTAATTTTATTAAGAGTTATTTTAGCTCTTACACGTTAATTTTATTAAGTTATTTTAGCTCTTACACGTTAATTTTATTAAGAGTTATTTTATCTCTTACACGTTAATTTTATTAAGACTTATTTTAGCTCTTACACGTTAATTTTATTGTTATTTTAGCTCTTACACTTTAATTTTATTAAGAGTTATTTTAGCTCTTACACGTTAATTTTATTAAGTTATTTTAGCTCTTACACGTTAATTTTATTAAGTTATTTTATCTCTTACACGTTAATTTTATTAAGAGTTATTTTATCTCTTACACGTTAATTTTATTAAGAGTTATTTTATCTCTTACACGTTAATTTTATTAAGACTTATTTTAGCTCTTACATGTTCATTTTATGTTATTTTAGCTCTTACACGTTAATTTTATTACGAGTTATTTTAGCTCTTACACGTTAATTTTATTAAGAGTTATTTTAGCTCCTACACGTTAATTTTATTGTTATTTTAGCTCTTACACGTTAATTTTATTAAGAGTTATTTTAGCTCTTACACGTTAATTTTATTAAGTTATTTTAGCTCTTACACGTTAATTTTATGAAGTTATTTTAGCTCTTACACGTTAATTTTATTAAGAGTTATTTTAGCTCTTACACATTAATTTTATTAAGTTATTTTAGCTCTTACACGTTAATTTTATTAAGAGTTATTTTATCTCTTACACGTTAATTTTATTAAGACTTATTTTAGCTCTTACACGTTAATTTTATTAAGAGTTATTTTAGCTCTTACACGTTAATTTTATTAAGTTATTTTAGCTCTTACACGTTAATTTTATGTTATTTTAGCTCTTACACGTTAATTTTATTACGAGTTATTTTAGCTCTTACACGTTAATTTTATTAAGAGTTATTTTATCTCTTACACGTTAATTTTATTAAGACTTATTTTAGCTCTTACACGTTAATTTTATTAAGAGTTATTTTAGCTCTTACACGTTAATTTTATTAAGTTATTTTAGCTCTTACACGTTAATTTTATGTTATTTTAGCTCTTACACGTTAATTTTATTACGAGTTATTTTAGCTCTTACACGTTAATTTTATTAAGAGTTATTTTAGCTCTTACACGTTAATTTTATTGTTATTTTAGCTCTTACACATTAATTTTATTAAGAGTTATTTTAGCTCTTACACGTTAATTTTATTAAGTTATTTTAGCTCTTACACGTTAATTTTATGAAGTTATTTTAGCTCTTACACGTTAATTTTATTAAGAGTTATTATAGCTCTTACACATTAATTTTATAAAGTTATTTTAGCTCTTACACGTTAATTTTATTAAGAGTTATTTTATCTCTTACACGTTAATTTTATTAAGACTTATTTTAGCTCTTACACGTTAATTTTATTGTTATTTTAGCTCTTACACGTTAATTTTATTAAGTTATTTTAGCTCTTACACGTTAATTTTATTAAGTTATTTTAGCTCTCACACGTTAATTTTATTAAGTTATTTTAGCTCTTACACGTTAATTTTATTAAGTTATTTTAGCTCTCACACGTTAATTTTATTAAGTTATTTTAGCTCTTACACGTTAATTTTATTAAGAGTTATTTTATCTCTTACACGTTAATTTTATTAAGACTTATTTTAGCTCTTACACGTTAATTTTATTGTTATTTTAGCTCTTACACGTTAATTTTATTAAGAGTTATTTTATCTCTTACACATTAATTTTATTAAGACTTATTTTAGGTCTTGCACGTTAATTTTATTGTTATTTTAGCTCTAACACGTTAATTTTATTACTAGTTATTTTAGCTCTGACACGTTAATTTTATTAAGAGTTATTTTAGCTCTTACACGTTAATTTTATGAAGTTATTTTAGCTCTTACACGTTAATTTTATGAAGTTATTTTAGCTCTTACACGTTAATTTTCTTAAGTTATTTTAGCTCTTACACGTTAATTTTATTGGTATTTTAGCTCTTACACGTTAATTTTATTGGTATTTTATCTCTTACACGTTAATTTTATTAAGTTATTTTAGCTCTTACACGTTAATTTTATTGTTATTTTAGCTCTTACACGTTAATTTTATTAAGAGTTATTTTAGCTCTTACACGTTAATTTTATTAAGTTATTTTAGCTCTTACACGTTCATTTTATTAAGTTATTTTAGCTCTTACACGTTAATTTTATTAAGAGTTATTTTAGCTCTTACACGTTAATTTTATTAAGTTATTTTAGCTCTTACACATTAATTTTATTAAGAGTTATTTTATCTCTTACACGTTAATTTTATTAAGACTTATTTTAGCTCTTACACGTTAATTTTATTGTTATTTTAGCTCTTACACGTTAATTTTATTAAGAGTTATTTTAGCTCTTACACGTTAATTTTATTAAGTTATTTTAGCTCTTACACGTTAATTTTATTAAGAGTTATTTTATCTCTTACACATTAATTTTATCAAGACTTATTTTAGCTCTTACACGTTAATTTTATTGTTATTTTATCTCTTACACGTTAATTTTATTAAGACTTATTTTAGCTCTTACACGTTCATTTTATGTTATTTTAGCTCTTACACGTTAATTTTATTACGAGTTATTTTAGCTCTTACACGTTAATTTTATTAAGAGTTATTTTAGCTCTTACACGTTAATTTTATTGTTATTTTAGCTCTTACACGTTAATTTTATTAAGAGTTATTTTAGCTCTTACACGTTAATTTTATTAAGTTATTTTAGCTCTTACACGTTAATTTTATGAAGTTATTTTAGCTCTTACACGTTAATTTTATTAAGAGTTATTTTAGCTCTTACACATTAATTTTATGAAGTTATTTTAGCTCTTACACGTTAATTTTATTAAGAGTTATTTTATCTCTTACACGTTAATTTTATTACGACTTATTTTAGCTCTTACACGTTAATTTTATTGTTATTTTAGCTCTTACACGTTAATTTTATTAAGAGTTATTTTAGCTCTTACACGTTAATTTTATTAAGTTATTTTAGCTCTTACACGTTAATTTTATTAAGTTATTTTAGCTCTCACACGTTAATTTTATTAAGTTATTTTAGCTCTTACACGTTAATTTTATTAAGAGTTATTTTATCTCTTACACGTTAATTTTATTAAGACTTATTTTAGCTCTTACATGTTAATTTTATTGTTATTTTAGCTCTTACACGTTAATTTTATTAAGAGTTATTTTAGCTCTTACACGTTCATTTTATTAAGTTATTTTAGCTCTTACACGTTAATTTTATTAAGTTATTTTATCTCTTACACGTTAATTTTATTAAGAGTTATTTTATCTCTTACACGTTAATTTTATTAAGACTTATTTTAGGTCTTACACGTTAATTTTATTGTTATTTTAGCTCTTACACGTTAATTTTATTACGAGTTATTTTAGCTCTTACACGTTAATTTTATTAAGAGTTATTTTAGCTCTTACACGTTAATTTTATTACGAGTTATTTTAGCTCTTACACGTTAATTTTATTAAGAGTTATTTTAGCTCTTACACGTTAATTTTATGAAGTTATTTTAGCTCTTACACGTTAATTTTATTAAGAGTTATTTTAGCTCTTACACATTAATTTTATGAAGTTATTTTAGCTCTTACACGTTAATTTTATTAAGAGTTATTTTAGCTCTTACACGTTAATTTTATTAAGTTATTTTAGCTCTTACACGTTAATTTTATTAAGTTATTTTATCTCTTACACATTAATTTTATTAAGAGTTATTTTAGCTCTTACACGTTAATTTTATTAAGTTATTTTAGCTCTTACACGTTAATTTTATTAAGAGTTCTTTTAGCTCTTACACGTTAATTTTATTGTTATTTTAACTCTTACACGTTAATTTTATTAACAGCTATTTTAGCTCTTACACGTTAATTTTATTAAGTTATTTTAGCTCTTACACGTTAATTTTATTAAGTTATTTTAGCTCTTACACGTTAATTTTATTAAGAGTTATTTTAGCTCTTACACGTTAATTTTATTAAGTTATTTTAGCTCTTACACGTTAATTTTATTAAGAGTTATTTTATCTCTTACACGTTAATTTTATTAAGACTTATTTTAGCTCTTACACGTTAATTTTATTAAGAGTTATTTTAGCTCTTACACGTTAATTTTATTGTTATTTTAGCTCTTACACATTAATTTTATTAAGAGTTATTTTAGCTCTTACACGTTAATTTTATTAAGTTATTTTAGCTCTTACACGTTAATTTTATGAAGTTATTTTAGCTCTTACACGTTAATTTTATTAAGAGTTATTATAGCTCTTACACATTAATTTTATAAAGTTATTTTAGCTCTTACACGTTAATTTTATTAAGAGTTATTTTATCTCTTACACGTTAATTTTATTAAGACTTATTTTAGCTCTTACACGTTAATTTTATTGTTATTTTAGCTCTTACACGTTAATTTTATTAAGAGTTATTTTAGCTCTTACACGTTAATTTTATGAAGTTATTTTAGCTCTTACACATTAATTTTATTAAGAGTTATTTTAGCTCTTACACATTAATTTTATTAAGTTATTTTAGCTCTTACACGTTAATTTTATTAAGTTATTTTATCTCTTACACGTTAATTTTATTAAGACTTATTTTAGCTCTTACACGTTAATTTTATTGTTATTTTAGCTCTTACACGTTAATTTTATTAAGAGTTATTTTAGCTCTTACACGTTAATTTTATTAAGTTATTTTAGCTCTTACACGTTAATTTTATTAAGTTATTTTAGCTCTTACACGTTAATTTTATTAAGAGTTATTTTAGCTCTTACACGTTAATTTTATTAAGTTATTTTAGCTCTTACACGTTAATTTTATTAAGTTATTTTATCTCTTACACGTTAATTTTATTAAGAGTTATTTTATCTCTTACACGTTAATTTTATTAAGACTTATTTTAGCTCTTACATGTTCATTTTATGTTATTTTAGCTCTTACACGTTAATTTTATTACGAGTTATTTTAGCTCTTACACGTTAATTTTATTAAGAGTTATTTTATCTCTTACACGTTAATTTTATTAAGACTTATTTTAGCTCTTACACGTTAATTTTATTGTTATTTTAGCTCTTACACGTTAATTTTATTAAGAGTTATTTTAGCTCTTACACGTTAATTTTATTAAGTTATTTTAGCTCTTACACGTTAATTTTATTAAGTTATTTTAGCTCTCACACGTTAATTTTATTAAGTTATTTTAGCTCTTACACGTTAATTTTATTAAGAGTTATTTTATCTCTTACACGTTAATTTTATTAAGACTTATTTTAGGTCTTACACGTTAATTTTATTGTTATTTTAGCTCTTACACGTTAATTTTATTACGAGTTATTTTAGCTCTTACACGTTAATTTTATTAAGAGTTATTTTAGCTCTTACACGTTAATTTTATGAAGTTATTTTAGCTCTTACACGTTAATTTTATTAAGAGTTATTTTAGCTCTTACACGTTAATTTTATTAAGTTATTTTAGCTCTTACACGTTAATTTTATTAAGAGTTCTTTTAGCTCTTACACGTTAATTTTATTGTTATTTTAACTCTTACACGTTAATTTTATTAAGAGCTATTTTAGCTCTTACACGTTAATTTTATTAAGTTATTTTATCTCTTACACGTTAATTTTATTAAGAGTTATTTTATCTCTTACACGTTAATTTTATTAAGACTTATTTTAGCTCTTACACGTTAATTTTATGTTATTTTAGCTCTTACACGTTAATTTTATTACGAGTTATTTTAGCTCTTACACGTTAATTTTATTAAGAGTTATTTTAGCTCTTACACGTTAATTTTATTGTTATTTTAGCTCTTACACATTAATTTTATTAAGAGTTATTTTAGCTCTTACACGTTAATTTTATTAAGTTATTTTAGCTCTTACACGTTAATTTTATGAAGTTATTTTAGCTCTTACACGTTAATTTTATTAAGAGTTATTATAGCTCTTACACATTAATTTTATTAAGTTATTTTAGCTCTTACACGTTAATTTTATTAAGAGTTATTTTATCTCTTACACGTTAATTTTATTAAGACTTATTTTAGCTCTTACACGTTAATTTTATTGTTATTTTAGCTCTTACACGTTAATTTTATTAAGTTACTTTAGCTCTTACACGTTAATTTTATTAAGTTATTTTAGCTCTTACACGTTAATTTTATGAAGTTATTTTAGCTCTTACACGTTAATTTTATTAAGAGTTATTATAGCTCTTACACATTAATTTTATTAAGTTATTTTAGCTCTTACACGTTAATTTTATTAAGAGTTATTTTATCTCTTACACGTTAATTTTATTAAGACTTATTTTAGCTCTTACACGTTAATTTTATTAAGACTTATTTTAGCTCTTACACGTTAATTTTATTGTTATTTTAGCTCTTACACGTTAATTTTATTAAGTTATTTTATCTCTTACACGTTAATTTTATTAAGAGTTATTTTAGCTCTTACACGTTAATTTTATTAAGACTTATTTTAGCTCTTACACGTTCATTTTATGTTATTTTAGCTCTTACACGTTAATTTTATTACGAGTTATTTTAGCTCTTACACGTTAATTTTATTAAGAGTTATTTTAGCTCTTACACGTTCATTTTATGTTATTTTAGCTCTTACACGTTAATTTTATTAAGTTATTTTAGCTCTTACACGTTAATTTTATTAAGAGTTATTTTAGCTCTTACACGTTAATTTTATTAAGACTTATTTTAGCTCTTACACGTTAATTTTATTTTTATTTTAGCTCTTACACGTTAATTTTATTAAGAGTTATTTTAGCTCTTACACGTTAATTTTATTAAGAGTTATTTTATCTCTTACACGTTAATTTTATTAAGACTTATTTTAGCTCTTACACGTTCATTTTATGTTATTTTAGCTCTTACACGTTAATTTTATTACGAGTTATTTTAGCTCTTACACGTTAATTTTATTAAGAGTTATTTTAGCTCTTACACGTTAATTTTATTGTTATTTTAGCTCTTACACGTTAATTTTATTAAGAGTTATTTTAGCTCTTACACGTTAATTTTATGAAGTTATTTTAGCTCTTACACATTAATTTTATTAAGAGTTATTTTAGCTCTTACACATTAATTTTATTAAGTTATTTTAGCTCTTACACGTTAATTTTATTAAGAGTTATTTTATCTCTTACACGTTAATTATATTAAGACTTATTTTAGCTCTTACACGTTAATTTTATTGTTATTTTAGCTCTTACACGTTAATTTTATTAAGAGTTATTTTAGCCCTTACACGTTAATTTTATTAAGTTATTTTAGCTCTTACACGTTAATTTTATTAAGTTATTTTAGCTCTTACACGTTAATTTTATTAAGAGTTATTTTAGCTCTTACACGTTAATTTTATTAAGTTATTTTAGCTCTTACACGTTAATTTTATTAAGAGTTATTTTATCTCTTACACGTTAATTTTATTAAGACTTATTTTAGCTCTTACACGTTAGTTTTATTGTTATTTTAGCTCTTACACTTTAATTTTATTAAGAGTTATTTTAGCTCTTACACGTTAATTTTATTAAGTTATTTTAGCTCTTACACGTTAATTTTATTAAGTTATTTTATCTCTTACACGTTAATTTTATTAAGAGTTATTTTATCTCTTACACGTTAATTTTATTAAGACTTATTTTAGCTCTTACATGTTCATTTTATGTTATTTTAGCTCTTACACGTTAATTTTATTACGAGTTATTTTAGCTCTTACACGTTAATTTTATTAAGAGTTATTTTATCTCTTACACGTTAATTTTATTAAGACTTATTTTAGCTCTTACACGTTAATTTTATTGTTATTTTAGCTCTTACACATTAATTTTATTAAGAGTTATTTTAGCTCTTACACGTTAATTTTATTAAGTTATTTTAGCTCTTACACGTTAATTTTATTAAGTTATTTTAGCTCTCACACGTTAATTTTATTAAGTTATTTTAGCTCTTACACGTTAATTTTATTAAGAGTTATTTTATCTCTTACACGTTAATTATATTAAGACTTATTTTAGCTCTTACACGTTAATTTTATTGTTATTTTAGCTCTTACACGTTAATTTTATTAAGAGTTATTTTAGCCCTTACACGTTAATTTTATTAAGTTATTTTAGCTCTTACACGTTAATTTTATTAAGTTATTTTAGCTCTTACACGTTAATTTTATTAAGAGTTATTTTAGCTCTTACACGTTAATTTTATTAAGTTATTTTAGCTCTTACACGTTAATTTTATTAAGAGTTATTTTATCTCTTACACGTTAATTTTATTAAGACTTATTTTAGCTCTTACACGTTAGTTTTATTGTTATTTTAGCTCTTACACTTTAATTTTATTAAGAGTTATTTTAGCTCTTACACGTTAATTTTATTAAGTTATTTTAGCTCTTACACGTTAATTTTATTAAGTTATTTTATCTCTTACACGTTAATTTTATTAAGAGTTATTTTATCTCTTACACGTTAATTTTATTAAGACTTATTTTAGCTCTTACATGTTCATTTTATGTTATTTTAGCTCTTACACGTTAATTTTATTACGAGTTATTTTAGCTCTTACACGTTAATTTTATTAAGAGTTATTTTATCTCTTACACGTTAATTTTATTAAGACTTATTTTAGCTCTTACATGTTCATTTTATGTTATTTTAGCTCTTACACGTTAATTTTATTGTTATTTTAGCTCTTACACATTAATTTTATTAAGAGTTATTTTAGCTCTTACACGTTAATTTTATTAAGTTATTTTAGCTCTTACACGTTAATTTTATTAAGTTATTTTAGCTCTCACACGTTAATTTTATTAAGTTATTTTAGCTCTTACACGTTAATTTTATTAAGAGTTATTTTATCTCTTACACGTTAATTTTATTAAGACTTATTTTAGCTCTTACATGTTAATTTTATTGTTATTTTAGCTCTTACACGTTAATTTTATTAAGAGTTATTTTAGCTCTTACACGTTCATTTTATTAAGTTATTTTAGCTCTTACACGTTAATTTTATTAAGTTATTTTATCTCTTACACGTTAATTTTATTAAGAGTTATTTTATCTCTTACACGTTAATTTTATTAAGACTTATTTTAGGTCTTACACGTTAATTTTATTGTTATTTTAGCTCTTACACGTTAATTTTATTACGAGTTATTTTAGCTCTTACACGTTAATTTTATTAAGAGTTATTTTAGCTCTTACACGTTAATTTTATGAAGTTATTTTAGCTCTTACACGTTAATTTTATTAAGAGTTATTTTAGCTCTTACACGTTAATTTTATTAAGTTATTTTAGCTCTTACACGTTAATTTTATTAAGAGTTCTTTTAGCTCTTACACGTTAATTTTATTGTTATTTTAACTCTTACACGTTAATTTTATTAAGAGCTATTTTAGCTCTTACACGTTAATTTTATTAAGTTATTTTAGCTCTTACACGTTAATTTTATTAAGTTATTTTATCTCTTACACGTTAATTTTATTAAGAGTTATTTTATCTCTTACACGTTAATTTTATTAAGACTTATTTTAGCTCTTACACGTTAATTTTATGTTATTTTAGCTCTTACACGTTAATTTTATTACGAGTTATTTTAGCTCTTACACGTTAATTTTATTAAGAGTTATTTTAGCTCTTACACGTTAATTTTATTGTTATTTTAGCTCTTACACATTAATTTTATTAAGAGTTATTTTAGCTCTTACACGTTAATTTTATTAAGTTATTTTAGCTCTTACACGTTAATTTTATGAAGTTATTTTAGCTCTTACACGTTAATTTTATTAAGAGTTATTATAGCTCTTACACATTAATTTTATTAAGTTATTTTAGCTCTTACACGTTAATTTTATTAAGAGTTATTTTATCTCTTACACGTTAATTTTATTAAGACTTATTTTAGCTCTTACACGTTAATTTTATTGTTATTTTAGCTCTTACACGTTAATTTTATTAAGTTACTTTAGCTCTTACACGTTAATTTTATTAAGTTATTTTAGCTCTTACACGTTAATTTTATGAAGTTATTTTAGCTCTTACACGTTAATTTTATTAAGAGTTATTATAGCTCTTACACATTAATTTTATTAAGTTATTTTAGCTCTAACACGTTAATTTTATTAAGAGTTATTTTATCTCTTACACGTTAATTTTATTAAGACTTATTTTAGCTCTTACACGTTAATTTTATTAAGACTTATTTTAGCTCTTACACGTTAATTTTATTGTTATTTTAGCTCTTACACGTTAATTTTATTAAGTTATTTTATCTCTTACACGTTAATTTTATTAAGAGTTATTTTAGCTCTTACACGTTAATTTTATTAAGACTTATTTTAGCTCTTACACGTTCATTTTATGTTATTTTAGCTCTTACACGTTAATTTTATTAAGAGTTATTTTAGCTCTTACACGTTAATTTTATTAAGACTTATTTTAGCTCTTACACGTTAATTTTATTGTTATTTTAGCTCTTACACGTTAATTTTATTAAGAGTTATTTTAGCTCTTACACGTTAATTTTATTAAGTTATTTTAGCTCTTACACGTTAATTTTATTGTTATTTTAGCTCTTACACGTTAATTTTATTAAGAGTTATTTTAGCTCTTACACGTTAATTTTATTAAGTTATTTTAGCTCTTACACGTTAATTTTATTAAGTTATTTTATCTCTTGCACGTTAATTTTATTAAGAGTTATTTTATCTCTTACACGTTAATTTTATTAAGACTTATTTTAGCTCTTACACGTTCATTTTATGTTATTTTAGCTCTTACACGTTAATTTTATTACGAGTTATTTTAGCTCTTACACGTTAATTTTATTAAGAGTTATTTTAGCTCTTACACGTTAATTTTATTGTTATTTTAGCTCTTACACGTTAATTTTATTAAGAGTTATTTTAGCTCTTACACGTTAATTTTATGAAGTTATTTTAGCTCTTACACATTAATTTTATTAAGAGTTATTTTAGCTCTTACACATTAATTTTATTAAGTTATTTTAGCTCTTACACGTTAATTTTATTAAGAGTTATTTTATCTCTTACACGTTAATTTTATTAAGACTTATTTTAGCTCTTACACGTTAATTTTATTGTTATTTTAGCTCTTACACGTTAATTTTATTAAGAGTTATTTTAGCTCTTACACGTTAATTTTATTAAGTTATTTTAGCTATTACACGTTAATTTTATTAAGTTATTTTAGCTCTTACACGTTAATTTTATTAAGAGTTATTTTAGCTCTTACACGTTAATTTTATTAAGTTATTTTAGCTCTTACACGTTAATTTTATTAAGAGTTATTTTATCTCTTACACGTTAATTTTATTAAGACTTATTTTAGCTCTTACACGTTAATTTTATTGTTATTTTAGCTCTTACACTTTAATTTTATTAAGAGTTATTTTAGCTCTTACACGTTAATTTTATTAAGTTATTTTAGCTCTTACACGTTAATTTTATTAAGTTATTTTATCTCTTACACGTTAATTTTATTAAGAGTTATTTTATCTCTTACACGTTAATTTTATTAAGACTTATTTTAGCTCTTACATGTTCATTTTATGTTATTTTAGCTCTTACACGTTAATTTTATTACGAGTTATTTTAGCTCTTACACGTTAATTTTATTAAGAGTTATTTTAGCTCCTACACGTTAATTTTATTGTTATTGTAGCTCTTACACGTTAATTTTATTAAGAGTTATTTTAGCTCTTACACGTTAATTTTATTAAGTTATTTTAGCTCTTACACGTTAATTTTATTAAGAGTTATTTTAGCTCTTACACATTAATTTTATTAAGTTATTTTAGCTCTTACACGTTAATTTTATTATGAGTTATTTTATCTCTTACACGTTAATTTTATTAAGACTTATTTTAGCTCTTACACGTTAATTTTATTGTTATTTTAGCGCTTACACGTTAATTTTATTAAGAGTTATTTTAGCTCTTACACGTTAATTTTATTAAGTTATTTTAGCTCTTACACGTTAATTTTATTAAGTTATTTTAGCTCTTACACGTTAATTTTATTAAGAGTTATTTTATCTCTTACACGTTAATTTTATTAAGACTTATTTTAGCTCTTACACGTTAATTTTATTAAGAGTTATTTTAGCTCTTACACGTTAATTTTATTAAGTTATTTTAGCTCTTACACGTTAATTTTATTAAGTTATTTTATCTCTTGCACGTTAATTTTATTAAGAGTTATTTTATCTCTTACACGTTAATTTTATTACGAGTTATTTTAGCTCTTACACGTTAATTTTATTGTTATTTTAGCTCTTACACGTTAATTTTATTAAGAGTTATTTTAGCTCTTACACGTTAATTTTATTAAGTTATTTTAGCTCTTACACGTTAATTTTATGAAGTTATTTTAGCTCTTACACGTTAATTTTATTAAGAGTTATTTTAGCTCTTACACATTAATTTTATTAAGTTATTTTAGCTCTTACACGTTAATTTTATTAAGAGTTATTTTATCTCTTACAAGTTAATTTTATTAAGACTTATTTTAGCTCTTACACGTTAATTTTATTAAGAGTTATTTTAGCTCTTACACGTTAATTTTATTAAGTTATTTTAGCTCTTACACGTTAATTTTATGTTATTTTAGCTCTTACACGTTAATTTTATTACGAGTTATTTTAGCTCTTACACGTTAATTTTATTAAGAGTTATTTTATCTCTTACACGTTAATTTTATTAAGACTTATTTTAGCTCTTACACGTTAATTTTATTAAGAGTTATTTTAGCTCTTACACGTTAATTTTATTAAGTTATTTTAGCTCTTACACATTAATTTTATGTTATTTTAGCTCTTACACGTTAATTTTATTAAGAGTTATTTTAGCTCTTACACGTTAATTTTATTAAGTTATTTTAGCTCTTACACGTTAATTTTATGAAGTTATTTTAGCTCTTACACGTTAATTTTATTAAGAGTTATTATAGCTCTTACACATTAATTTTATTAAGTTATTTTAGCTCTTACACGTTAATTTTATTAAGAGTTATTTTATCTCTTACACGTTAATTTTATTAAGACTTATTTTAGCTCTTACACGTTAATTTTATTGTTATTTTAGCTCTTACACGTTAATTTTATTAAGTTATTTTAGCTCTTACACGTTAATTTTAAGTTATTTTAGCTCTCACACGTTAATTTTATTAAGTTATTTTAGCTCTTACACGTTAATTTTATTAAGTTATTTTAGCTCTCACACGTTAATTTTATTAAGTTATTTTATCTCTTACACGTTAATTTTATTAAGAGTTATTTTATCTCTTACACATTAATTTTATTAAGAGTTATTTTATCTCTTACACGTTAATTTTATTAAGACTTATTTTAGCTCTTACACGTTAATTTTATTAAGTTATTTTAGCTCTTACACGTTAATTTTATTAAGAGTTATTTTAGCTCTTACACGTTAATTTTATTAAGTTATTTTAGCTCTTACACGTTAATTTTATGAAGTTATTTTAGCTCTTACACGTTAATTTTATTAAGAGTTATTATAGCTCTTACACATTAATTTTATTAAGTTATTTTAGCTCTTACACGTTAATTTTATTAAGAGTTATTTTATCTCTTACACGTTAATTTTATTAAGACTTATTTTAGCTCTTACACGTTAATTTTATTGTTATTTTAGCTCTTACACGTTAATTTTATTAAGTTATTTTAGCTCTTACACGTTAATTTTAAGTTATTTTAGCTCTCACACGTTAATTTTATTAAGTTATTTTAGCTCTTACACGTTAATTTTATTAAGTTATTTTAGCTCTCACACGTTAATTTTATTAAGTTATTTTAGCTCTTACACATTAATTTTATTAAGAGTTATTTTATCTCTTACACGTTAATTTTATTAAGACTTATTTTAGCTCTTACACGTTAATTTTATTGTTATTTTAGCTCTTACACGTTAATTTTATTAAGTTATTTTAGCTCTTACACGTTAATTTTATTAAGTTATTTTATCTCTTACACGTTAATTTTATTAAGAGTTATTTTATCTCTTACACATTAATTTTATTAAGACTTATTTTAGGTCTTGCACGTTAATTTTATTAAGAGTTATTTTAGCTCTTACACGTTAATTTTATTGTTATTTTAGCTCTTACACGTTAATTTTATTAAGAGTTATTTTAGCTCTTACACGTTAATTTTATGAAGTTATTTTAGCTCTTACACGTTAATTTTATTAAGAGTTATTTTAGCTCTTACACGTTAATTTTATTAAGTTATTTTAGCTCTTACACGTTAATTTTATTAAGAGTTCTTTTAGCTCTTACACGTTAATTTTATTGTTATTTTAACTCTTACACGTTAATTTTATTAAGAGCTATTTTAGCTCTTACACGTTAATTTTATTAAGTTATTTTAGCTCTTACACGTTAATTTTATTAAGTTATTTTATCTCTTACACGTTAATTTTATTAAGAGTTATTTTATCTCTTACACGTTAATTTTATTAAGACTTATTTTAGCTCTTACACGTTAATTTTATGTTATTTTAGCTCTTACACGTTAATTTTATTACGAGTTATTTTAGCTCTTACACGTTAATTTTATTAAGAGTTATTTTAGCTCTTACACGTTAATTTTATTGTTATTTTAGCTCTTACACATTAATTTTATTAAGAGTTATTTTAGCTCTTACACGTTAATTTTATTAAGTTATTTTAGCTCTTACACGTTAATTTTATGAAGTTATTTTAGCTCTTACACGTTAATTTTATTAAGAGTTATTATAGCTCTTACACATTAATTTTATTAAGTTATTTTAGCTCTTACACGTTAATTTTATTAAGAGTTATTTTATCTCTTACACGTTAATTTTATTAAGACTTATTTTAGCTCTTACACGTTAATTTTATTGTTATTTTAGCTCTTACACGTTAATTTTATTAAGTTACTTTAGCTCTTACACGTTAATTTTATTAAGTTATTTTAGCTCTTACACGTTAATTTTATGAAGTTATTATAGCTCTTACACATTAATTTTATTAAGTTATTTTAGCTCTAACACGTTAATTTTATTAAGAGTTATTTTATCTCTTACACGTTAATTTTATTAAGACTTATTTTAGCTCTTACACGTTAATTTTATTAAGACTTATTTTAGCTCTTACACGTTAATTTTATTGTTATTTTAGCTCTTACACGTTAATTTTATTAAGTTATTTTATCTCTTACACGTTAATTTTATTAAGAGTTATTTTAGCTCTTACACGTTAATTTTATTAAGACTTATTTTAGCTCTTACACGTTCATTTTATGTTATTTTAGCTCTTACACGTTAATTTTATTAAGAGTTATTTTAGCTCTTACACGTTAAATTTATTAAGACTTATTTTAGCTCTTACACGTTAATTTTATTGTTATTTTAGCTCTTACACGTTAATTTTATTAAGAGTTATTTTAGCTCTTACACGTTAATTTTATTAAGTTATTTTAGCTCTTACACGTTAATTTTATTGTTATTTTAGCTCTTACACGTTAATTTTATTAAGAGTTATTTTAGCTCTTACACGTTAATTTTATTAAGTTATTTTAGCTCTTACACGTTAATTTTATTAAGTTATTTTATCTCTTGCACGTTAATTTTATTAAGAGTTATTTTATCTCTTACACGTTAATTTTATTAAGACTTATTTTAGCTCTTACACGTTCATTTTATGTTATTTTAGCTCTTACACGTTAATTTTATTACGAGTTATTTTAGCTCTTACACGTTAATTTTATTAAGAGTTATTTTAGCTCTTACACGTTAATTTTATTGTTATTTTAGCTCTTACACGTTAATTTTATTAAGAGTTATTTTAGCTCTTACACGTTAATTTTATGAAGTTATTTTAGCTCTTACACATTAATTTTATTAAGAGTTATTTTAGCTCTTACACATTAATTTTATTAAGTTATTTTAGCTCTTACACGTTAATTTTATTAAGAGTTATTTTATCTCTTACACGTTAATTTTATTAAGACTTATTTTAGCTCTTACACGTTAATTTTATTGTTATTTTAGCTCTTACACGTTAATTTTATTAAGAGTTATTTTAGCTCTTACACGTTAATTTTATTAAGTTATTTTAGCTATTACACGTTAATTTTATTAAGTTATTTTAGCTCTTTCACGTTAATTTTATTAAGAGTTATTTTAGCTCTTACACGTTAATTTTATTAAGTTATTTTAGCTCTTACACGTTAATTTTATTAAGAGTTATTTTATCTCTTACACGTTAATTTTATTAAGACTTATTTTAGCTCTTACACGTTAATTTTATTGTTATTTTAGCTCTTACACTTTAATTTTATTAAGAGTTATTTTAGCTCTTACACGTTAATTTTATTAAGTTATTTTAGCTCTTACACGTTAATTTTATTAAGTTATTTTATCTCTTACACGTTAATTTTATTAAGAGTTATTTTATCTCTTACACGTTAATTTTATTAAGACTTATTTTAGCTCTTACATGTTCATTTTATGTTATTTTAGCTCTTACACGTTAATTTTATTACGAGTTATTTTAGCTCTTACACGTTAATTTTATTAAGAGTTATTTTAGCTCCTACACGTTAATTTTATTGTTATTTTAGCTCTTACACGTTAATTTTATTAAGAGTTATTTTAGCTCTTACACGTTAATTTTATTAAGTTATTTTAGCTCTTACACGTTAATTTTATTAAGTTATTTTAGCTCTTACACGTTAATTTTATTAAGAGTTATTTTAGCTCTTACACATTAATTTTATTAAGTTATTTTAGCTCTTACACGTTAATTTTATTAAGAGTTATTTTATCTCTTACACGTTAATTTTATTAAGACTTATTTTAGCTCTTACACGTTAATTTTATTGTTATTTTAGCGCTTACACGTTAATTTTATTAAGAGTTATTTTAGCTCTTACACGTTAATTTTATTAAGTTATTTTAGCTCTTACACGTTAATTTTATTAAGTTATTTTAGCTCTTACACGTTAATTTTATTAAGAGTTATTTTATCTCTTACACGTTAATTTTATTAAGACTTATTTTAGCTCTTACACGTTAATTTTATTAAGAGTTATTTTAGCTCTTACACGTTAATTTTATTAAGTTATTTTAGCTCTTACACGTTAATTTTATTAAGTTATTTTATCTCTTGCACGTTAATTTTATTAAGAGTTATTTTATCTCTTACACGTTAATTTTATTAAGACTTATTTTAGCTCTTACACGTTCATTTTATGTTATTTTAGCTCTTACACGTTAATTTTATTACGAGTTATTTTAGCTCTTACACGTTAATTTTATTGTTATTTTAGCTCTTACACGTTAATTTTATTAAGAGTTATTTTAGCTCTTACACGTTAATTTTATTAAGTTATTTTAGCTCTTACACGTTAATTTTATGAAGTTATTTTAGCTCTTACACGTTAATTTTATTAAGAGTTATTTTAGCTCTTACACATTAATTTTATTAAGTTATTTTAGCTCTTACACGTTAATTTTATTAAGAGTTATTTTATCTCTTACAAGTTAATTTTATTAAGACTTATTTTAGCTCTTACACGTTAATTTTATTAAGAGTTATTTTAGCTCTTACACGTTAATTTTATTAAGTTATTTTAGCTCTTACACGTTAATTTTATGTTATTTTAGCTCTTACACGTTAATTTTATTACGAGTTATTTTAGCTCTTACACGTTAATTTTATTAAGAGTTATTTTATCTCTTACACGTTAATTTTATTAAGACTTATTTTAGCTCTTACACGTTAATTTTATTAAGAGTTATTTTAGCTCTTACACGTTAATTTTATTAAGTTATTTTAGCTCTTACACATTAATTTTATGTTATTTTAGCTCTTACACGTTAATTTTATTACGAGTTATTTTAGCTCTTACACGTTAATTTTATTAAGAGTTATTTTAGCTCTTACACGTTAATTTTATTGTTATTTTAGCTCTTACACGTTAATTTTATTAAGAGTTATTTTAGCTCTTACACGTTAATTTTATTAAGTTATTTTAGCTCTTACACGTTAATTTTATGAAGTTATTTTAGCTCTTACACGTTAATTTTATTAAGAGTTATTATAGCTCTTACACATTAATTTTATTAAGTTATTTTAGCTCTTACACGTTAATTTTATTAAGAGTTATTTTATCTCTTACACGTTAATTTTATTAAGACTTATTTTAGCTCTTACACGTTAATTTTATTGTTATTTTAGCTCTTACACGTTAATTTTATTAAGTTATTTTAGCTCTTACACGTTAATTTTATTAAGTTATTTTAGCTCTCACACGTTAATTTTATTAAGTTATTTTAGCTCTTACACGTTAATTTTATTAAGTTATTTTAGCTCTCACACGTTAATTTTATTAAGTTATTTTAGCTCTTACACGTTAATTTTATTAAGAGTTATTTTATCTCTTACACGTTAATTTTATTAAGACTTATTTTAGCTCTTACACGTTAATTTTATTGTTATTTTAGCTCTTACACGTTAATTTTATTAAGTTATTTTAGCTCTTACACGTTAATTTTATTAAGTTATTTTATCTCTTACACGTTAATTTTATTAAGAGTTATTTTATCTCTTACACATTAATTTTATTAAGACTTATTTTAGGTCTTGCACGTTAATTTTATTGTTATTTTAGCTCTTACACGTTAATTTTATTAAGAGTTATTTTAGCTCTTACACGTTAATTTTATTAAGTTATTTTAGCTCTTACACGTTAATTTTATGAAGTTATTTTAGCTCTTACACGTTAATTTTATTAAGAGTTATTATAGCTCTTACACATTAATTTTATTAAGTTATTTTAGCTCTTACACGTTAATTTTATTAAGAGTTATTTTATCTCTTACACGTTAATTTTATTAAGACTTATTTTAGCTCTTACACGTTAATTTTATTGTTATTTTAGCTCTTACACGTTAATTTTATTAAGTTATTTTAGCTCTTACACGTTAATTTTAAGTTATTTTAGCTCTCACACGTTAATTTTATTAAGTTATTTTAGCTCTTACACGTTAATTTTATTAAGTTATTTTAGCTCTCACACGTTAATTTTATTAAGTTATTTTAGCTCTTACACATTAATTTTATTAAGAGTTATTTTATCTCTTACACGTTAATTTTATTAAGACTTATTTTAGCTCTTACACGTTAATTTTATTGTTATTTTAGCTCTTACACGTTAATTTTATTAAGTTATTTTAGCTCTTACACGCTAATTTTATTAAGTTATTTTATCTCTTACACGTTAATTTTATTAAGAGTTATTTTATCTCTTACACATTAATTTTATTAAGACTTATTTTAGGTCTTGCACGTTAATTTTATTGTTATTTTAGCTCTTACACGTTAATTTTATTACGAGTTATTTTAGCTCTGACACGTTAATTTTATTAAGAGTTATTTTAGCTCTTACACGTTAATTTTATGAAGTTATTTTAGCTCTTACACGTTAATTTTATGAAGTTATTTTAGCTCTTACACGTTAATTTTCTTAAGTTATTTTAGCTCTTACACGTTAATTTTATTGGTATTTTAGCTCTTACACGTTAATTTTATTGGTATTTTATCTCTTACACGTTAATTTTATTAAGTTATTTTAGCTCTTACACGTTAATTTTATTGTTATTTTAGCTCTTACACGTTAATTTTATTAAGAGTTATTTTAGCTCTTACACGTTAATTTTATTAAGTTATTTTAGGTCTTACACGTTAATTTTATTGTTATTTTAGCTCTTACATGTTAATTTTATTACGAGTTATTTTAGCTTTTACACGTTAATTTTATTAAGAGTTATTTTAGCTCTTACACGTTAATTTTATTAAGTTATTTTAGCTCTTACACGTTAATTTTATTGTTATTTTAGCTCTTACACGTTAATTTTATTAAGAGTTATTTTAGCTCTTACCCGTTAATTTTATTAAGTTATTTTAGCTCTTACACGTTAATTTTATTAAGTTATTTTATCTCTTGCACGTTAATTTTATTAAGAGTTATTTTATCTCTTACACGTTAATTTTATTAAGACTTATTTTAGCTCTTACACGTTCATTTTATGTTATTTTAGCTCTTACACGTTAATTTTATTACGAGTTATTTTAGCTCTTACACGTTAATTTTATTAAGAGTTATTTTAGCTCTTACACGTTAATTTTATTGTTATTTTAGCTCTTACACGTTAATTTTATTAAGAGTTATTTTAGCTCTTACACGTTAATTTTATGAAGTTATTTTAGCTCTTACACATTAATTTTATTAAGAGTTATTTTAGCTCTTACACATTAATTTTATTAAGTTATTTTAGCTCTTACACGTTAATTTTATTAAGAGTTATTTTATCTCTTACAAGTTAATTTTATTAAGACTTATTTTAGCTCTTACACGTTAATTTTATTAAGAGTTATTTTAGCTCTTACACGTTAATTTTATTAAGTTATTTTAGCTCTTACACGTTAATTTTATGTTATTTTAGCTCTTACACGTTAATTTTATTACGAGTTATTTTAGCTCTTACACGTTAATTTTATTAAGAGTTATTTTATCTCTTACACGTTAATTTTATTAAGACTTATTTTAGCTCTTACACGTTAATTTTATTAAGAGTTATTTTAGCTCTTACACGTTAATTTTATTAAGTTATTTTAGCTCTTACACATTAATTTTATGTTATTTTAGCTCTTACACGTTAATTTTATTACGAGTTATTTTAGCTCTTACACGTTAATTTTATTAAGAGTTATTTTAGCTCTTACACGTTAATTTTATTGTTATTTTAGCTCTTACACGTTAATTTTATTAAGAGTTATTTTAGCTCTTACACGTTAATTTTATTAAGTTATTTTAGCTCTTACACGTTAATTTTATGAAGTTATTTTAGCTCTTACACGTTAATTTTATTAAGAGTTATTATAGCTCTTACACATTAATTTTATTAAGTTATTTTAGCTCTTACACGTTAATTTTATTAAGAGTTATTTTATCTCTTACACGTTAATTTTATTAAGACTTATTTTAGCTCTTACACGTTAATTTTATTGTTATTTTAGCTCTTACACGTTAATTTTATTAAGTTATTTTAGCTCTTACACGTTAATTTTATTAAGTTATTTTAGCTCTCACACGTTAATTTTATTAAGTTATTTTAGCTCTTACACGTTAATTTTATTAAGTTATTTTAGCTCTCACACGTTAATTTTATTAAGTTATTTTAGCTCTTACACGTTAATTTTATTAAGAGTTATTTTATCTCTTACACGTTAATTTTATTAAGACTTATTTTAGCTCTTACACGTTAATTTTATTGTTATTTTAGCTCTTACACGTTAATTTTATTAAGTTATTTTAGCTCTTACACGTTAATTTTATTAAGTTATTTTATCTCTTACACGTTAATTTTATTAAGAGTTATTTTATCTCTTACACATTAATTTTATTAAGACTTATTTTAGGTCTTGCACGTTAATTTTATTGTTATTTTAGCTCTTACACGTTAATTTTATTAAGAGTTATTTTAGCTCTTACACGTTAATTTTATTAAGTTATTTTAGCTCTTACACGTTAATTTTATGAAGTTATTTTAGCTCTTACACGTTAATTTTATTAAGAGTTATTATAGCTCTTACACATTAATTTTATTAAGTTATTTTAGCTCTTACACGTTAATTTTATTAAGAGTTATTTTATCTCTTACACGTTAATTTTATTAAGACTTATTTTAGCTCTTACACGTTAATTTTATTGTTATTTTAGCTCTTACACGTTAATTTTATTAAGTTATTTTAGCTCTTACACGTTAATTTTAAGTTATTTTAGCTCTCACACGTTAATTTTATTAAGTTATTTTAGCTCTTACACGTTAATTTTATTAAGTTATTTTAGCTCTCACACGTTAATTTTATTAAGTTATTTTAGCTCTTACACATTAATTTTATTAAGAGTTATTTTATCTCTTACACGTTAATTTTATTAAGACTTATTTTAGCTCTTACACGTTAATTTTATTGTTATTTTAGCTCTTACACGTTAATTTTATTAAGTTATTTTAGCTCTTACACGTTAATTTTATTAAGTTATTTTATCTCTTACACGTTAATTTTATTAAGAGTTATTTTATCTCTTACACATTAATTTTATTAAGACTTATTTTAGGTCTTGCACGTTAATTTTATTGTTATTTTAGCTCTTACACGTTAATTTTATTACGAGTTATTTTAGCTCTGACACGTTAATTTTATTAAGAGTTATTTTAGCTCTTACACGTTAATTTTATGAAGTTATTTTAGCTCTTACACGTTAATTTTATGAAGTTATTTTAGCTCTTACACGTTAATTTTCTTAAGTTATTTTAGCTCTTACACGTTAATTTTATTGGTATTTTAGCTCTTACACGTTAATTTTATTGGTATTTTATCTCTTACACGTTAATTTTATTAAGTTATTTTAGCTCTTACACGTTAATTTTATTGTTATTTTAGCTCTTACACGTTAATTTTATTAAGAGTTATTTTAGCTCTTACACGTTAATTTTATTAAGTTATTTTAGGTCTTACACGTTAATTTTATTGTTATTTTAGCTCTTACATGTTAATTTTATTACGAGTTATTTTAGCTCTTACACGTTAATTTTATTAAGAGTTATTTTAGCTCTTACACGTTAATTTTATTAAGTTATTTTAGCTCTTACACGTTAATTTTATTGTTATTTTAGCTCTTACACGTTAATTTTATTAAGAGTTATTTTAGCTCTTACCCGTTAATTTTATTAAGTTATTTTAGCTCTTACACGTTAATTTTATTAAGTTATTTTATCTCTTGCACGTTAATTTTATTAAGAGTTATTTTATCTCTTACACGTTAATTTTATTAAGACTTATTTTTGCTCTTACACGTTCATTTTATGTTATTTTAGCTCTTACACGTTAATTTTATTACGAGTTATTTTAGCTCTTACACGTTAATTTTATTAAGAGTTATTTTAGCTCTTACACGTTAATTTTATTGTTATTTTAGCTCTTACACGTTAATTTTATTAAGAGTTATTTTAGCTCTTACACGTTAATTTTATGAAGTTATTTTAGCTCTTACACATTAATTTTATTAAGAGTTATTTTAGCTCTTACACATTAATTTTATTAAGTTATTTTAGCTCTTACACGTTAATTTTATTAAGAGTTATTTTATCTCTTACACGTTAATTTTATTAAGACTTATTTTAGCTCTTACACATTAATTTTATTGTTATTTTAGCTCTTACACGTTAATTTTATTAAGAGTTATTTTAGCTCTTACACGTTAATTTTATTAAGTTATTTTAGCTCTTACACGTTAATTTTATTAAGTTATTTTAGCTCTTACACGTTAATTTTATTAAGAGTTATTTTAGCTCTTACACGTTAATTTTATTAAGTTATTTTAGCTCTTACACGTTAATTTTATTAAGAGTTATTTTATCTCTTACACGTTAATTTTATTAAGACTTATTTTAGCTCTTACACGTTAATTTTATTGTTATTTTAGCTCTTACACTTTAATTTTATTAAGAGTTATTTTAGCTCTTACACGTTAATTTTATTAAGTTATTTTAGCTCTTACACGTTAATTTTATTAAGTTATTTTATCTCTTACACGTTAATTTTATTAAGTTATTTTATCTCTTACACGTTAATTTTATTAAGAGTTATTTTAGCTCCTACACGTTAATTTTATTGTTATTTTAGCTCTTACACGTTAATTTTATTAAGAGTTATTTTAGCTCTTACACGTTAATTTTATTAAGTTATTTTAGCTCTTACACGTTAATTTTATGAAGTTATTTTAGCTCTTACACGTTAATTTTATTAAGAGTTATTTTAGCTCTTACACATTAATTTTATTAAGTTATTTTAGCTCTTACACGTTAATTTTATTAAGAGTTATTTTATCTCTTACACGTTAATTTTATTAAGACTTATTTTAGCTCTTACACGTTAATTTTATTAAGAGTTATTTTAGCTCTTACACGTTAATTTTATTAAGTTATTTTAGCTCTTACACGTTAATTTTATGTTATTTTAGCTCTTACACGTTAATTTTATTACGAGTTATTTTAGCTCTTACACGTTAATTTTATTAAGAGTTATTTTATCTCTTACACGTTAATTTTATTAAGACTTATTTTAGCTCTTACACGTTAATTTTATTAAGAGTTATTTTAGCTCTTACACGTTAATTTTATTAAGTTATTTTAGCTCTTACACGTTAATTTTATGTTATTTTAGCTCTTACACGTTAATTTTATTACGAGTTATTTTAGCTCTTACACGTTAATTTTATTAAGAGTTATTTTAGCTCTTACACGTTAATTTTATTGTTATTTTAGCTCTTACACATTAATTTTATTAAGAGTTATTTTAGCTCTTACACGTTAATTTTATTAAGTTATTTTAGCTCTTACACGTTAATTTTATGAAGTTATTTTAGCTCTTACACGTTAATTTTATTAAGAGTTATTATAGCTCTTACACATTAATTTTATAAAGTTATTTTAGCTCTTACACGTTAATTTTATTAAGAGTTATTTTATCTCTTACACGTTAATTTTATTAAGACTTATTTTAGCTCTTACACGTTAATTTTATTGTTATTTTAGCTCTTACACGTTAATTTTATTAAGTTATTTTAGCTCTTACACGTTAATTTTATTAAGTTATTTTAGCTCTCACACGTTAATTTTATTAAGTTATTTTAGCTCTTACACGTTAATTTTATTAAGTTATTTTAGCTCTCACACGTTAATTTTATTAAGTTATTTTAGCTCTTACACGTTAATTTTATTAAGAGTTATTTTATCTCTTACACGTTAATTTTATTAAGACTTATTTTAGCTCTTACACGTTAATTTTATTGTTATTTTAGCTCTTACACGTTAATTTTATTAAGTTATTTTAGCTCTTACACGTTAATTTTATTAAGTTATTTTATCTCTTACACGTTAATTTTATTAAGAGTTATTTTATCTCTTACACATTAATTTTATTAAGACTTATTTTAGGTCTTGCACGTTAATTTTATTGTTATTTTAGCTCTAACACGTTAATTTTATTACTAGTTATTTTAGCTCTGACACGTTAATTTTATTAAGAG
The DNA here is from genome assembly GCF_964187855.1 of Myxine glutinosa. Classification (NCBI taxonomy): domain Eukaryota; kingdom Metazoa; phylum Chordata; class Myxini; order Myxiniformes; family Myxinidae; genus Myxine; species Myxine glutinosa. The sequence continues at coordinate 107,880,423 of NC_136263.1, forward strand.
TTATTTTAGCTCTTACACGTTAATTTTATGAAGTTATTTTAGCTCTTACACGTTAATTTTATGAAGTTATTTTAGCTCTTACACGTTAATTTTCTTAAGTTATTTTAGCTCTTACACGTTAATTTTATTGGTATTTTAGCTCTTACACGTTAATTTTATTGGTATTTTATCTCTTACACGTTAATTTTATTAAGTTATTTTAGCTCTTACACGTTAATTTTATTGTTATTTTAGCTCTTACACGTTAATTTTATTAAGAGTTATTTTAGCTCTTACACGTTAATTTTATTAAGTTATTTTAGCTCTTACACGTTCATTTTATTAAGTTATTTTAGCTCTTACACGTTAATTTTATTAAGAGTTATTTTAGCTCTTACACGTTAATTTTATTAAGTTATTTTAGCTCTTACACATTAATTTTATTAAGAGTTATTTTATCTCTTACACGTTAATTTTATTAAGACTTATTTTAGCTCTTACACGTTAATTTTATTGTTATTTTAGCTCTTACACGTTAATTTTATTAAGAGTTATTTTAGCTCTTACACGTTAATTTTATGCAGTTATTTTAGCTCTTACACGTTAATTTTATTAAGAGTTATTTTATCTCTTACACATTAATTTTATCAAGACTTATTTTAGCTCTTACACGTTAATTTTATTGTTATTTTAGCTCTTACACTTTAATTTTATTAAGAGTTATTTTAGCTCTTACACGTTAATTTTATTAAGTTATTTTAGCTCTTACACGTTAATTTTATTAAGTTATTTTATCTCTTACACGTTAATTTTATTAAGAGTTATTTTATCTCTTACACGTTAATTTTATTAAGACTTATTTTAGCTCTTACACGTTAATTTTATTGTTATTTTAGCTCTTACACGTTAATTTTATTAAGAGTTATTTTAGCTCTTACACGTTAATTTTATTAAGTTATTTTAGCTCTTACACGTTAATTTTATGAAGTTATTTTAGCTCTTACACGTTAATTTTATTAAGAGTTATTTTAGCTCTTACACATTAATTTTATGAAGTTATTTTAGCTCTTACACGTTAATTTTATTAAGAGTTATTTTATCTCTTACACGTTAATTTTATTACGACTTATTTTAGCTCTTACACGTTAATTTTATTGTTATTTTAGCTCTTACACGTTAATTTTATTAAGAGTTATTTTAGCTCTTACACGTTAATTTTATTAAGTTATTTTAGCTCTTACACGTTAATTTTATTAAGTTATTTTAGCTCTCACACGTTAATTTTATTAAGTTATTTTAGCTCTTACACGTTAATTTTATTAAGAGTTATTTTATCTCTTACACGTTAATTTTATTAAGACTTATTTTAGCTCTTACATGTTAATTTTATTGTTATTTTAGCTCTTACACGTTAATTTTATTAAGAGTTATTTTAGCTCTTACACGTTCATTTTATTAAGTTATTTTAGCTCTTACACGTTAATTTTATTAAGTTATTTTATCTCTTACACGTTAATTTTATTAAGAGTTATTTTATCTCTTACACGTTAATTTTATTAAGACTTATTTTAGGTCTTACACGTTAATTTTATTGTTATTTTAGCTCTTACACGTTAATTTTATTACGAGTTATTTTAGCTCTTACACGTTAATTTTATTAAGAGTTATTTTAGCTCTTACACGTTAATTTTATGAAGTTATTTTAGCTCTTACACGTTAATTTTATTAAGAGTTATTTTAGCTCTTACACGTTAATTTTATTAAGTTATTTTAGCTCTTACACGTTAATTTTATTAAGAGTTATTTTAGCTCTTACACATTAATTTTATGAAGTTATTTTAGCTCTTACACGTTAATTTTATTAAGAGTTATTTTAGCTCTTACACGTTAATTTTATTAAGTTATTTTAGCTCTTACACGTTAATTTTATTAAGTTATTTTATCTCTTACACATTAATTTTATTAAGAGTTATTTTAGCTCTTACACGTTAATTTTATTAAGTTATTTTAGCTCTTACACGTTAATTTTATTAAGAGTTCTTTTAGCTCTTACACGTTAATTTTATTGTTATTTTAACTCTTACACGTTAATTTTATTAACAGCTATTTTAGCTCTTACACGTTAATTTTATTAAGTTATTTTAGCTCTTACACGTTAATTTTATTAAGTTATTTTAGCTCTTACATGTTAATTTTATTAAGAGTTATTTTAGCTCTTACACGTTAATTTTATTAAGTTATTTTAGCTCTTACACGTTAATTTTATTAAGAGTTATTTTATCTCTTACACGTTAATTTTATTAAGACTTATTTTAGCTCTTACACGTTAATTTTATTGTTATTTTAGCTCTTACACGTTAATTTTATTAAGAGTTATTTTAGCTCTTACACGTTAATTTTATTAAGTTATTTTAGCTCTTACACGTTAATTTTATTAAGTTATTTTATCTCTTACACGTTAATTTTATTAAGAGTTATTTTATCTCTTACACGTTAATTTTATTAAGACTTATTTTAGCTCTTACACGTTAATTTTATGTTATTTTAGCTCTTACACGTTAATTTTATTACGAGTTATTTTAGCTCTTACACGTTAATTTTATTAAGAGTTATTTTAGCTCTTACACGTTAATTTTATTGTTATTTTAGCTCTTACACGTTAATTTTATTAAGAGTTATTTTAGCTCTTACATGTTAATTTTATTAAGTTATTTTAGCTCTTACACGTTAATTTTATGAAGTTATTTTAGCTCTTACACGTTAATTTTATTAAGAGTTATTATAGCTCTTACACATTAATTTTATTAAGTTATTTTAGCTCTTACACGTTAATTTTATTAAGAGTTATTTTATCTCTTACACGTTAATTTTATTAAGACTTATTTTAGCTCTTACACGTTAATTTTATTGTTATTTTAGCTCTTACACGTTAATTTTATGAAGTTATTTTAGCTCTTACACGTTAATTTTATTAAGTTATTTTAGCTCTCACACGTTAATTTTATTAAGTTATTTTAGCTCTTACACGTTAATTTTATTAAGTTATTTTAGCTCTCACACGTTAATTTTATTAAGTTATTTTAGCTCTTACACGTTAATTTTATTAAGAGTTATTTTATCTCTTACACGTTAATTTTATTAAGACTTATTTTAGCTCTTACACGTTAATTTTATTGTTATTTTAGCTCTTACATGTTAATTTTATTAAGTTATTTTAGCTCTTACACGTTAATTTTATTAAGTTATTTTATCTCTTACACGTTAATTTTATTAAGAGTTATTTTATCTCTTACACATTAATTTTATTAAGACTTATTTTAGGTCTTGCACGTTAATTTTATTGTTATTTTAGCTCTTACACGTTAATTTTATTACGAGTTATTTTAGCTCTTACACGTTAATTTTATTAAGAGTTATTTTAGCTCTTACACGTTAATTTTATGAAGTTATTTTAGCTCTTACACGTTAATTTTATGAAGTTATTTTAGCTCTTACACGTTAATTTTCTTAAGTTATTTTAGCTCTTACACGTTAATTTTATTGGTATTTTAGCTCTTACACGTTAATTTTATTGGTATTTTATCTCTTACACGTTAATTTTATTAAGTTATTTTAGCTCTTACACGTTAATTTTATTGTTATTTTAGCTCTTACACGTTAATTTTATTAAGAGTTATTTTAGCTCTTACACGTTAATTTTATTAAGTTATTTTAGCTCTTACACGTTAATTTTATTAAGTTATTTTAGCTCTTACACGTTAATTTTATTAAGAGTTATTTTAGCTCTTACACGTTAATTTTATTAAGTTATTTTAGCTCTTACACGTTAATTTTATTAAGAGTTATTTTATCTCTTACACGTTAATTTTATTAAGACTTATTTTAGCTCTTACACGTTAATTTTATTGTTATTTTAGCTCTTACACGTTAATTTTATTAAGTTATTTTATCTCTTACATGTTAATTTTATTAAGAGTTATTTTAGCTCTTACACGTTAATTTTATTAAGTTATTTTAGCTCTTACACGTTAATTTTATTAAGAGTTATTTTATCTCTTACACGTTAATTTTATTAAGACTTATTTTAGCTCTTACACGTTAATTTTATTGTTATTTTAGCTCTTGCACGTTAATTTTATTAAGTTATTTTAGCTCTTACACGTTAATTTTATTGGTATTTTAGCTCTTACACATTAATTTTATTAAGTTATTTTAGCTCTTACACGAGCCTCGATCTTGTATACAAAAAATAAATAAGTAAGTAAATAAATAAATAAATAATAAATAAATAAATAAATAAATAAACAAATAAATAAATAAATAAATAAATAAATAAATAAATAAATAAATAAATCAATCAATGAAGCCTGGTGTTGGCTTAGAAGTTAGGGTGCGGCTTGGGATCCTCGGATCCTGGGTTCAAATCCCAATCGATTGCTGAATTAACACCAGGGGGGTTGAGGTTGTCTCAGCCTGTCATCCTTCCAAGGTCGGCAAATTGAGTACCAGTTCACTGGTAATTCCCTGTGTGTCGCAAGAGGCGACTAACAGGGTTGGCGGCAGGAAGGGCATCCGGCCATAAAACATTGCTTCAAAAAGGGGACCATGGTGCCCGAAAAAGGCCAACCCCTGCTCTGCGGGGAAAATGGCCTCTAAAGGTGGTTCTTCTCAAGATTTATTCTCAAAACTACATCAACAGTTATCACTTGTTTGATAGTCTCAAGTTCTACGAAATAATTGTTTTGAAATGAGCACTTTCCTTCAGCAATGAATATTGTCAATTAGTCAAACCATTGCTTTAACAAAACAAATTTGTAAACAACAATTGTACTGTGTACAACCATTCCTGTCAGTTTGTCAATTCTCAATGAAAAAACGCCAAAAAAAACTGTATGTTATTCCGAAAACTCGACAGGTTTCTAATAAACATTGCGTATGGTTCGCTTTTAAATAACAAACACCACAGTTGTCCCAAGATTGTCTACCTCTGTTCCCAGGTTGGAACCATAAATGCAGAGAATGCAATTATAATCTTTGTTAAAGGGCCGTCTATATCTGACATATGTGAAGTTGGTGGTAGGATGGGGAGTGAGGGCTAAAATAAGAATTAAAATAGCGAAGGAAGGATGATAGGAGAGAAAAAGAGAGGATACGGGAGTGCATGAAGAATGGGGTGAAGGGAAAGAATATTGAGATGAAGGAGGAGTAGTTATGGAGAGGGGGTGGGGAGAGGGCTCCAATTTTCTTCCAAATTGCCTCAATCAGTCAAATGTACCAGACTCATCACAGAGCGTTTGTGGTACAACATCGGGTGGAAGAGGTGGGATTTGTCTCAAAAGAGGACAAAATGTAGCTATTTTAAATTGTGTGTTACTCCCTGAAGATCTATATTAAATCTACTTGAATCCAGATGTTTGCGTTGATTTTAAAGATTACTGAAAGGGACAATAAAGTGACTGACTATATTACATCAAGAAAAGTTAAATAAAATACAAAATAACCAATCGGCAGCTTTTCAAAATCAGCGTTGGAAGTGGCTGCCGTAAATGGGAGAAGAGACAAGTGCACAGAGAGATACCACAGTTTGTGTTATATATACTAGCAACGGTACCCGCCCTATGGGCGGGGCTTCAATTGGGAAGCCCAAATGAAAAGGCAAAATATCAGAAATTGAAGGTTTTTATTTTATTTTAAACGATTCATATAAACATCCGTTAAATCATATCACACCCAAATCATCAAAATCTAAACAGTACATGACGCCCATTTTGAAAAAAGTTTGAATTCCGCAAAACTGAATTCGCTACACTTCTTTCTCCGTCGCACGTTTATGTGTGAAGAGTGCGCGCCGAATCTGTAACACGGAAGCGGCCGCTATACCTGTTTCTCAGTCGCTTTGCACACGCTGCCATGTTACTTCGGAGCCACACGTTTATATAGGAAGAGTTCATCAGGAGTCGATCTACTCTCTCCTGGTACGTAGAATTTCAACAAAAGCCACATCACTGTTCATATCGGTAAATATTATTCCATCGTGTTTGGGAAAATTGGAAAAACAATATAGCCTATTTTACACTAGGGGGTCCTCGGATTACCCACCCAAAATATTGTTGCGATCGGTTCAGCCGTTTTTGCGGTACCTTCGAACGGTCAGACGGACGGACATTTGGTGAATTATAGCAAGATGACTGGCAGGAGGTGCCCGACATTGCTCGGTGCTGTCCTAATCCTTTTGGAATTTTAAATAAATTAAATTTATATATATATTTATACCTAAGTCAAAAAACCTGACCTAAATCCAATCGAAAATGTGTGGCATGACTTCAAGATTTCTGTCCATCAACGCTCCCCACGCAACTTGACTGAGCTTGAACAGTTTTGTAAAGAGGAATGGGCAAATATCACCCAATCAAGGTGTGTAAAGCTGGTCGAGAACTATCCCATCAGACTCACAGCTGTAATTGCTGTGAAAGGTGCTTCCAGCAAGTATTAACTCTGGGGAGGGTGGAGAGGGATGGGGAAGAGGAGGTGGACACTTATCCAACCAAGATATTCTCGTGTTGTATTTTTAATTAATTTTCTGAAATTTGTAAAATTTGTTTTTTACATGGAAGTTGTTGGTTACGATGTGTAAATAAAGGTGGAAAAAGTCTGATTTAGTATATTTTAATTCCAGGCTCTAAGGCAACAAAAGGTGAAAATTTAAAAGGGGGTGTAGACTTTCTATAGGCACTGTACATATGGAAGTACATTACACGAATTGTGAACAGCAAGCTGTGCCGGAAGACTAATGTGAGATTTTTTACAAGGCACTTTAACCATGCCAAATCCCAAAATAATGGATTTGAGGCTTCTTCTTTTCGATAGATGACGTCACAAGAGTGATTCTCTCAAGCGAAGTTGGCAAATCGGATTACATAAATGCCAGTTTCATCCCGGTAAGATGATTATGATGCAGCAAAGCAAATGCTTACCGAATGACAACTACCACGAACAAGTTGTTCATGGGTCATCAATACCTGGAGTCCTTCCAAAAATTGTTGCTTTGTGCATCCAGGGCAAAAGCTCTCCTCGAGAGTACATCGCAAGTCAAGACCCCATGATGGGAACACTGGTAGACTTCTGGCGTATGGTCTGGGAGCTCGGAGTTACCAACATCATCATGCTCACAAAGTGTGTGGAGAATGGAAAGGTAGTCAAAGCCACATCAGCAGGATGCATGACAGAACCACACATACAAGCATGTATGAAACACCTTTACTCAACACCTAATGTTAAATACATAAATACTGTATCTACTATATAAAGCTCATTCTAACCACTGACTCACTGATATTAATGTTCGGTACCTTCCGAGTATCGTAGAAATTTGGCGTGCTGACAGACATCACAGAACTGTGGGATAGTGTCCGTAAATGAAAATTTACTGAACAAATGTAAATGCAATTACATCAACGAACAGGATTAAATAATGAAATTGATATATGTGGGAAAATGACATGCCCAGACCATCAATCAAACCCAGGTCCTCTGGAAAACCGTACCAGTGCTCTGCCATCTGAGCTATCTGGGCAATCATATGTGTGGGAAAATTGCATGCTTGGTCAGGGTCGCCCAGATAGCTCAGATGGCAGAGCACTGGTACGGGTTTCCAGAGGACCTGGCGTTCGATTCCTGGTCTGGGCATGTCATTTCCCCACATCTATCAATTTGAATGTAAATGCATCCGCTAAAAATAAGCAACCTCAATTGATATCTAGCATTTGAAAATTGCAATTTCTATCACTGTAAACTGTGAAATAAAACCTCAATCAATATCTACCATTTTAAATTTTAATTCATATCACCAAATTTTTGAAATTGAGACCTCAAAGAAAATTTAAACGTTTAAAAACCATAAACACATCCGTTAAAAAAATATATATATATATATATATATACACTCACGTGAAAAAGTAAGTACACCCCATGTAAAGTTTTGACTTTTTCAACATATTTCAACATGCAGCTATTTGATCTTCATTTCAACAATATTGATAGATAAAGGTGATATAATATAACAAATATCATGAAACATTTACATTTTGTAGTCCATTGTATAACTTAAATAAACATAAATGCAAATTTCACATGTGGAAAAAGTAAGTACACCCTTGGCTCTAATAGGTGGTATTGCCCCCTTTGGCAGAAACAACCTCAAGTAGGCGTTTCTTATAACTGTCTGCCATTCTCTGACATCGACTGGGAGGAATTGTTGCCCACTCCTCCATCCAGAATTCTTTCAGCTGTGCGATGTTTGAGGGGTTTCTTGCATGCACAGCTCGTTTCAAATCCCCCCACAACATCTCGATGGGATTTAGATCCGGGCTTTGACTTGGCCATTCCAGAACCCTCCATTTCTTTCTTTTCAGCCATTCCTTGGTGGATTTACTGGTATGTTTAGGGTCATTGTCATGTTGCAAGGTCCACCTTCAGTTGAGCTTCAAATTTCCGAAAGATGGCCTCACATTATCCTCAAGCACCCTCTGGTACAATGAAGAATTCATCGTAGATTCTATGATGGTGAGCTGCCCGGGTCCTGATGCAGCAAAGCTGCCCCAAACCATAATATTTCCACCACCATGCTTTACAGTTGGTATCAGGTTCTTGTGGTCAAATACTGTCTTTGGTTTTCACCAAACATGTCTTCTGGTACTGTGGCCAAATAGCTCAACCTTTGACTCATCTGTCCAGAGCACATTATTCCAGAAGTGCTGGTCTTTGCTGAGGTGTTCATTGGCAAACTTTAGACTTTCACTGATGTTCTTTCTGGACAGAAAAGGTTTCCTCCTGGCACACCTCCCATGTAGATCAAATTTGTGCAGCCTCTTTCTAATGGTAGACTCGTGCACTTTGACATCAACAGTGGCAAGAGCTACCTGTAGGTCCCGTGATGACATTCTGGGGTTCTTAGAGACTTATTTCAGCATCTTGCGGTCTGCTCTCGGGCTGAACTTGCTGGGGTGGCCTGGCCTGAACAAGTTGGCAGTTGTTTGTAATCTTCTCCACTTGTAGATGATCTTCCAGACAGTCGAACGATTGATTTCAAATTGTTTGGAGATCTTTTTAAATCCCTTCCCAGACTTGTAGGCATCTATATCCTTCTTTCTGAAGGCCTCAGAGAGCTCTTTTGATCTAGGCATTGTGACGCCGCACATTTCAACAACAAAGAGCAAACCAAACTAAATGTCTGAGGTTTAAATAAGACAGGTTCCTCCAAGATCCTCTCCAACGATGTTCTAATCATTTGCACCTGAGCTGGTGCACCTGATTCTAATTTTAGGTATTTGAAGTAGTGATAAATGTAGGGGTGTACTTACTTTTTCCACATGTGAAATTTGCATTTATGTTTATTTAAATTATACAATGGACTACAAAATGTAAATGTTTCATGATATTTGTTATATTAAATCACCTTTATTTATCAATATTGTTGAAATGAAGATCAAATAGCTGTATGTTGAAATATGTTGAAAAAGTCAAAACTTTACATGGGGTGTACTTACCTTTTTATTCTGTACATCTACATATATATATATATATATATATATATATATATATATATATATATATATATATATATATATATATATATATATATATATGTATAATATATATATATATATATAATATATATATATAATATATATATATATATATATATATATATATATATATATATATACGTAGTGTGTTCAAAAAGTATCCGACCTTTATTTTTTGTGCGTAAAAAAAAAAGAAGCTAGGGAGGCGTTGATTGGTGCACGTATGTAGGCGATCCTAATGCGCATGCGTGAATTTTTTCCCACCTGCAGAAGCTGTCATTCGACGGCAGACCGCCGATGAGTGAGGACATGTAAGCGAGCGCCGTCGGATTTTCGTTTTTGACAAAATGACGGAAAAACTTGAACAACGCTACTGCATCAAATTTTGTGTAAAGCTTGGCGATTCCCAAGTGGAAACAATCCGCAAGATTCAACACCGTTCATTTCATTATGAAGGAGGATTTGGGCTTCAGGAGAATCTCAGCGAAGTTCGTACCAAAGCTGCTAACGATTGAGCAGAAGCAACTCCGTTTGGAGATCGCACAGGACATGCTGGAGACTGTGAACAGCGATCCCAGCTTCCTCAACACAGTGATCACTGGCGATGAGTCATGGGTTTATGTGTACGACCCAGAAACCAAGTTGCAGTCATCACAATGGAAGCATCCAACATCCCGAGGCCAAAAAACACAAAATTTGATGCAGTAGCGTTGTTCAAGTTTTTCCGTCATTTTGTCAAAAACGAAAATCCGACGGCGCTCACTTACATGTCCTCACTCATCGGCGGTCTGCCGTCGAATGACAGCTTCTGCAGGTGGGAAAAAATTCACGCGTGCACATTAGGATCGCCTACATACGTGCACCAATCAACGCCTCCCTAGCTTCTTTTTTTTACGCACGAAAAATAAAGGTCGGATACTTTTTGAACACAGTAGTATATATATATATATATATATATATATATATATATATACATACATAAACACACACACACACACACACACACACACACACACACACACACACACACACACACAGAATCAGTCCCAACATTCACACGTTCACCATATTCGCGGTAGATAAAATGTGACCTGCTTCTACATTCGCATTCGCGGCCTTGTGTCCCGCGTATTCACGGTTTTTTGCGGGCGAAAAAAATTATTTCCAGTGGTAGTAGCGGCGGTAGTCGTGGCAGTAGTAGTAGTAGTAGTCGCCGTAGGAGTAATAGTAGCAGATGTGGTAGTAGTATAGCAGTAGCAACGGTAGTAGTAGCGGTGGTGGTAGTAGTAGCGGCAGTAGTAGTAGTAGTAGTGGTAGTGGTAGTAGTAGTAGTAGTAGTAGTAGTAGTAGTAGTAGTAGTAGTAGTAGTAGTAGTAGCAGTAGTAGCAGTAGTTTTGTTGGAAAGACAACAGAGGTTTGCACTCAGGAAAGTTCAGGCAAACATAAGTTTCCTGTTTAATGTCGTTCAACTTCCTCATCCCTGCAAGTCCATGGTTTGAACTGCAGTAGACAAGGTAGAGCATTTTAAAGAGAAAGCACTACCAAGACAGATGGAGAGTTAAAAGAACACCAAAAATACAAAATGACACCTTTAAACAAATAATAGCAAGGTACCTTGTGGGGAAACACTAAAAAGTGCATTATGTACTGTCCAGACTTCTATAAAATTCCCGACAGATCGGGAATATTGTGCCACCTTAAACTCAGAAGTGATTCGTGAATGTAGCAAAGTTCTCAGGCATACAAAACAACACTGCACGACATTGCTTTCAATCTCCCACTTTCTAGTTTTATATATTGCAAGTTTTGCAGATGCGAAAACAAAGTTAACCAAGAGATCCCGTGATCGACTCTCTTTCTTCACCGGGTTACCAAAAATAAAAAGTGTTGGGGAGAAATGAAGCCAAAAACGCAAGAGCAGGTTTTTCACCAGCAAAAACACCAGTTGAAGACGTGGACATTGCAGATATATGTGGTAAATGGTTTCTGCTTGCCTACAGAAGCAACATCCATGAGAGTGCTTGTGAAGTGTTGCAGGAGAACTCCAGAACTTAGTGCCCCATGAAGCAACCGCCAACTTAGGTCCCCAACCACCCTTGTTGTTGGGTAGAGATAAAGAGATTCCCAACTTGGATGGACAGGCAAAGGAGACAGAAGAACCTCACGCCACGGAGTGTCCATGCGATTTGCTAACGCAACAAAGTGGAGTGAGTGGATTACTCGCCCATATATTTCCTCCCTTGATGTGTTACAGAAGGGCACCCCAGCCATGCCAGGGACCTTGCTCATATTATGCGGAGGTGGCGCAGGGAAAGGATCGCATCCATGCGGTTTCATTGTAAAAGCCATGGAAGTAGGAGGGCAAAGCTGCATAGCATCCTCACCTTCGTAAGGCTTCTCCAGGTACTCCAGGTAATCAGGAGGCAGTGACTTTTTAAACTATTGGAGTATCCTAAAAGGAACTATTATTGTCTGCAAGTCTACCTTTGCTGCAAGTTCCTCTGGTAAGAGAATGCCATTGTCGTAATATTTTTCAACAAGAGTTTTCTCCTTACACTGATGGAAGCTAGCAGTGGGGCTTGTAGTAGAGGGTTCAAGAAAAGCGGCTCTTCCAGCAGGTCTTTCCCAGGGTGGGGACCATTTGTTCTGGTCATTTCAATTGTATACCAGATTACCAGGCCTTCAGCATTTCCTGATAAAAAGAAGGCAATGGGTCACTGGAAATGTTTTTGCGGTTGATACTGAAAATTTGCCTTTTATACCCTAGGCCGAGCACTTTACTGAAAAAGTATGATGCCAGCGTGCACCATTGTGGTGTTGGGTTTGCATAAAGGTATCGTTTAATTGTCTGTAGCCTGAAGGTGTAAAAGTGGCTTCGAAGGCAGGGAAAACCCTGTCCACCTTCAGCAAGAGACACGCTCAGGATTCCCAGAGATACCCAATGCTGCCCATTCCAAAAGCAGTCCACCAACTTCCTTTGCATCTTAGCCAGAAACCAATCAGGAACACTTATGCAAGAAAGCCTGAACAACAGTTTGGGAAGGACAAATTGTTTCAGTAAAAGAGCTCTCCCATGTAAAGATAGGATCCTTAATAATCCATTCCAATCTCTCAGCTTCACCTGCATTTTCCCTTCCAGAGTGATCCAATTGCGAATTGATGAGCCATTACGACAGATTGACAAATAGACCCCCAAATGTTCGAGTTCCTGGTGACTCCATGTTAATTGCTGAAACAGCATAGGGAGTTCGCCTATCTGCATCGATCCAACCAGTAGTCCAGAGCTCTTCTGCCAGTTTATTGGAGCAGAGGATGCTGCCGAGTAGATTTTCTGACAGTCATAATCTGTTTGCATGTCTCTTGCACTTCCCGCAAACACGAGAACATCATCAGCATAAGCAGAAAGAAAGAAGGGACTATTACAGCCCGGTACCATGATGCCAGTTAACCTTCGCCTCATCAGACAGAGAAAAGGCTCAATACACAAGTAATATAGCTGGCCAGACAGAGGACGGTTGCCTTATTCCACTCTCAAAAGGAAGAGGTGCGAGTAAGAAATCATCAACTTTAATGAGGCACTCTGCAGAAGTGTAAAGTGTCCGAAGCATACCTACATATCTCCTCCCTAACCCGAAGGATAGCAAGGTCTCAAAAAGGTAGTCATGGTTCACTCGGTTAAATGCTTTCTCCTGATCGAAAGAGAGGAACCCAATTTGAGTTTTAGTCATGCATGCATCGTGTATCAAGTCCCTGATCAGATATACAGTCATGTGAAAAAGTAAGTACACCCCATGTAAAGTTTTGACTTTTTCAACATACTTCAACATACAGCTATTTGATCTTCATTTCAACAATATTGATAGATAAAGGTGATATAATATAACAAATATCATGAAACATTTACATTTTGTAGTCCATTGTATAATTTAAATAAACATAAATGTAAATTTCGCATGTGGAAAAATAAGTACACCCCTACATTTATCACTACTTCAAATACCTAAAATTAGAATCAGGTGCACCAGCTCAGGTGCAAATGATTAGAACATCGTCAGAGAGGATCTTGGAGGAACCTGTCTTATTTAAACCTCAGACATTTAGTTTGGTTTGCTCTTTGTTGTTGAAGTGTGCAGCGTCACTATGTCGAGATCAAAAGAGCTCTCAGAGGCCTTCAGAAAGAAGTTTATAGATTCCTACGAGTCTGGGAAGGGATTTTAAAAAATCTCCAAACAATTTGAAATCAATCATTCGACTGTCCGGAAGATCATCTACAAGTGGAGAAGATTCCAAACAACTGCCAACTTGTTCAGGCCAGGCCGCCCCAGGAAGTTCAGCCCGAGAGCAGACCGCAAGATGCTGAAAGAAGTCTCTAAGAACCCCAGAATGTCATTACGGGACCGACAGGTAGCTCTTGCCACTGTTGATGTCAAAGTGCATGAGTCTACCATTAGAAAGAGGCTGCACAAATTTGATCTACATGGGAGGTATGCCAGGAGGAAACCTTTGCTGTCCAGAAAGAACATCAGGGCAAGACTAAAGTTTGCCAATGAACACCTCGGCAAAGACCAGCACTTCTGGAACAATGTGCTCTGGACAGATGAGTCAAAGGTAGAGCTATTTGGCCACAGTACCAGTAGACATGTTTGGTGAAAACCAAAGACAGCATTTGACCACAAGAACCTGATACCAACTGTAAAGCATGGTGGTTTAAATATTATGGTTTGGGGCAGCTTTGCTGCATCAGGGCCTGGGCAGCTCGCAATCATAGAAGCCACTATGAATTCTTCATTGTACCAGAGGGTGCTTGAGGATAATGTGAGGCCATCTGTCGGAAAGTTGAAGCTCAAACGAAGGGAGACCTTGCAACATGACAATGACCCTAAACAAACCAGTAAATCCACCAAGAAATGGCTGAAAAGAAAGAAATGGAGGGTTCTGGAATGGCCAAGTCAAAGCCCGGATCTAAATCCCATCGAGATGTTGTGGGGGGATTTGAAACGAGCTGTGCATGCAAGAAACCCCTCAAACATCGCACAGCTGAAAGAATTCTGCATGGAGGAGTGGGCAAAAATTTCTCCCAGTCGATGTCACAGACTGGTAGACAGTTATAAGAAACGCCTACTTGAGGTTGTTTCTGCCAAAGGGGGCAATACCACCTAACAGAGCCGCCAGGGGTGTACTTACTTTTTCCACATGTGAAATTTGCATTTATGTTTATTTAAATTATACAATGGACTACAAAATGTAAATGTTTCATGATATTTGTTATATTATATCACCTTTATCTAGCAATATTGTTGAAATGAAGATCAAATAGCTGTATGTTTAAATATGTTGAAAAAGTCAAAACTTTACATGGGGTGTACTTACTTTTTTACGTGACCGTATGACTGGTCAGAAACCACTAATTTTATCAACACAGGTCCCAGACGATTTGAAAACACTTTTGCCATTATTTTGTAGTCCACACATAACAGAGACACCGGATGATAGTTCCTCATATCTCTCAAGTTTCCCTCCTTCGGAATCAAAGCCAAGGTTGCTCGACGCCAAGACTGTGGCATTTGGCCTGTATCACATGCTTCCTGGGATACGCTCAGGTAGTCATGTCCAATCAGATCCCAGACTTTTTTTGTAGAACTCGCAAGATAGGCCATCAATTCCAGGGGACCTATCCACCGACAGATTCTGTAGAGCAGTCGTAAATTCCTCCAGAGTTAAAGGAGCCTCTAGTTGTTCTCGATCCTCTGGAACAGCCACTGGGAGGCTATTCCACAAAGTGCCACAAGCATTAGCGTCCACACTTTTCCCCAAGTACAGCTGTGCATAAAAGGCTCAAATTCGTTCATGAACACTTCTGCAATTATCAAGTACATAGCCATCTTCAGCCAGAACACTGCATATCGTCTTAGATAGACCCTTGCATTGTTCCAAAGCGTTAATGTAGCTCAGGGAGCATTCCCCTTCGAATAGTAGCGTACTCATCAACCGCGAGCGCATATACGCTCCCCGGGTCTTTCCAGTGCTATACACTTTCAGGGTGTTCTTTTTTCCTTCATAGCTTTGCAATTCAGCAGCCAGGGGTAAGTGTTGTCAGACGACACTCGAGAGGCAACAACTCCTCTTCTAGCCTCCTTAACTCCATCCCAAGTGTTTGCTCGGTCCGTATGAGTACTCCTGGCACAACAATTTCAGCCGCACCTTCCCCACATCCCACCAGCTTCCAAGCGAGCAGAAATCTCCTTTTCTGCTTCTCCACACCTGCCAAAAGTTATGAAATACTGAAAGAAAACCTTAATCGTGAACTAAGGCATTGTTGAAGTGCCAGAGACTTGTACCGTGCCTTGTCTCAGCAAGAGAAAGCTTTATCCAGATTATGATCCATAAAATGTGCGAATTTGATACCGCAGTCAATGATATTCCTGCACCAACGATAAGACAGATAGATTCTGTCTAGTCGGGATTGCGAGATATGGCCACTCCTGATGCTAGTGTATGTAAATGACCTGTCTGTGGGGTGTTGTATGTGCCAAATGTCTCTCAGGTTTAACTACATTATTGCTTCTTGTAAAGCTTTAGCAGAAGGACCATGCGGCTCTTGACCCACGTGATCGAGTGAGGGATTGAAAGTGCAGTTAAAGTCACCTCCAATAATTACGAATTCTTCGTCAGGTAAGGTAAGCATAAATCTCCGCATGTGGTAAAAGAAACGCACTCTCCCAGCTCCAACACATGGCGCATAAATGTTCACGAGGTTAATAACAACATCCTCAACCCGTATTTTCACATGTAACAAGCGTTACGCCTCGGTCCCCCGTCGGGGAAGTGATGTGAGTTGACAAAGTGGAAGACGCAGAAAACATGCTATGATATGATATTTCGCTCACAAGGTTCAGACATACATGGAGGCGGCCATCTTGGATTTTGACGTGGCGACCCAATTTTCTATAGCGTTCTTCCTTATGCCTAGATACACCCACACACCAGATTAGAAGTTGGTACTTCGCTTATTTTTCAAGATATTCCGCTCACAAGGTTCAGACTTACATGGCGGCGGCCATCTTGGATTTTGACGTGGCGACCCAATTTTCTATAGCGTTCTTCCTTATGCCTAGATACACCCACACACCACATTAGAAGTTGGTACTTCGCTTGTTTTTCGAGATATTTCGCTCACAAGGTTCAGACATATATATGGTGGCGGCCATCTTGGATTTTGACGTGGCGACCCAATTTTCAATAGCGTTCTTCCTTATGCCGAGATACACCCACACACCAAATTAGAAGTTGGTACTTCGCTCATTTTTCAAGATATTCATCTCACAAGGTTCAGACATACATGGCGGCGGCCATCTTGGATTTTGACGTGGCGACCCAATTTTAAACAGCCTTCTTGCTTGTGCCTAGATACACCCACACACCAGATTAGAAGTTGGTACTTCGCTTATTTTTCGAGATATTTCGCTCACAAGGTTCAGACATACATGGCGGCGGCCATCTTGGATTTTGACGTGGCGACCCAATTTTAAACAGCCTTCTTGCTTGTGCCTAGATACACCCACACACCAGATTAGAAGTTTGTACTTCGCTTATTTTTCGAGATATTTTGCTCACAAGGTTCAGACATATATGGTGGTGGCCATCTTGGATTTTGAATGTGGCGACCCAATTTTCAATAGCGTTCTTCCTTTTGCCTAGGTACACCCACACACCAAATTAGAAGTTGGTACTTCGCTTATTTTTCGAGATATTTCGCTCACAAGGTTCAGACATATATATGGTGGCGGCCATCTTGGATTTTGACGTGGCGAAACAATTTTCAATAGCGTTCTTCCTTATGCCTAGATACACCCACACACCAAATTAGAAGTTGCTACTTCGCTTATTTTTCAAGATATTCAGCTCACAAGGTTCAGACATACATGGCGGTGGCCATCTTGGATTTTGACGTGGCGACTCAATTTTCAATAGCGTTCGTCCTTATGCCGAGATACACCCACACACCAGATTAGAAGTTGGTACTTCGCTTATTTTTCAAGATATTCAGCTCACAAGGTTCAGACATACATGGCATCAGGCATACATGGTGGCGGCCATCTTGGATTTTGACGTGGGTTGCACCCACACACCAAATTCGAATGCGGTCCTTCGCTTACGCAAGCACGCACGCATGCACGCCCGTACGCACACACACACGCCCGCACGCATGGACGGACGGACACACGGACGGAGGGGAAAACCACTACTTCCCCTTTCGCTCCGCTGTGCGACGGGGCACAACAAACGGCCTAAACTGACCTCATTTATCACAAGTCTATCTGCCTTTAAGGATGATGAAAATAGGATAGCCACCCCACGGGACATATCTGTCAAGTGACTAAAATACGCCGATCCTTGCCATTGACTTCTCCATCTGAAAGCATCAACCTGAGTTGTGTGGGTTTCTTGTATAAACGCCACTCCAAGTTTCTCCTTCAAACAGAGGGACAATAATAATTGATGCACCCGAAATGCATCTTTACATCCATTGACATTCAATGATCCAAGACGAAAAGTTATTGCGGTCATCATGAAAATTAAAATTCTTTGCTTTCATAAAGTAGAAACACCCAGTCTAAGTCGGTTCATTCTTAGACCCATAGATCAACAGTTGTGAAAGAAACTTCCTGACTCGGACTTGTTCAGCCATGTCTGAAGCCTTACTTTTGTGTCCTTCTCTTCTCAGTACATCTCGAGAATGCACGAGTAAATTGTAGTCTTTCCACCTTTTCAAGGCAGTTTCAACTTTCTTCCTACTATGTAAACTTTTTTCAAGGAACTCTCAAATTTCATTGCCAGGAATGCAAGAAAGATGCCCTGAAGGCAGTTCTGACTCGAAGGTCATCATCGCTCCGTGATCTTCCCAGTCCCCAATGCTCTCCTCGTCGTCACTGTCTGGGATCTCATGGTCTCTCCCCTTTGTTTTGTTTTCTCTGGGTGTCTTACCCTCTACCTCATCGTTACTTAAAACAGGCTTAGCAGAGGCTTCTGGCAACATGGATGAAACGTCCTCCGGTATTACTGGTGCAGATATTGCTGCCCCATTAGACAAAGCTGTAGGAATTGAGGATGCTACTTCCAAGGGAATGAGGAGTTCATCCATTTGAGGTGTTTCCCGGGTGGCGTGTCTGTCGACTTCCCTCTCTGCACATCTTGTGGATACAGAGGAAGTACTCAACACCTCCATCCGTACAGACACGACCTCAACTGCTTGTATGATTGGATCTTTTAGTATCCTTTCTTCAACAGAAATGGACTCCACAGTTTCCTTTGAGCATTCGGTGGTGTTTTTTCTTTGAGGAAGTTCCACTGTGGATGTAGCTTCAATTGGCTTATTGCGAAGCTTCTTTGCAGCTGTTGTTTGTGCAGCGGGATGTACCATCTCCACAACAGACCTCTCAGTCTCCTTTAACTCTGCCAAGTCAGGAGATGTCACCGGGTCGGTCGTCATTACCGCACTGGCTTTAGTTATAGATATTTTGCTTGTCTGTTCGCTCTTTTGCAGATCATTAGCTGCACTTGGCAGTCGATTCTGGTACTTGAGTACCAGATCATGTATAGATTCATGATCTGGTACTTGAGGATGAGTACCTATTTCTTCTTCCATTTGTTCAGGTTCTGTAACGATCTCGATTTCTTCCAGAGCACCTGACTTTGTTGATCGTTTTGCCATGTCCTTATCAGTTGTATCCTCAGAAGTATCAACATGATCACCATTCCATAATCTTCTGGCTCCGATTTTCTCTTCTGTGCCCTTTTCCCTTTCCCTAACTTTACCATTTGCCATTGGTCTATGTCTGAGGGTAAGCTATGGCCAGGACATGGCACAGAAACCTCTGAAGTACTACTTTCCTCTTCCTTCAACTCTTCTGGACATGGAGGAGCAGGTACCTCTTTACTGATATCTGGAGTGATATTCTCATTTTCCTTTTGCTGTTCAACGCTCCGAGGAGCAGACACTTTCTTTAAGACAATGGGACAGTCTGCTCTCAAGTGATCCTTTGCCTTACAAATATGACAACAAGGCTCATTGGTCATATAAAAGACCTTAAAATTCTTGCCTTCAAACAATTCCATGTCTATTGTACAGTTCAATGGAAACTTGGCTTTTAAAAGACAAGATATGACGTAGTGCAGGCTCACGACATCCGAGAGGCACAGGCCTAATGTGTGATCTTAGCACCCCAATCGCTCCAAGAATGGCACGGCCACATGATGAGCAATAAAGGGAGGCATGTTAGAGAGTATGATTGGTGTTTGAAGGCTCGAAAGTGGTTCTACTTGGACAAACAACCCTCCTACAACAATGCCTTTCTCTATCACCTTATTCGCTGCAGCCTCGGATTTAAGGAAGAACACAGCTCTTCCATACATTTTAGAGGCTGCAACTATTACTGATGAACCAACCACAATGGACATTGCACCACATACGCTTTCATTTGGGTGGTTTGTCCCAACTCGCATCTCACGCCATGTTTCCTTGTCAAAGACTGAAACGGGTGTGCTTTTCCCCCCACACCTGCACCAGAAGTGGCCGCAGTGACATCAGCCCATTCAGTTAGCATCGGCATGATTCAAAAATAATTAATTGTCCCTCTAAGAACCAAGGTAACAAAAACACGTTATTAATCAAATAACACTCACTCACACACCCGATCACCACAGTGTGCGAATTCAGCATACTAAATGATGATTAAACCAAAGAACAAAAGGATCGCTAAGTACGTTAACAATAATGCCGCAATAAGGCGTAACTAGTCCAACACGGGGTGCGGCCGCACGCCGCGGCTAGGCCTGAACACAAAAGGACTAATTAAATCACACGGAACATCAAAATAAAATAAGAAAATGAACCAACTCGGTTCAGATACCCAAAACAAAACAAAAATACAAACGAAAACGGAGGAGGATGAGGAGGAAATGTCGAAAAGTTGCACATCTCGAGGAGCAGCAAAATGGTGTGGCATAGTAGTAGTGGTAGTAGTGGCAGCAGCGACAGCAGCGGCAGCAGTAGCAGTAATAGTAATAGTAATAATAGAAAAGATAGAAAATAATAATATAAATAATAGAAAATAATAGTGGTAGTATACTGCCACTAGTATACTAGTAAAAAAAAATAGAAAAGTAGTGGTAGTTGTAGCAGCAGCAGCAGTAGCAGCAGCAGCAGTAGCAGTAGCAGCAGCAGCAGCAGCAGTAGCAGTAATAGTAATAGTAATAGTAATAATAGAAAAGATCATGGTTTGGGATTGGGGATGATCTGCGAGGTATTTTAAACTTTAAATCATTTTCTCACAATTCATTACTTATTAACACACAAGCCACCACATGTTGCCATCTCCAAGGTTAGATCCACACATACAATGCTTTATAAAAACTCGAATTATTTTCGGATTTCAACTCAGATACCGATATAATTGGTGAGATGGTGAGCTCCAATCGTCAAATGTGGTATCAGATGTGAAAATAACTGTTAATTAAGACATTACTATGATCGGTAAGATGGATGAAGGAGTCACAAGATCCTCTCAAATGTGCTAATCACTCAAAAACCGAAAATAGTACAAACACAACCTATAGATTTAAAAGTAATTTTACTGCTCATCTAACAACACAACTTTTAACGGTGAAAGTATAGTTTGTAGAAAAAAGGTAACCACCTGAGCTAACTTCTCCAAGTGTACACCTTGGAAAATACCCGGCAACACTGGGTAACTTTGCTAGTCTATATATATAAAACACAGTTTGTGTGTGTGTGTGTGTGTGTGTGTGTGTGTGTGTGTGTGTGTAATGTTACCGATAGACTCCTAAACGGAGAGGCTTACGTGCTTGATATTTGGCATAGACATGGCCATTGAGCCTGGGACGAACATGGCCGAACTCAAAATATTTGACGATCCATATTTTTTATTCATATTTACCTCAGCGCATTTCAGCGCACGGAATCAACGGAATCAGAGCAGGTGGGCGCTGATTCGCTCAGAGTGATCACGTGATGACGCTATGAACGCTATGAACGATATGACGCTATGAACGCTATGACGCTATCAACGCTATGACGCTATGAAAAAAAAAATCGCTATGAACGATATGACGCTATGAACGCTATGACGCTATGAAAAAAAAATCGCTATGACGCTATGAAACGCTATGAACGCTATGAACGCTATGAACGCTATGACGCTGACGCTATGAAAAAAAAACATCGCTATGACGCTATGAACGCTATGACGCTATGATGCTATGAAAAAAAAAATCGCTCGCTTTGCCAAGGGGCTCGCTCCCCCACTCTGTTCCCCTCCCCTCCCCTTCCCCCTCCCCCTCCCCTCCCCCGCCCGGCAATGCCGGGTACTTCTGCTAGTAAATTATAAGCAAAAGTCCAGGTCATATTCTAACAACCGTTGCAAAGGGAGGTATGTTAGAGAAAAAATTTATAGGTAAAATTTTAGATCTCAGCTGCAATTACTGAGAAAAAAACATTTCACCGCTGTCCTCTCTTGAACATTAATAATGTATTCTGTCTGTGTGGGAAGCTCAAATGTGAACGTTATTGGCCAATGGATGAGGAACCACTGTGTTTTGGAGACATCAACGTGACATGCTTCAGTGAGGAAAAACACAGCAAAGACTGGATCATCCGGAAGATGCAGATACAACACGTAAGGAAACATGTCTGTTGCACACACTTTTTGACGTGGAAATGGTTCTCTGCCTCACTTCCATCATACAGTACATAAAAAAAACCTTGTTGGTACAGCCGTCCCTGTGCAAACCAATATGAGCTATAGCAACTTTATGCAATGTGTGAGCAATTGCGTGACCGGCTGCATGATTATCTTGTAATACCTTCAGAACCGAGAGAGAGAGTGAGAGAGAGAGAGAGAGAGAGAGAGAGAGAGAGAGAGAGAGAGAGAGAGAGAGAGAGAAAGAGAGCAAGAAAAAGAGAGAAAGACAGCAAGAAAAAGAGAGAAAAAGAGAGAAAGAGAGAGAAAAAGAGAGTGAAAAAGAGTCAGAAAGAAAAATTGAGAGCAAAAGAGAGAGAAAGAGAGAGATACAAAGAGAGAGAAAGAGAGAGAGACAAAGAGAGAGAAAAAGAGAGAGCAAAAGAGAGAAAAAGAGAGAGACAAAGAGAGACAAAGAGAGAGAAAGAGAGAGAGAAAGAGAGAGAGAAAAAGAGAGAGACAAAGAGAGAGAAAAAGAGAGAGACAAAGAGAGAGAAAGAGAGAGAGAGAAAGAGAGAGACAATGAGAGAGAAAAAGAGAAATAGAGAGAGAAAAAGAGAGAGAAATAGAGAGAGAAAAAGAGAGAGACAAAGAGAGAGAAAAAGAGAGAGACAAAGAGAGAGAAAAAGAGGGAGACAAAGAGCGAGAAAAAGAGAGAGAAAAAGAGCGAGAAAAAGAGCGAGAAAAAGGGAGAGAAAAAGAGCGAGAAAAAGAGCGAGAAAAAGAGCGAGAAAAAGAGAGAGAAAAAGAGAGAGAAAAAGAGAGAGAAAAGGGTGAGAAAAAGAGCGAGAAAAAGAGCGAGAAAAAGAGAGAGAAAAAGAGCAAGAAAAAGAGCGAGAAAAAGAGCGAGAAAAAGAGAGAGAAAAAGAGCGAGAAAAAGAGAGAGAAAAAGAGAGAGAAAAAGAGAGAGAAAAAGAGAGAGAACAAGAGCGAGAAAAAAAAGAGAGAAAAAGAGAGAGAAAAAGAGAGAGAAAAAGAGCGAGAAAAAGAGCGAGAAAAAGAGAGAGAAAAAGAGCGAGAAAAAGAGCGAGAAAAAGAGCGAGAAAAAGAGAGAGAAAAAGAGAGAGAAAAAGAGCGAGAAAAAGAGAGAGAAAAAGAGAGAGAACAAGAGCGAGAAAAAAAAGAGAGAAAAAGAGAGAGAAAAGGAGCGAGAAAAAGAGAGAGAAAAAGAGCGAGAAAAAGAGCGAGAAAAAGAGCGAGAAAAAGGGAGAGAAAAAGAGAGAGAAAAAGAGCGAGAAAAAGAGAGAGAAAAAGAGAGAGAAAAAGAGTGAGAAAACGTTATTTTCTCGCTCTTTCATGTTTTGCTGATCTTTCATGTTTTGCTGAAAAAGTCATGTTTTGCTGATAAATCTAAATAGACAAGAGCTCTATTAAAAAGGAATGGACTTCTTCTCTGCAGGGATGTTACCAGGATATCTCTGCAATATTACCAGGTTGATGGAACTTATTTCTGATCTCTGACTCGTTTTCCTGTTGATGTCAAATCTTGCAGCAAGGAATTTAACATTAGACATATTAGTGATGGTTGTACCCCTCAATGCAAGTCTGGAGCCAAATCTTCCCCACTCTTTTCTGCTGCCCAGATTCGTCAGGACAGCACGGGCACGGTCAGAGTGCCGATCGGTCCCCATGGACCGGCCCTTTCCCTCTTCTTTCTCTTTCTCTTTGTCTCCTTCTTTCTCTCTTTCTCAAATGGTTAAAAGGATAAGTGGAAGGAACTTTTAAAAGCGAGATTGTTAAGTTTGGTGGAATTTTATGACATTAGATAATATTTGTGGATAAGGGGAGTACAGTATACTGTACCTACAATATACCTGTTCTCAGAAGGCTTTCTTAAAGAACCAGCCATGCCAC
Organism: Myxine glutinosa; assembly: GCF_964187855.1. Taxonomy (NCBI): domain Eukaryota; kingdom Metazoa; phylum Chordata; class Myxini; order Myxiniformes; family Myxinidae; genus Myxine; species Myxine glutinosa. The sequence goes on from NC_136263.1 coordinate 107,904,598, forward strand.
AGGCTGCTAATTAAGGTTTGAGCATGTGATGTGGGAGGTAGAATAGCAAAATGGATCCAAAGATCTGGTTTAGCAATAGGAAACAGAATGGTTGTCAAAGTCAATCAGATTGCATATTAGTGAGGAACCTCAAGGATCAGTATTGGGACACTTATTGTGGGCAATTTTATACTATAGATTTGGATTGTAGGCAGGAGCAAACTTTACATTTGCAAATGATAGGAAAGCCAGTGGGAAGAAGAGATGGTGAGGAGGGGATCAGATCCAGGACAGCTTGGCTACTATAGGTCTTTATGGTAAACTTCCATGTTGTTGTTCAGGTGTCCACCCATCCTTCAGGATGAACAACAAACCGAAGAGCTTGTTCGATGCTACAGGAATCTGGTTCATAACAGCCGAGTAAACCCCTGAGAAATCCGTTTCACCAGAACAAGCAGCAAAAGCTTAGAGCGACATCAACATTACAGGCGTAGTTTAGTGTAGGACACCACAGCAGTCATAAACAACCCTCTACCTGGTTTAAACAAAGACCCATTGTTTGGCACAGTAATAGGTGCCTCCTCATGGTGGACACTAAAGATCCCATGGTGTCCTTCGTGAAGAGTAGCCAAGTTATTGCCAGCACCATCGCCAAATTACAGATTTTGGCAGGGTTTTTTTTGGAGGGTGAAAGTTTTTCATGAACTGGTTGGGAAGGCCAGTCCTTGTATGATTTGTCCATTAAATGTATATACTGTATCTGGTTTGTAATGAGATGACTATCATACAAGTACTTCCTCGGCCCTCTTCATCTTCATGTTTCTCCTCAGATGAAAAGCATGCAACGTCGACCGATCTATCACTTCCACTTTCTTTCTTGGCCCGACTTTGGTGTGCCGGCTTCAACAACATTGGAGTGGTTTGTCCGTCTCTTCCAAGGGCATGTGCTTGGGAACGGGTGCAGACCCGGGCCATTTGTGGTCCACTGCAGGTGATATCTGTTGTGTAAAACCAATCAGGTCCACACAACTTTAGTCCAACGGGTTGGTTTAATTGCATTTAGATCATAACATCATCCTGTAAAGTAGAAAATACAATAAGTATACGATGTGACATCTCATGGGTCCATTCATATCATTCAATGCAAGCAAGCTGGACAATCTATGCAGGCGTACCGTTAGCGAGTCTACCAGATGTAACATGTCACAGGAGAAGTCTCGGAGCACCGTTCGCAGCAGCGGGTCTTATAGTCACGCCCCTAGCGGTGTCAACGAGCAGCGAGCATCACCCCGGCCGGGTTCAGTACGAATACGATTTCACAACATTCTCCCCCCCGTCAGAATTATACGGCAGCGCGGCTAAAGCGAGTGAGCGTCAGCACGAATAGGGTGCAGAACATCAGTCGACCCAACCGTATCGGGCCGGGCGGCGAATTTCTCTGCCAGCACGCGTCCGAAATTCCCCGGGTACGGCATCACGTATCCCCGTGTCCCCGGCGTCAGAGGCGCCAACAGGGTCGGGTGACGAAGGGGGTAACTCCAAGTCGTCGGGCCCAGGTAGTCTCGGCGAGGGGAGGGTCGGTAGACTTTCGGCGATGGGAGCGTCGGGAGAGGCCATCGTCTCATAGATGGGTTCGATCGGTTCGTCCGATTCCCTACTTAGGTCGTCGACCCCGCAAGGGGCAAGGTGACAGACAGAGACAGTAGTCTCACGGCCATCAGTCGTCATCACACGAGCATGCTCAGGATTAGCCTGGAGAATCTGCACTTTGTCCACTAGGGGGTCGTACTTGCTCGCGCGAACCGCCCATTTAAGGTAGGCCGGCCCGGGCCCAGCGAGCCAACTGGGCAAAGACCGTATACACCCCGAGCTCCTGGGGTGGTGGAAAAGTCGCTCGTGGGGAGTTTGGTTGGTTGCCGTACTCAGGAGAGCCCTGATCGAGTTCAACGCCGCAGGTAGCGACCAAGCCCATTTATCGAGGCCCCGGCCGAGGGTCCGGAGGTGGAGCATGACGGCCCTCCAGATAATCCCGTTGAAGCGTTCGATCTGCCCATTAGCCTGGGGTCTGTACGGCGTGGTGTAACTAGACGCAATGTTATTTTGGAGCAGATAGCCGCGCACCTCCTGAGACAAGAAGACCGCACCCCGGTCGGTATGGACATAGGCCGGGTAACCGAACATTGAGAACAAGTTCTGTAAGCATCGCATCACCGTGGCAGCAGTCATGTCCGCGCACGTATAAGCAAAGGGGAATCGCGAGTACTCATCAACGATAGTGAGCAGATAGCGAGAGCCGCTCGACACCGGCAATGGGCCCTTGAAATCCATCGCCAAGCGTTCCCACGGGCGTGTAGCCTTCACCAGAGTCCCCATGGGAGGGTTATAGAAACGCGGTTTGATTTCCGCGCAGATAGCGCAGTCGCGACAGATATGGCGGATATCGTCAATCGAGTATGGGAGATTCCCACACCGCACAAAATGAGCGAAACGCGTTATGCCGGGATGACCTGCAGTGGCATGCAGCACCCGTAGGCCCTCCAAAGAGGTGATACCGGCACATGTAGCCGGTCGTGATAAGGCATCGGCGGCCTGGTTATCCTTCCCCGGGCGATATTTGATGGTGTAACAGAAGTCGGCGAGTTCGATACGCCAGCGAGTGATTTTCTCGTTCTTAATGCGCTGGGCGTGTAAGGTGTCGTACATGAACGCAACGCTTTGCTGGTCCGTGATGATTTGGAAGCTCCGCCCGAGTAAGTATGGGCGCCATCGCCGAATAGACTCGACGATCGCATACGCTTCCTTTTCAACGGACGAGTGTCTCCGCTCAGCGGTGGTAAGAGTCCGTGAAAAGAAAGCCACGGGACGCCCCCCTTGGGAGAGGGTCGCCGCGATGGCCTGAACCGAGGCGTCACTTTCGAGGACGAACGAGCCGCTCTCGTCGATTGTCGCCACGGCGGCTCGGGCGATGTCGGCCTTAAGGCCTTCAAAGGCCGTCAATGCGGCCGGACTCAGGGGGAAGGTGTCGCAGGCCACAAGGGGGCGAAGTTTCATGGAGAAACTTTGCACCCATTTGGAGTAATGGGCGAACAGCCCAAGGGCGCGCTTCAGGGACGCCCGATCGCAGGGAGGGGCCATGTCGAGCAAAGGTCGCAGACGCTCCTTATCCGGAGTGACAGAGCCATGGGTCACGGTGTACCCCAGAAGATCTATCGTGCGTAGGGAGTATTGGCACTTATCCTCGTTCATAGTTAAGTGATACCGCTGCGCGACCTCAAGGAAGCGCTTCAGATTAGCATCATGGTGCCCTTGGTCATATCCACAAACCGTAAGATTATCGAGGTAGACGAAAACATCGGTTAAGTGCTCCCGCGCAACGAGGTCATCCGTGGCCCTCTGGAAACAAGCGACCCCGTTCGTTAACCCAAAAGGCAATCGCGTAAATTGGTACAACCGCTGCCCCGACTCAAATGCGGTATAGATACGATCCGCCCTAGAGATAGGGATCTGGTGGTACGCACTACGGAGATCGAGAGTGCTATAGACCGAATACTGGGACACCTGTTGCACGAGCGCGTCCATCCCCGGAAGGGGGTAGGCATCCAGCTGTGTAAAGCGGTTAATCGTTTGGGAATAGTCGATTACCATGCGTCTGCGATGGGCCTCGCTGCGCACCACCAAGACCTGGGCGCGCCACGGCGACCTACTAGGTTCTATGATGCCGTCTTTCAAGAGCTGAGCCGTTTCGTCCGCAATAAACTGCATGTCAGCGCAAGAGTAGCGTCGTGATTTTACCGCGACAGGGGTGCAGTCGGAGGTTAGATTGGGGAACAGCGAAAGTGGCTGGACGTCCATTTGCGCTAAGGCGCACACCGCAAGCGCGTCGTCCGCCCCCACAACAAGAGTGTCAGGCCCACCAAACTCCATTACCAGACGTCCATGCAGCTTAAGAAAATCGTGTCCTAACAGAATATCAGCACATAATGCGGGTAAAACCATAAGGTGTACATCAGGGAAAACCCGTCCCTTTAGCACGAGTTTCAATCGGCATTCCCCCTTCGTGCTGAGTCGAAGCCCCTGGGAAGCCATGAAGATCCATCTCGTAGACCTCCAGATCCGCCATCCATGCCTGAGCACAAGTCGCTGGTCGATAAAACTATCCGTAGATCCTGTATCCACCAAGGCCCGAACACAATGGCCTTCGACCCTGAGGGGAATAAGGGCTTGAGCCAGGCCAGACGAGGCTGCTGGGAGCGGGACTGAGCCCCCCGAATGGGTCGGACCAGCCTCGCGGGTGGATCCTACGCCAGCAGCAGTTTTGCGGTCGTGGCCGGAGTCTGTGTTGACCATGGGGAATCCATTATCGTCATCAGAGGGCTTTCCCAAGCATTCCAGTGTTTCGCGATTCAAAAACTGACAATTCTGACGGGAAAAGGCCTCCGTAGTATTTGAAATCGCCTTTTGACACTTTTGGCAGAAAAAGGCTTCCGTAGTATTCGAAATCGCCTTTTGACATTTTTGGCAGCAAAAGGCCTCCGTAGTATTTGAAATCTCCTTTGTCGGGGCGTGGGCCGCCGTTAGCTCGTGGACGACTCAAGGAGAACGTTCCGCTGGGGCTTGGCGAGGCTTCAAAGCCCCTTGTGTGGCCCGGAGTTTGGTCAAGGACACGTCCTTTGTGCCCGATGGAGAATGAGACGGTGGTGGCTGTCCGGTGACGCCCGCCAAGGACGTCTGAGCGCCCAGGGGCCCGCAGAGAGGGGCCCTCCTCTTCGAAGTCGGGTAAGGCGCCGGGTGTCGGGCTCGGCTCGCGGGCTCCGCAATGAGCCCATTCAAGGTCGCCGCGCCTGCGCGACCGCGACCGCGCGAGTCAATGAGCCGCGAGCCGCGTGCCGTTTTCCTGCACACTTTCGCGTAATGTCCCTTTTGCGAGCACAAATGGCATATAGCGTCTCGTGCCGGACACACGACCCGGGCATGACGTGGCCCCCCACAGAAAAAGCATGCGGCCCCGCGTAAGGCCTTGGGTCTGGTCGTAACGGCAGCCGTCAGGGCTGGGCCTTCCTCCGGAGCATCCCGGAGTTCAGCGAGCGGATCCGCGTCCTCGGCGGTAGCACTCTCTGGCCGGGCGTGTAGTGAGGTGCCCGCCAAGAGGCGCGTGCGATCATAGGTGTTCGATTGCATCCGCGCTTCGGTGTATACTGTCCCTTGCTCGAGTGCCGTAGCGAAGGTCAGGTCGGTCTTCTCCAAGAGTTTGAGCCTTAGTTCCTGGGAGGAGACCCCTGCAACGAAGGCATCTAAAAGACGATCATCCTGAGCCTGCGCGGGAGTCCGTGGCTCCCTGACGCTGTCCAGCAAAAGCTGCCGGAGCTCCTGGGCGTAGTGGTCCATCGCCTCGTTGGGTTGCTGACGTCGCGTTTGCAGCAAATATCGTGCATACACCGGGCTTTTTTCCTTTATGTACAGCCGTTTGAGCTCCGCGATGGAGAGGTCATACGTCACGCATTGAGCGATAGCGTTGTACACCCGGTAGTCGATTTTTGAATGGAGAGTTGCTAGCTTCGCGGCAGCCGTCGGAGCGGTCTCAGGCTCATCAAAAAGATTCTCCAATTGTCTGAGCCAGTGCTTCAGCTGCAAGCCACCATCCGGGGCTTGCGGGTCGGCGCAGAATACGGACACCGTCAGCGTCTTGTTGCCAGCCATGTCGGTAGATCTTAAATGCAATTAAGTGTTGTGTAAAACCAATCAGGTCCACACAACTTTAGTCCAACGGGTTGGTTTAATTGCATTTAGATCATAACATCATCTTGTAAAGTAGAAAATACAATAAGTATACGATGTGACATCTCATGGGTCCATTCATATCATTCAATGCAAGCAAGCTGGATAATCTATGCAGGCGTACCGTTAGCGAGTCTACCAGATGTAACATGTCACAGGAGAAGTCTCGGAGCACCGTTCGCAGCAGCGGGTCTTATAGTCACGCCCCTAGCGGTGTCACCGAGCAGCGAGCATCACCCCGGGTTCAGTACGAATACGATTTCACTACAATATCACCTAGAAAATGTTTACCACCTGGGGTTATCAAACCCACAAAGTAATCGAGCACAATGCATGGAAGTGAAACGATGTTTGTGGACGGTTTTCATTTTCAGTGCTGGTGTAGGCAGGACGGGCACGTTCATTGCCCTCGACATGCTCCTGCAGCAGATTGAAGAGTCCAATTACGTGAACGTGTTTCACTTGGTGACTGAAATGAGAAAATCTCGTATGAACATGATACAGACAGAGGTGAGACTAAAATACAGCCAATCAATAGTTTTTTCCTGTGACGTCACTACATCTGGGCGTTTCGCTGGTTGACCGCCATTTTGGAGGAGATGCGACACGAACAAAAAAAATACGTGTGAAAATGATCATTGGTGTATTGTTGTTAAATATGAGGTGATGGCTCTTAAAACTCCGGTCTCCGGTCCTTCTCCTCCATAATGGTGAATAACTGAAGTCACTGAGGTCTTTTAGTAAACCTGGAGGACAAATGAGATTAGGGAAGTGAAGCCAACCGGAAGTGCTCCAGTGGCCATATTAGCGTGCCGATAATTTTGTAAATAAACTACAGGAAGAGTAGAAACTGATTGCTCTCAAATATTGTTTTCATGGAAAATTGTCGACTCTCTTGAGTTATTTTCTCCATAATTGTGAGACGGAGTCGGGATTCATCCAGCATCAAGATGCTCGGACTTGGGACCAAACAAAGGTGCAGTTGAAGAGACAATGACGTCTCCAACAGAATACATAAAAACATAATTATAAGTGGGTATACTTACACGACTAGGCCTCGTCCTGCCATTATAGTCACTCGATTGTGATCCACCATAAACCCATAAACTGTTGATGATACCTGTTATTCTTTATTGATGAGAGAACAAGATCAGTTTGTTGTCCTTCTCTCTGATACACTCGTCACCTTTCTGTTCATCACCTGGTGATGGAATCGGACTTTACAGTAGCATTCAAAGATACTCCAAATCAGTGCGAACCTGTGATTATTGCTGCGGCTTCTGAATCAAACATGTGTTCACTCAGCGAGTCGAATGTGGATCCTCCAAATCTGCTACACTGGTGCTTAATGTCTCGGCCACAATGTCCACCTTCATGACGTTACTTTTATACTCGGTATGCTTCTTCCTTACTTTGTTTCCGAGCGATCAGGAGGCAGGAGGGGGGCAGGGCAGGGGGGAGCGGGAGAGGGAGGTGGAAGAGCAGGAGGATGGTGAGAGGGGAGCAGGATGGGGGTGAGAGGGGAGCAGGAGTAGTGATAGGGAAACAGGAAGACGGGGAGGAGGCGGAGGTGGCAGAGCAGGAGGATGGTGAGGGGGAGCAGGATAGGGGTGAGAGGGGAGCAGGAGAGGGAGGGGAAGAGCAGGAGGATGGTGAGGGGGAGCAGGATAGGGGTGAGAGGGAAGCAGGAGAGGGAGGTGGAAGAGCAGGAGGATGGTGAGGAGGAGCAGGATGGGGGCGAGAGGGGAGCAGGAGTAGTGATAGGGGAACAGGAAGACGGGGAGGAGGAGGAGGTGGCAGAGCAGGAGGATGATGAGGGGAGCAGGATGGGGGTGAGAGGGGAGCAGGAGTAGTGATAGGGGAACAGGAAGACGGGGAGGAGGCGGAGGTGGCAGAGCAGGAGGATGATGAGGGGAGCAGGATAGGGGTTAGAGGGGAGCAGGAGTAGTGATAGGGGAACAGGAAGACCAGGGGGAGGCAGAGGTGGCAGAGCAGGAGGATGGTGAGGGGAGCAGGATGGGGGTGAGAGGGGAGCAGGAGTAGTGATAGGGGAACAGGAAGACGGGGAGCAGGAGGAGGAGGTGGCAGAGCAGGAGGATGGTGAGGGGGGAGCAGGATGGGGGTGAGAGGGGAGCAGGAGGAGGAGGTGGCAGAACAGGAGGGTGGTGAGGGGGAGCAGGATGGGGGTGAGAGGGGAGCAGGAGTAGTGATAGGGAAACAGGAAGACGGGGAGCAGGAGGAGGCGGTGGCAGAGCAGGAGGGTGGTGAGGGGGAGCAGGATTGGGGTGAGAGGGGAGCAGGAAGAGGGCGCATGGGTGTTCCAAATTACCAATAAGCTTGAAGAGCGCTTGCCAAGTGGCTTAAGCACCCAAGTTGCACTCCAACGAAATGGTAAGGAATGGTTGCCTTGGCAAGCGATAGCAAACTGATTGGTAATGGAGCATGGGTGAGAGGACTGGGGGGGGGGGGGGGGGGGAGTCAACTCCCCCAAGATGAAGGGGCCTGGCCTGTGCTCCTCAGGAACCATTGTGAATCCAAGGAAAGACGGTTTTTAGTCCTTGCCAGAAGTGTTCGTGCAAAAGAATGCTACACACTAAGGCAGTGATCTTTTTCGAGGAAAATCGAATGAAATCGCAGTAGAATTGACGAAAGCAAAGATTTCAGAAATTAAACTTAAATCTACTGCGTCAGAAACATCTACGATGGCCGCCGGAGCACTTCAAATGGGCTTCACTCGCGCTAATAGAGATACCGGACACTGCGCATTGCACCTCCAGGTTTCTTATGAGACCTTCGTGGCCAGCATGATGTCACAATAAACCTGTCAGTACAAACACGTTTTACCTGTACGTTCTGGCTTGCTGTATAATGTCTCATTAATCCCATGTATCTGTTCCTCTTCAAACAGGAACAGTACATCTTTATATACAAATGTCTGAGGAGCATCTTGAGGGAACGCATGACGAGTGTGTACTATGAAACCGCACCTTCGGAGAATGGCGGCACCGACGTTATCTACGAGAACACGGAAGCACTAAAATACTGATGTTCAGGGATGGGGATTTATGAAATGTTTGCAATTTTCAAACATTCCGTAGTTGATCAGTAGTTTCTTTTGAATTTCAGAAATGCCATTTGTATTCTGGTTTCTGCTGCTGTTTTAGCACTTTGAGCAATTTAAACCCGAGAGATTTTCACATAGAAGTTGCAATCGTGGCCTGAAATCTGAGGACCAGTCAATAAGTAACCTTAACATGGCGATATAAATTCGAGAATGTAATGTGTGTAGTTTTGGACGACATATGTTATATCTGTAGGTAAGAGGCATGTTTTGCCTGTTTTAGATCTGGCAACATTGAGCGTATGAAGTCAGTGGAGCAGTTCCAAGATGGCGGCTCCCTTGGAAGCATGCACCAGGGAGGAGCCGTTTTTCACTTTTCTGTCATCCGTTTCTTGTCATCCGACACTTTTCTGTCATCCGTTTCTTGGGAAGTAAGGGTGTGAATCCCAGAGAAATCCAACGCAGAATGAAGATGCAATATGGTGATGCATGTTTATAGCTGCAGCAGGTGTATGACTGGGACAGGAAGTTTAAAAGTGGAGTGTCCAGTGTGGCAGACGCTGCTCGCTCGGGCCGGCCTCACACAGCCGACACACCAGAAATGGCTGCAGGAGTTGTGCGTTTGCTAAGGGAAAACCGTCGCATTACGCTGGATGAAGTGGTCTCCGAATTGAACATTAGTCATGGTTCAGCACAGGGGTGGATCAAGGAATTTTTTGACGGGGGGGAGGGGGGTGCATGAAACCATAGCGCTGGGGGGGGGGATAAAAGGGGGGTCTGGGGGTCCTCCCCCAGGAAATTAAAAAAAATTGATCGTCAGAAACGGCATTTCGTGCGTTCTTGGAAGTTTCTGCAGTTCCTTGTGTTCTTCCCTGGTCTAACAGTTCAGCAGATTCGCACCGCCTGCACCCTCATCCTGGATCGAAGGGGGGGGGGGTGCGCGGGCACCCCCTGCACCCTCCCCCTGGATCCGCCCCTGCAGCACACCATATCATTCACAATGTGCTGGGGTTCCACAAAGTGTCTACAAAGTGGGTGCCGAGACAGCTCACACCCGAACTGAAGGCGAGTGGACACATGTGAAGAACTTCTGCGACATTACGAAACAGAAAGCGACGCTTTCTTACAGCGTGTAGTGACTGGGGATGAAAGCTGGGTCCACTACTTTAAGCCAGAAACGAAGAGGGCAAGCAAAGAGTGGCGCCATTCAAATTCACCGAAGCCCAAAATATTCCGCACACCAGTGTCCGCTGGAAAGGTGATGCTGACACTCTTCTGGGATAGCCGAGGCCCACTTGTAAAGCATTACATGTCCAGAGGGATCACAGTCACCAGTGCATCATACTGCGACCTCCTTAATAATCATCTGAAACCAGCAATCAGATCAAAACGTCGTGGAATACTCACTACCGGTGTTTTGCTGCAGCATGATAATGCTCGGCCCCATACTACCTGCGCTACAGCTGCAACAATCAAGGACCTGCATTTTGAGTGTCTTCCTCATCCACTCTACTCGCCAGACCTCGCCCCTTCGGATTACCACATTTTTGGGACACTTAAAGAGGCGCTTGGTGGAACCACTTTCCGATCCGATGAGGTCCAAGAGGCGGTGCACGAATGGCTACACAAGCAGCCAAAGATTTTTTTTTCTAGAGGAATCCAGGACTTAGTAAAGCGCAGGAAAAAATGCATTGAACGCAATGGAGATTATGTTGAAAAATAACACAGTTGTTACACACGTACATGCAATAAACAAGTTGTGAAAAATATTTTAAGGTTACTTATTGACTGCCCATCGTATGATCAACAAGTTCTAGTTTGTGATCATGGAAAGTCAAAAGTACATTATTTCTTAAGCTCATCAAGGTGGGTTTGAACTCATTTTTGGGCTGTCTTACAGAAATTACTCAACTTAAAATTACAAACTTGTATTTGCTGCTTTATGGAAAAAAAAAAAAATTAAAACAAGGTCTGTACTTTATGGACAAGCTGTCACACAAGTCACACATATGCAAAGACTTTAACCAACACGAGGCTCCACTCTGCAAAGATCACCAATGAGAGAGAACTTGGTGGCATAAGGGAATGGTGGCTGGATGGTCGGTAAAGCCAAACGACGGGAGTGAAGAGCATCCCAGAGTGAAAATATTAATCACCTCTGTTCACTTCTTCCTCCCTTCTTCCCCCATGCTGTCATAGCGAAGGGGCATTTTACACATCTTCACCCTGCAGACCAATCCCCACCAGAGGCCTTCCACCAAGTGTCCACCCAGGCCAATGAACAAATATCTGTCTTACACTTTGATAGACAGCTGCTGGGAGGAGAGTATTCAATGATATGTACCCTCCTTTACTGCCCAGCCCCACCCATGTTTTCAAAGAACGTGAGATGGGACATGTCAACGTAGATATTTCTAGAAGCACAACTTCACACAAGTAGGTTTTAGAACCTTTCTACAACTTCGCACAAGTAGGTTTTAGAACCTTTCCACAACTTCCCACAAGTAGGTTTTAGAACCTTTCTACAAGTTCCCACAAGTAGGTTTTCGAACCTTTCTACAACTTCGCACAAGTAGGTTTTAAAACCTTTCTACAACTTCCCACAAGTATGTTTTAGAACCTTTCTACAAGTTCCCACAAGTAGGTTTTCGAACCTTTCTACAACTTCGCACAAGTAGGTTTTAGAACCTTTCCACAACTTCCCACAAGTATGTTTTAGAACCTTTCTACAAGTTCCCACAAGTAGGTTTTAGAACCTTTCTACAAGTTCCCACAAGTAGGTTTTCGAACCTTTCTACAACTTCGCACAAGTAGGTTTTAAAACCTTTCTACAACTTCGCACAAGTAGGTTTTAGAACCTTTCTACAACTTCGCACAAGTAGGTTTTAGAACCTTTCTACAACTTCGCACAAGTAGGTTTTAGAACCTTTCTACAACTTCGCACAAGTAGGTTTTAAAACCTTTCTACAAGTTCCCACAAGTAGGTTTTAAAACCTTTCTTCAACTTCGCACAAGTAGGTTTTAGAACCTTTCTACAACTTCGCACAAGTAGGTTTTAGAACCTTTCTACAACTTCGCACGAGTAGGTTTTAGAACCTTTCTACAACTTCGCACAAGTAGGTTTTAGAACCTTTCTACAACTTCGCACAAGTAGGTTTTAGAACCTTTCCACAACTTCGCACAAGTAGGTTTTAGAACCTTTCTACAACGTCGCACAAATAGGTTTTAGAACCTTTCTACAACTTCGCACAAGTAGGTTTTAGAACCTTTCTACAACTTCGCACAAGTAGGTTTTAGAACCTTTCTACAACTTCCCACAAGTAGGTTTTAGAACCTTTCTACAACTTCCCACAAGTAGGTTTTAGAACCTTTCTACAACTTCGCACAAGTAGGTTTTAGAACCTTTCTACAACTTCGCACAAGTCGGTTTTAGAACCTTTCTACAACTTCGCACAAGTAGGTTTTATAACCTTTCTACAACTTCCCACAAGTAGGTTTTAGAACCTTTCTACAACTTCGCACAAGTATGTTTTAGAACCTTTCTACAACTTCGCACAAGTAGGTTTCAGAACCTTTCTACAACTTCGCACAAGTATGTTTCAGAACCTTTCTACAACTTCGCACAAGTAGGTTTTAGAACCTTTCTACAACTTCCCACAAGTAGGTTTTCGAACCTTTCTACAACTTCGCACAAGTAGGTTTTAGAACCTTTCTACAACTTCCCACAAGTAGGTTTTCGAACCTTTCTACAACTTCGAACAAGTAGGTTTTAGAACCTTTCTACAACTTCCCACAAGTATGTTTTAGAACCTTTCTACAACTTCGCACAAGTAGGTTTTAGAACCTTTCTACAACTTCCCACAAGTAGGTTTTAGAACCTTTCTACAACGTCGCACAAATAGGTTTTAGAACCTTTCTACAACTTCCCACAAGTAGGTTTTCGAACCTTTCTACAACGTCGCACAAATAGGTTTTAGAACCTTTCTACAACTTCCCACAAGTAGGTTTTCGAACCTTTCTACAACTTCGAACAAGTAGGTTTTAGAACCTTTCTACAACTTCGCACAAGTAGGTTTTCGAACCTTTCTACAACTTCCCACAAGTAGGTTTTAGAACCTTTCTACAACTTCGCACAAGTAGGTTTTAGAACCTTTCTACAACTTCCCACAAGTAGGTTTTAGAACCTTTCTACAACGTCGCACAAATAGGTTTTAGAACCTTTCTACAACTTCCCACAAGTAGGTTTTCGAACCTTTCTACAACTTCGAACAAGTAGGTTTTAGAACCTTTCTACAACTTCGCACAAGTAGGTTTTCGAACCTTTCTACAACTTCGCACAAGTCGGTTTTAGAACCTTTCTACAACTTCCCACAAATAGGTTTTAGAACCTTTCTACAACTTCGCAGAAGTAGGTTTTAGAACCTTTATACAGCTTCCCACAAGTATGTTTTAAAACCTTTCTACAACTTCGCACAAGTAGGTTTTAGAACCTTTCTACAACTTCGCACAAGTAGGTTTTAGAACCTTTCTACAACTTCCCACAAATAGGTTTTAGAACCTTTCTACAACTTCGCAGAAGTAGGTTTTAGAACCTTTATACAGCTTCCCACAAGTATGTTTTAGAACCTTTCTACACCTTCCCACAAGTAGGTTTTAGAACCTTTCTACAACTTCGCACAAGTAGGTTTTAGAACCATTCTACAACTTCGCACAAGTAGGTTTCAGAACCTTTCTACAACTTCGCACAAGTAGGTTTTAGAACCTTTCTACAACTTCGCACAAGTAGGTTTTAGAACCTTTCTACAACTTCCCACAAGTAGGTTTTAGAACCTTTCTACAACTTCGCACAAGTAGGTTTTAGAACCCTTCTACAACTTTGCACAAGTAGGTTTTCGAACCTTTCTACAACTTCGAACAAGTAGGTTTTAGAACCTTTCTACAACTTCGCACAAGTAGGTTTTAGAACCTTTCTACAACTTCGCACAAGTAGGCTTTAGAACCTTTCTACAACTTCGCACAAGTAGGTTTTCGAACCTTTCTACAACTTCGCACAAGTAGGTTTTAGAACCTTTCTACAACTTCGCACAAGTAGGTTTTCGAACCTTTCTACAACTTCGCACAAGTAGGTTTTAGAACCTTTCTACAACGTCGCACAAATAGGTTTTAGAACCTTTCTACAACTTCACACAAGTAGGTTTTAGAACCTTTCTACAACTTCGCACAAGTAGGTTTTCGAACCTTTCTACAACTTCGCACAAGTAGGTTTTCGAACCTTTCTACAACTTCGCACAAGTAGGTTTTCGAACCTTTCTACAACTTCGCACAAGTAGGTTTTAGAACCTTTCTACAACTTCCCACAAGTAGGTTTTAGAACCTTTCTACAACGTCGCACAAATAGGTTTTAGAACCTTTCTACAACTTCGCACAAGTAGGTTTTAGAACCTTTCTACAACTTCCCACAAGTAGGTTTTAGAACCTTTCTACAACTTCCCACAAGTAGGTTTTAGAACCTTTCTACAACTTCCCACAAGTAGGTTTTAGAACCTTTCTACAACTTCGCACAAGTAGGTTTTCGAACCTTTCTACAACTTCGCACAAGTAGGTTTTAGAACCTTTCTACAACGTCGCACAAATAGGTTTTAGAACCTTTCTACAACGTCGCACAAATAGGTTTTAGAACCTTTCTACAACTTCGCACAAGTAGGTTTTAGAACCTTTCTACAACGTCGCACAAATAGGTTTTAGAACTTTTCTACACCTTCGCACAAGTAGGTTTTAGAACCTTTCTACAACTTCGAACAAGTAGGTTTTAGAACCTTTCTACAACTTCCCACAAGTAGGTTTTAGAACCTTTCTGCAACTTCCCACAAGTAGATTTTAGAACCTTTCTGCAACTTCCCACAAGTCGGAATATATAATCGTGTTTGTGCCGGATGTGAGGGTTGTAATCTGTCGTACTCGGGTTTTAGTTGAGGTATTTAGTCCCTTCGAACCAGGCGGGAACCACGTGAAAGAAACAATTCTGGTGCCTCAGTTGACGCCGCAGTGTGCATTTCTGCACCCTTCCTCTCCTTGCCCTGGGAAGAGGAAAACCTCCACCCCCCATATCGGTGGCAAATAAGGCAACGAGCGAGCATCGTGCTGCGTTTCTCAGGGTTGATTTGTTGCAGGTCGACTGATTGGGTCATGATGTCGTCGCTAGATTGGGGAGGGGTGGATGTGATTGGTGGGGAGAGCTGCCGTGGACAGGTCAGAAGAGGGTGCATTAGTGGGGCAACTTAGCATAACAATTGTGCATTTTGTGAGGAAAGCACCAAATTTGGCACACTAGTAGACTATCATATTATGAAAAGATCTGGATGTTGGGCCATCTCAGATTCAGAGATTTGATTTTTGCAAGATTTCGATTCGATTGGGATCGAAGAGAACACCTTCTTCGTCTTCTGTACAGTGAAGTTGCCAGCCCTGAATTCTCTGGCTACATCTGGGTGCTTCATTGGGAGTGCAACCATGTCCATCAGGTGAACAGGGACCCACCTGGCATAGTGTGTGTGGTCTAAGGCATGGAACCATGGGACCAGTTCCGTCAGGGCATCAAGGTACATCGTGAATGAAGCCTGCCGCAGAGAACGCACGTAGACCAGTACCAACATCTCTAGTTCCAGCACAGTTGCCCAGTACTGAAAGTTGGGAATGTCTTCTCCTCTCTGGTGACACCAGTCTTCGAACTCAGGCAGGTCTTGTGCATCATCAGCATATGTCATACAGTGGCGTTCATACGCACGGGGTTGCAGGATGTGCAGTGCCGCTCCAGTGATTTGATGAGCTCTTCTTGTGCCGGTGACGTGGGCAGCTCGCAGGAAGGAGTCGGCCGTCCCTGGCGTTGCAATCTCAGCTTGCAAATCTGCAAATCTTGCAAAAATCAAATCTCTGAATCTGAGATGGTCCAATATCCAGATCTTTTCATAATATGATAGTCTACTAGTGTGCCAAATTTGGTGCTTTCCTCACAAAATGCACAATTGTTATGCTATATTTAGCTTAGCTGCCGGACTACATCCACATAGCTGTGAAGGGAAGGATCTGAGAAGTCTCAACTGAATGAGGAAATCGTCAAAGGATTCCCCCCATTTTACTTTACAAGTACACCCGCTCACTACGGGAGCGGCAGGAAGGGTCGTTCCTCTTTGGGGTATATAGATTACAGTCCAGGGGCGGATCCAGGAATGAAAAGACGGGGGGTGCATGAAACTATAGGACTGGGGGGTGGGGGGATGAAGGGGGGGTCTGGGGATCCTCCCCCAGGAAGTTTTTTAAAATGTATCGTCAGAAACGCCATTTTGTGCGTTATTGGAAGTTTCTGCAGTTCCTTGTGTTCTTCTCTGGTCCAACAGTTGAACAGATTCGCGATGACTGATGGTCAGATAGAGGAACTGGTGAAACGACTTGTTCAGCTGTTCGTTCTGCTATAAATTGATGAATTTTGTAGGTGTGTGTGTGTCTGTGGTGTGTGTGTGGGGGGGGGGGGGTGTGAGTGTGGGTCTGTGTGTGTGTGTGTCTGTGGTGTGTGTTTGTGTGTGTGTGTGTCTGTGGTGTGTGTGTGTGTGGTGTGTGTATGTGTGTGGTGTGTGTATATGTGTGTGTGTGTGTGTGTGTGTGTGTGTGTGTGCATGCATGCGGCATGTTTTTTGTGTAGTTCTACTGGAGCTATCTGATATGGAATTTCTGATTTGTGTTGTTCTCGCGAAATGATTGTTATGATCTCCTGAGTTAATTCGGCTAATTAACTACAAAGAATTGGGACTTAGAACTTGTCGGATTGTCGGATTGGGACTTAGAACTTGGGACTCAGAAGACTCAGAGAAAGGAGCAACGGATATATTTATTAGAACTCGATACACAAGCTTGCGGAGAAGCAGAAAGTCGCAGGAAGCTCACATGAAATGACCAACACTACAACAAGATGCTCTGAAATAATTCGATTAAAACTGGCTTTATATAAGGAATATCGGGTGTGGTTTTAGCTCACAAGATACAGAGACAGAATGGGCTCATTGGCCCTCCCACCATAGTCCCATCCTGTTGTTCAGTTAGTTAGAGGAAGCTCATCCAAGGCCACTCATAGGTTAGCTCAGATAAGGAGATGGTCAGCCATATGTGGCAACATGTTTACAACTTTCTGTATAGAAACCTTGGTTGGGAAAGTACAAAAGGAGGGGACACTCATAAATGTGTCAGCCCACATGATATTGGCAAAGTTTATGAAGGAGGCAGAGAGATAGCAGCTGCAACCAAGGCCAGGAAGGGGAACAAGAGATTGTGCCCACACAGGCCAAGAGCTGACAAGCACAGAACTCCTTATTAGGATATTACATATCCTCAATGCACAAGAAAGGACTAAGTATTATAAAAGAGTACAGCAATCAGTCAAAACAAAACATATAATTGGTTATACTTGGTAATTGGTAAAGCAGCAAGAATTAACAAAGGGGGAGGGGCATAATAGCTCCCTACATACCACCCTTTTGGATCTAAGATACAAAGTTATCTACGAGCCAATCAAAGGCCTTTATTTCAAACAAAGCAGAAACAAAACCAATCAGGAAAGTCATTCAACATATCACGCGAAGGCAGCCCAGCGAGCATGTCCCGTACCCAAAGCACCACACATAGCACTCAGTAGGATGATTCGCGTCTGTATGTGAGTATACAATGTAAGTCCGTAAAAGCAGGGTGATCAAATGGCATGAAAAATCCTCCAAGAGAGGTGAGATAGACAGAGTAAAAGGTTCACTAAACATACCACGCGGGTGCAGCCCAGTGAGCATGTCCCGTACCCAAGTACCACACATAGCACTCAGCAGGATGATCCGCGGGTATGTGGGTGTATGTGGGTGTATGATGTAGGTCAGGTGTAGATGGGTGTATGAGGTGAGACCGTAGAGGCATGAAGATCGAATAGCGCGTCAAATCCACAACGAAGACCTCTGGTTCCGCCGGGGTCCACACCCAGGAAGATCTCCCGACCCACCCTTGGTCCACAGAGGTGCGGCCAGGACTCCTCCCCGACTGGAGCTCGCCCAGGCTTCCCCAGGTGAAATCCTTGGAGATCTTCAGCGCTCAATCGATATTCATGTTCATGAGGTCTCTTACATGCTGGTGATCTGGGGAAGACACAACATCATCAGTATCAGGTGGCTCAAACCTATGGCCATAAAACAAAGCATAACGGTCCAAAGGAGGGAGAGCAACTTCCTTTGGGTCAAAGTCGAGATCGTCCGAGGCGATGCTGCTTCCATCGCTGCTATCCCTGGACGAATTCGTAAAACAATCAGATTCGGAACTCAGAGTATCTCCATGATTGAGTTCCTCTCCATCCGGGCTTGGGGTTGCAGGTGGGTCCAAATCCCGGACTGGGTCAGTGACGTTTGACTCACTGTGAGCTTGTGAGACATAAAGGTGAGCTCGTGAAACATAAAGAGGCAAGGCCTGCATTGAGACATAAACATCAGTCGAGGACCCTTGCAAGTGGCCCACATCATCATTGGTAACATCATCAGTAACATTATTCTCAGGTGGCATAGGCCTGCGGCGTCGGCGGCCCGCAACAGTCATAGCCTTACACATCGAGAAGAAACGAGAGGAGTCCCTTAGGAACTCGTTGGCGTCTGCATGCGACATGTTGGGGTCCAGAGTAATCGGCCTCCTGGCAGCCTGAAATGCTCTGAGGTCCGCAACTGTGTAATCAAAATCATTATCGGTAATATCAACAATGGAAGAACAATCTTCGGAAGCGGAGATCTCATTGTCGCGGC
The DNA here is from genome assembly GCF_964187855.1 of Myxine glutinosa. Taxonomy (NCBI): domain Eukaryota; kingdom Metazoa; phylum Chordata; class Myxini; order Myxiniformes; family Myxinidae; genus Myxine; species Myxine glutinosa. Next base: position 107,923,228 of record NC_136263.1, read on the forward strand.
CCAGTGACTCGTTCGGGTCGTCGTTCCAGGATCCGCGGTCTGCAGTCACGTCGACGGCCGGTGTGTCATCTGGACCCGCGATCAGCTTATCGATCATCACCATGGCCTTTTCTGTTGTCGTCTTCAGTGTCCATCCTGTGGAAAACTTTCTCACACACGCAAGGACTAAAGCCTTGATTATTACACAACTGACCACGATTCCAAGGACTATTGCCAAGGCGGTCAATACCCACTTTACTATCGTACCTGTCCACCCTTTGAACCAGTCGGTAAGCCACTGGTGGGAGGCTTCCCGATCCATTCGATCCCTTGTCAATATATGAGCACTTTCCCTTAACCTTATAATAGCAGCACTGACCCCCTGTGAAGGATCAGGAATAAAAGTACAACATCTACCCTCAATTATCCCACATACCCCTCCTCGTTCTGCCAGTAGCATATCTAACGCAATCCTATTTTGCATAACCATTGTACGCAGGTGGACAACTGTGTCCAACATTTCGTCATGTGCTGTAGCGGTGGCGTTGGCCACACTTTCTAAGATTAACGCAATTTTGTCAATGCGGTAACTGCTCATGACCGTCCCAGCCCATGGGAAGAAGAAACTAACGGCTTTCTCCCAATCAGCGCCGTGTAAGGTGGTGGTACCGTCGTCGTGCCAATAGGTGCTTCGTTGTGTCCTTATGAGTGCAGGGGTATTATGCAAGTGTTGTCGCATTTCCATTTCTGGGAAAACTGATCCTAAATAGCAAATTCCTCCCCAATTATCAGGTAAATACGGGTAAGCTTTGTTCCCGCATACAAACATGGTCCCGTGTGGAGCCACTAAATGAGTGGTCATACAAGTGCGAAGGTCTGGGATAGTATTAGTTCCGTTTTCCCCTTCCCATGCCAACTGGAGGTGTGTGAGGTTATGTAAAGGCGAACTTGTAACATTTACTAACAGCATGTGTTTCCCTTTCCTAGGGTCCGCGAGGAGGGTATCTCTACACACGGATTTACCTACCATTATTTGGCCCTTTCCTTCTAAGCAGAGGGCCCCCTTAGCCGGCTTAACCCAAACCGGCGCCGGACGTTCCTCAAAGTGTCGGGACTGGATGGGGGGCGAGTACTGGAAAACTCGTTTACACGCGGTTCCGTCAGAACCTTGGCTTGTCAGGGTTGTACTAAGGCATTTGGTGTCTAGTGGCTTCGAGCACAAATCATTGAGTGATAGGGGTAACACTACCATTGGTATTCCTGCTGTGCTGGTGCGGGGAAGGTGCATACACATCCAACACCGTGTCCTATTCTGTAATGTGGCCATATGCCGTGCGACCTTCCAGTATGTGTTCTCCTCTGGCTTCCTTCTTACTTCCTGAGCAGGCGGGGTTTGAATGACATAGGCGGCGCAACTAGGTCGGACGTAGGGTTCAGTTCCATTTGGGATTAATGTGCGAGGGGGCCATATTCCACATTCAAGAATCATTGTTGTATCCGGGCCAATGGGGGTATAATGCAATAAAAGGGTAGTATTTTCGATGCCCTTGCCCCATCGATATCCTGGGGCATATCGACTACTTATGTCCCCAGTGTATGTTCCATTTTCCACTTTCCTAACCTTAGTCAGGACTAGGCGTGGTCTTGTCATGCGTGCCTGTGGTGTCTTATTGTGTACCACTATAGCTTCCACCCATCTTACAGATAACCACTTAAAGCTCGTTTCCAAGTTACAGCAATTCACCGCTATTTTATCTCCCCAGCGAGCCGTTATATACTTGACGGGGTAGAGGGGAAATGCTGAATAGTTGTCGGGTCCTGGGTACTTGGGGAGGTCCTTTCTCGATAGCTCAAAGTGCAAGAGCCTATCTTTGGCAGGGGGTTTGCGGCAGCTGCCCAGAATTCCCATCATCATGACCGTCATCGCCGCCCTTAGGAGACTGTGGTGCCCTAGACGGTGCATTGTCTTCAGCTGTGTGGGGTGTAGTGTCTTGTGTGGCTTGTGGTGCGGGGATGGACAACTTACAATGGGTGGCGTGGATCCACGAAGGTTTACCCTCGCAGAAGACTGCCGTCGGTGTGACCAGTAGCACCTGGAATGGTCCCTTCCACCGTGGCTCCAAAGCAGCCTTGCGGGTGAAGTGCTTTACGAGCACCCAGTCGCCGGCCTGGAAGTCGTGGATGGCGTAGCCTATTGGTTCAGGCAGCGCCTCTCGTACTCGAGCATGGATGCTGCGTGCCACATTGGACAAGCCTATGCAAAATCTCAAAAGCATGTCATCCATTACTGGCAAAGCAAGGGTGGACATGTCCGTTGGTGCTGAAACGGGCAAGCTCATAGGTCGTCCCATTAATATTTCGTGGGGGGAAAGGCCCGTAGTGCGACCCGGGGTGGAACGGATGCTCATCAACGCAAGCGGGAGAGCCTCTGGCCACCTCAAGCCTGTGTCTGCGCAAAGTTTCGCTAGTTTATTCTTTAAAGTCTTATTCGTTCGTTCCACAAGTCCCGATGACTGTGGGTGGTAAACGCAATGGAAGGACTGTTTAACGCCCAACGCCTTCAGGATGCCCTTGACCACCTGCGCCGTGAAATGACCCCCTTGATCTGACGAAATTATCTGGGGGATGCCAAATCTGCACATAAAATCCCGCACAAGGCGCTTCGCTACTGTCGGGGCATCGGACTTGACGCATGGGTAAGCTTCGACCCATTTGGTGAACGTATCTACGATTACCAACACATAGCGAAACGACATGCTTGGTTCCAATTCTGTAAAATCGAACTCGATAGTTGCGAACGGCCCACTAGGCGGGGGCCGTCCCCCGTCATGTGCATGTCTCGGCGGCGCCCCTCTATTGTGTTGCTGGCAGACCACGCACGATCGGCACACTTCGGATACAATCCGTGACAGTCCTGGCGCTGCCCAAGTGTAGTTTATCTGTCCCATCACCCCCCTCTGGCACACATGACCATTCTGATGAGCCATGCGTGCCAGCCAAGGCAGTAAGGCCTGGGGTGCTATAGGTTTCCCCTCAAGGGTCCATATTTCTCCTGGCCCAAGGCGTATTGCCCCTCGCTTGAGCCAGTCCTCGTGTTCGGCCGTCGGTGCAGCGTTCTGCAAATTTATGATATCGTCCTTAGTTGGTGTGGCGGGTGGTCCCACAGTCGGTATGTCAGCAATCTGTGCGGATGTCTTCTTTGCTCGTGTCACCATCGGCATGTTGCGTTCTATTTGTTGGTTGGCGGCCTTTCCTGCCGCCTCGTCCGCCCTTGCATTGCCCCGGGCAACGTCAGTGTCCGCCCTTTGGTGGCCACGACATTTAATTACCGCGATAGTGCGGGGAAGTAAAATGCTTCGGAGGAGCCCTTCTACCAACGCGCCATTTTTTATCACTGAACCGGCAGATGTGAGAAAACCTCTCATCTTCCAGATGGCCCCTTTATCGTGGACTACGCCGTGAGCGTAGGCCGAATCTGTGTAAATGTTGACGGCAAGGCCTTCCGCCAAGCTGCACGCTCTGGTCAAGGCGCACAGCTCCGCCTGCTGTGCGGAAAATGTAGGTGGAAGACGCCCGCTTTCTACCGTTTCGCTATCCGAGCACACGGCGTACCCGGACAACAGGGACCCATCCCATGCGCGCCTAGCTGATCCATCGACATAATATGTACAATCGGGGTATTCTAGGGGATTGTCCTTTAAATCCGATCGCACCGTGGAGACTAGATGCACAACGTCGGCGCACACATGGGGTTCGCCCTCCTCAGGGGTGGGCATCAGTGAGGCTGGGTTGAGTGTCGTGCAACGTTCGATCGTGATGTTGGCTGCAGTGATCAGTGCGGATTCGTATTGCATTAATCTAGTGTTAGACAAATGCTGTGTGCTTCGCTGTAACAACAGCGAAGTGACGCAATGCGGTACCCGTAGCGTTACTGGGTGTCCCATAACAATGTCCGCTGTTCTTTCTACCGCGTACCTGGCCGCTGCCACGGCTTGCAGGCACACCGGAAACCCTCGTTCGACCGGGTCTAACCTTTTACTAAAGTAGGCCACCGGCCGCTCCTTATCCCCATGGGTCTGTGTCAAGACTGACTGGGCGAAACCTCCCACGGCGTGAGTGTAAAGGGTAAATGGTTTCGCATAATCCGGGAGTCCTAATGACGGTGCCATGACCAACGCCTTTTTCAGCCCGTCAAAACATCGCCTCAATTCATCCGTCCATACCAATTCGTCCGGGGCGTTTGATTTGGTCGCCTCGTACAGTGGCTTAGCCAGCAGCGCAAAATCAAGTATCCAAGTGCGGCAATATCCCGTCATACCTAGAAAGCGCAGCATTTGCCGTTGCGAGCGAGGGCGAGGCAGCTCCATGATAGCGGTCACCCGTCCAGCATCCAATTCTCGTTTTCCGTGCGAAATGGCGTGTCCCAAGTAAGTTACAACCTTCCGCACGAATTGCAGTTTTGGTCTGCCTACTTTGTGGCCTTTGGCCGCCAAGGCCTTTAATAGGGCCATGGAATCCATTTCGCACGCCTCCTTCGAAGGGGAGCAAATCAACAAATCGTCAACGTATTGCAGCAACACTGACCCTCCCTTCAATTCCACATCCGCCAGGTCGCGGTGTAGCGCCCGGGAAAACAGAGTGGGGCTATCTGAAAACCCCTGAGGTAGTACTGTCCAAGTATACTGGCGCCCCCTATGGGTGAAAGCGAACAAGTATTGTGACTCAGCCGCGATGGGCACAGAGAAAAACGCAGACCAAAGGTCGATAACTGTGAAGTATGTTGCGTCCGGCGGGATTGACATCATGAGGGTTTCTCCATTTGGAACTAGTGGGTGTATGCCCTGTATCACCTTGTTCACCTCCCTTAAATCCTGTACAAACCTCCATTTGTCCTTCGACGGCTTTTTTACTGGCAAAATTGGTGTATTACATGGGCTGTTAGTTTCCACGATAATTTTCTGTTCCACTAGGGATTGAATTACTGGTGCTATGCCTACGTCGGCCTCAGGTCGTAGCTTATACTGTTTTACGTTTGGCAAGCGCATCCCCGGCTGCACTGCTATCACTAGAGGTTTGGCGTCTCGCATCCGTCCAACCTCATCATCGCTCTTAGGCCATAAATTGTCTGGCACCTCCGCTAGGAGGTAATCTGACTCACCCGGGTCCGTCAGCACTGCCCTCATGGCATAGGTGCCCTTAGGGGGCAACTCTGCTACTTCGAACACTCCATCCCTCCGTTGTGTCTTGAAGTCAATTGAGAACCCTTCGCCATTTTGGAGCCGTTTCAAAGTCCAGCGGCCCCTCTTACACCGATAACCTTGTAAGGGAACTTCTCGTAACCGCCCCACCATCCAACCTACACTTTCCGGCGGCCACCCCTTGGCAGTAGTGAGGGTAACATGGGCGGCCGCTCCTTCGGGGTATTTGGTCAACGCACGCTGACTCGAGGTTAGGACTGCCTCGATTCCTATTCCCTCACAGCCGATCCATATCCGTGATAAGTGTAGAGGCGTGCGCTCGCCCAGCTTTTCCTTAACCTTCTCTCGATAATTCTCGTCCCCGCCCGTTGCATCATAATACGCAGTGCAATGGGGTGGATTATCCTTTAAGTTTTTTATCGAAATTTGGTGCAGTTGTAGCCAATCTCGCAGAACTGAATTGTCCAAACACACATTATCTATGATATGCGTCCAAGTAGCCAGAGCCCCTTCATCCAAGCGCCACCAATACGCGGTGGGGCCGGGCCGAGACAATGCCATCATAGACTAGTCAAATTTCTGGGAAACGTGAATTCATGAGGCATTTTTGAGTAAAAGCAAGCAAACCACTTTTTCTGGGGTAGTTTTTCGTGCTGAATACGAATCTGTTGTTTGCCAAGCCCAAAAATGCGTAATTAGGTCACTAATCAAGGTCAAAGGTCAATGAGTGCAAAATTCAAAATTTTTGAAAAAATGTTTTATTTTACATCACCTATCTGTACATTTCAATTATTTTACAGTATTTTGTCTGGTAAGGTTACTACAGCTTTTCACAATTATGAAAGTAAAGGGAATTGTGAAGGGAAAAAATCTGATTTTTGTGAATATATCCGTAATGAAGCAACTTTTCGTTTTTTGACATACTGTTTTAATTCACTTGAATTGTTGCCTTAAATACCATCAGTGAAGTGGTTTACCTGAGTCCTATATAATAGCAAGATTGTTTTCTACACTAAATGTCAATATTTGACTAATTAGCCACTTAATTAAGGCTAACGGTCACAAGGCGCAAAGTGCACTTCATGGCAAACATGTTTGGAGTGCAGGCAGTTGATCATTATCACATGTATTCTTAATTAATCCTGAATCAATTGCAGTCTGTCAGACTGATTGGCTGGAAGGAGGAGCCATCCAGGGGAATGCCAATTAGCTTAACTGTGTAAGCTCTGACCCCCCCCCCCCCCTACTTTGGCCTGTTTCGACATGGTGTTTCACTGGCATTGCACTTGCAGGCCTCAGTGCAGAACTGTTTCCCCCACTTCCGACAAGAGCAACTATCAGAACTGCAACCTTTCTTGCAACCACACTGAGTAAGTTCTCGGCATCCCTTTGGAATTGACGGTAAAGTTGTAAGAACCGGTGACAACTTGTCATCAACGAGTTTCCATCCACAATCAGTCGGCGGTGGCAGATCTGTCATTGGATTACTGGCCTCTCTCCAAATGAAACTTTGGTAGTTTGCACGCTCTATGTGGAACTTTGCTGCATCACTAGATGGAGGTAGGGTCTCCGTTGCATGGCATTTGTTGAACAGTTTAATGCGGGCTTGATTACAGTTCTCAGATGGTTCCTTGTAGATATGGCAAATGAACTTTTCAGCATCTTCTGTGACCTTCTTTGATGGTGTCGGAAACTTGCCAAGATCTTGAAGCAGACTGTTGTGTTCAAGGAAGATATCCCATTCTGTTTTCTTTGAGTGTCCTGAGAAAAATGAAACCGTATCGCATCCTGTCAACGCATGAAATGCTGGTAAAGTCTCATAGACATGATCAGCAAGTCCAAGTTCCGACTTTATGTCATGCACAGGAACATACTTCCGTTTCTTAATTGTTCCTGCTCTCATCCAAAGTTTTACGCAAGACATTTTACTGAAGTTGGCAAGCAACAGCACCAACACATCTGTGTCACGCGCTGCGACCACAATGTTTGGTGCATCGGCATGAAGGCAGTGTACAATCATTCTGGTATCTGCTTCCTCGTGATTGCTTTGTAGCAAAGTAGTGTTCATTGCAGGATCTGAACTCTGGACTTCTGTTTCAGAAGCGAAACCTCCACCAACAACAAACACTTTTTCAGGGGGTGCCGCTGCCAGGAGTGCATTCGACAGGAACTGAGCAAGCTCTGTCTTGTTTTCAGTTGATGCGAGAAAGTCAGGCCATTTGTTGGGGAGTGGCACATCTCTATCTTCAATCAGGCGACGAACTGGCCTTGACTTCTTCGTACGTTTGACCCTAGTTCCAACTTTGATTGAAATGTCTCTATATCGATCGAAGGTAACATCAATTCGGCTGTAAGCCCGGCCTTGCCAGAAAATGAACTTTACAAATTCGTCTGCATAATCACCAAAGGTGTTCGCCGTGTTAGGTTTTCCAAGTGACATAACTGCAGCTTGCCCATCAATGATCAAACAGGAAGGCCCATAAAAGGCGATTTCTGAGGGGCATGATACACTCCTGATAAGAATGTCAAATAAAATAGCCTTAACACCCGTTCTAAGTTCGCCAGATGTATCAACAATGCTGATTGGCACCTTCATCAGTTCATGGTTAAGTATTCTAGCCAGTTCAACTGGTCTTCCAGCTCTGTACGCTGCAATTAGTCTCTGCAAAAAGTTTCTGTCTGCTTTTGTGGTTTCGATCCTTCCATTGGCTTTCTTGGTTCCTATTTCATAGAGTGAGGAAAACGTGGGAGCCTTCACCTTCGGAAGTCGATCTCGGAAATCAGTTGATTTTTCAACAAGTCTCACTTTGACAAAGTTTTCCACCTGCTGCTGCCCTAATGTTTTTGCGCTCAGCAGTGACTCTTCTATTTCAGAAGTTGCAACATCTTTTGTTGCGCAGTTAAGGAGGTTTGGTCGACTAGAAGATTCCTCAGCAAATACTTTGAATCGCAGGAGAGATTGAAGTATGAGTTCTTCGTCGCAGTTGTCACGTTTAGTGCGGGATGAGTTGGCTTCATTATGGACGTAACCAGTGTCCACTCCAACATTCATCATTTCATACGTCTGCATTGAAATGCATGTCCTGTGGTTGTACGAGAGAGTCCATCTTGCCAGGGCTGAATTTGTTTTGGTTATTCCGATGATTCCACCCCTCTTTTTCCCTACACCATTAAGCCATTCCAGGCTATGATCTGGATCTACTTGGTTGAATCTTTTGTCCGACCCTTTCACAACAAAGTTGCCAAGAAGGAACTCCTCCTCCACTTCTGGTGGGAGCTGATGCATCTGTGACAGGTAAACACAGCCCCATCTTGCGTAATTCACGTGATCGTATCGGAAGAAGAATGGCAACATTTCTCGGAACGATTCCAAGTGTAGCGTCCACAACCCTTCTCTCTGTGCCCGAACGAATGCAAGCAGTATAGTCACCATCCTTAGGTATTCCCACCAGAACTTGAAGTTTGGATCTGTCTGTCGATTTTCAACGAAGACTGCGAGATATTGCCGAAAGGTCTCAGAACCCACTATGTCCAGTAAAGTGTCAAACTCTTTGTTAGCTAGTGAATTCTCCAGTGTTTGGCATGTTTTGGGATCTTGACTCTGCAGATTGTTTTTGAATTGCGGAATCAAGATTAGCCATAGCGCTTGCGAAGTTAATTTGTGTGCCCTCATTGCTTTTGCGTAAGATTTTCCGTCTTTAACCTTGTCAGCCGAATTTGGCCCAAGTAAACCACTTTCAACCCACAGCTCATGTATACCAGAATCTTCTGTATGTTGCCCTAGCACTTTCAAAAAATTCATAGTGATATGTAACCCACCTAGTCTTGGAATTAGGGTATCTCTGAAGTCAGGCACTGACCATTTCAGCTCCATCAGTTGGGGATACAACCCCTGATCAACTGTTATCACAGCGTAGCGGTTATTCAGGGCCCTTGCGACATGTAGTGCCCTGCGCACCATGGTGTTCAAAGTGGAATGTTCATGAGCTGGGGCTAGTATGATTGGCATATAGCCAATGGTAGTTTTGGGTGGTTCCTCCTTAGTGCTGTGCAACTGGTTGAACGTGGTCCAGGAATATCTTTCGCTTTCTCCTTGGCGAGATGCTAAGAATGCCATGTCCCGATGTTCAACAACTCTTGAAGAGCACTGCCAGTATCTTTCTCCCTAAGAAACCATCCTGTTTCAACCTCACCAAACTCGGGAATGAGGGTATCCTTGTTGATGTATACCTCATGGATCTTTTCAACTGCTGTTGGTATATCCAACGTTGACGTATTGGATGGTTTGATGTCTCCAAGACCGCTTTCAGCAGATGGCCCCTCTGCCAGGCAGCTAACTGAGTAGCGTGAAATGTATTTTTGCCATCTAGGGTAGAGTCATTGATGTCAATATTGTCGCCAGAAAAATGCACAAATCGTCCCGAAACCAGGTTGCTGGTAACAACTGCCCCAGTTTCTTGATCAAGCGCTTTCAGAGTGTTTTCAGCCATGGCAGTGTCATACCTAAGAACCCGGTTATAGCTGATTATGTGCCCAGCATTATGGAATAGCTCAACTAATTTCTTTGATCGAGTTGACTGGTGCAGCGTCATACCCATTCCAACGTGTTTAGGCGGTGCCTTCTTGTCTCCACATACACCATAGACCATGTCTTGTCCAATGCTAAGGACCCTTGTCTTCTTCACCCAACCAGTTTCAGACATCTCACTTTCATCAAACTCAGCATCGACACTACTTTGGCCTCCAAGCAAGATATTCACAAACATGAGTACAGATGGTGGTACACTTGCCAACTCTGCTTTTTCGCTTACATCGCAACCTTCGAATGCAGGATGTGACATGATATCACTGCGGAGTTGCAGAGCAACGTGCACTAAAGACAGAAAATGATCATCCTGTTGTCTAAATATGGGAATATAGTCTGCACTGTTCTGACCGCACACCATTTCTGAAAGAGGTATGTGACTGAAATGGCGTGGAAGAAGCAAAGTTTGTTTCTCTGAAGGCGCCAAATTTCTTAGCACAAGAAATTCATAAATGTCCCCAATGCAATTCGACAAAGTTTCTTTAAAAGTCCCCAGTCTACTAAGATACGATGTAGGAATTGTGCCGTCGCACTCACTGGCTAACTCTTTGTACCTCTCGAACACTGCAGATAGTTCAAATACGTGCCCTTTCTCAGCAGAGTGACGCAGCTCTTGACACAACCATGATATCGCCATGTCTGCTGATTTGCTTTCAGTTTCCGCCCTTTTGACATCCCTAAAGAATTTACTAAGACAGTTAACATGGTAACATGCCTCAGCTGAGATTAAATCATTCTCATTTGCAGTACGGACTAAGATGTTATGTACAAATTTAGCTTTTTCCGTAATTTCATTACTCATTTTGAAGGTTGTGACACGACTTGTCTTCTGCTTCTTGTCAAAGTTCTGGCAGAACATACACAATGTCCAGTTCATCTTAGTAGTACTACTGCGTAAAAACGGACATGCTTCAGCCGAAACACTCTTTCTTTCAGGATCTTTTTCGTTTTTCGATTGTTCCTTGGCTAGCTTAGCATTTATTTTCCCCTTGTGTGTGTATGCAGAGTAACATAGCTTATGCCATTTAAGTTTGGGGAGACTTTCTGGAGGCTCTGCAAAGAGAGTCGAAAGCCTGTCCACGGCTGATCGAAATTCATAGTGTCTAAGTTTGCATCGGAGCTCGGTTGCCTCTCTGATGGCAGCAATACCCTGGTTTGTCTGGTTGAAAATCGTATCTTTGACCTGGCTAGTTCCCTGACAAATGATACAAAGTTCAAACGACACATCCTCACGCTGTCGCTTGAGGCTGGCAATAGGTTCCATGGTTGGCCTGAGGGGAGAAACAGAAACCAAACTAAGCACCAGGCACGCATGTTCTGACCATGAAAACTACAACGTTGTATGATATACTGCAACAGCCCTTAAATGATCGAATAAGCGCAGGCAGTGTTGGCCCGGGTTTTAATCTTATTCTCAAAGACACAAAGTAAAGCTTCTTCAAGACAAAACATCTAACCGATATCACTAATTCATTAGTGGTAGATGCATTAGGCACTCATCGTCAATGCCCATGCCCTGCCTGTCGTTTTGCTACTGTTAGGTAAATGTACATGTATGTAGGCCTGCCTATGATGTGAGATGTCAAGCATACATTACACATTTGTATGTACATGTATCTCACCAAAGAAGAATGCATTCCTTTACTTTCATTTGATTTTATATTTCATTTTTTAACAATCTTAAAAAGACCCTTACCTGTACTCCTGAAATGTTTAATGCCTGATGCCTAGGGTACGAACTAGATGGCTTATGCTAGGCTATTAGATTCATTCTTCATCATTAAGGGTCTATTGAAGAACACCCTGCTCTGTCTGAATGGAAATGATTTGACAAACATGGCAAATGCATTGGGGTCAGAAAGATGAAGCCACTTTCACTGTTGAGTGAAAGGGATGGTTTCAAGTGCAAGTAACTGTTACCTCATTGCAAGACTTTCACACTCATTGACCTTTGACCTATGTTGTTTACCGGTGACATTTAGATTCTGTCTTTATAAAATCTATCTCTAGACCATCAATAGGAGCATAAAAACTCTGCCCCATTGTGCATTTAGAGGTTAAACTGCAAGCAAATTACGCAAAAACTAATTGGCGCCCCTTACAGAGATAAAGGCAAATGAGCATAGATGTGTCCTCACGTTTTCCTTTAAAAATAAGATTTTGAAAAGCTTTAGCAACCTTACTAGACAAAATATTGTAAAATAATTGAAATGTACAGATAGGGGATGTAAAATAAAGCATTTTTTCAAAAATTTTGAATTTTGCACTCATTGACCTTTGACCTTGATTAGTGACCTAATTACGCATTTTTGGGCTTGGCAAACAACATATTCATATTCAGCATGAAAAACTACCCCAGAAAAAGTGGTTTGCTTGCTTTTACTCAAAAATGCCTCAATCATTCTATAAAGGCACATTTTCAGATTTTTTGACTAGGCTATCATCAACAAGTCGCGTTTAGATTCCGCGACGTCTACGAAAACTCCCTCCTCTGTACATGAGATTTGACAGCCCAATCGGCACAGTAAGTCCCGTCCCAACAAATTTGTCGGGGCGGTAGTAGTCATCAAGAACGCATGTTTAGCCTCCAGCGGGCCGCATGTTACTCGCACTTCCTCCGAAATAGGAAGCGCTTGGGGTAAGCCCGAAACACCCAGTATTTGAACGTTCCTCGCCGTGGGGCGCAAAGAGGGCAATTGCCCCTTGTTAATTGTGCTGCGAGTCGCACCCGTATCGACGAGAAATTCTAATTGTCTTCCCTCCACGTCCAACGTCAAGGTCGGTTCCTCTGCCGGTGTCATGGTCAAGAGAGGACACTCCTTGGGCGACCCGCCAGCGTCCCGTCAATAGGCCCCTCTATTGTATTGGGGCGGAAACCCCTTACGAGCACTTGGGCAATCACATCTCCAGTGTCCCATTTGCTTGCAATAAAAGCACGGTTCCTGTGGAACCGGTGGTGCGGAGGGCATAGGTCGTCCCTCTACAGCGCCCCTTCCGCCCAGCCGGCGTTCTGGCGGCCCCCAATGTGACTGGTTTACTGGTTGCCATTGCGGCGGACCCCGAGGCGGGGCCCAGTTCCCCCTTGGTCCATTCTGCATCCCACTATTGGGGGGTGGTCCAGGGGTTTGGAGAAGGGGTCTTGGTGGATACCAATTTTGGGGAGGGGGCCCTTCTACGGTCCAAGTTTGAGGGTTTTGAGGAGGAGGGGGAAGAGGGGGTGGTATTGTCCATTGCTGTCTTATCTCGTCCATATTAATTAGTCCAAAGTCCTCAGCAGTACAACCTTCGCAGTCGTTACCTTCGCGGTGGATCCACTCTCCGTTGGGGAATTGGCCCCTATAGAAAGGCAAACCGCTCCTCCCGTAGTCCTCATAACCCCGGACAGGCCCCCACTTCTGGCACTGTTCGCGTATGTAGTTCTGACTCTGATCCCCCTTTTTATTTTGATTAAATTGAGCCCGTTTCTCCTGGACAAACATTTGCAATATTTCCTCCTTAATATCCTTCTTCTCCTCTAAGGAGGAGCCCGGGCATTGTTCCAGCTTGTCGCATAATTCGTTGGTTGTCATTCCCTTCCAGCCGAAGAGGACGGACTGTACCTGTTTCTTTAATATCGGCCGAAGCCCCTCGATTAGATATTGATTTACCAATGGTTGGGGTAGCCCTCCCAGCTGCATCGGACCCAGTCCTCCCCAGCGCGCGATGGCCTTTTCCAACCTTTCTCGGTAATCTCCAATTGGTTCTCCTGGTTTTTGTTTTATGGCCCCGATTTTTCCCCAATCCGGACCCCCTGCTGGCAACAGCGCCAGCTCGATGGCATCCAGCAGCCGGACCTTCAGTGCCTCCCATTGCGCTAGTGTTATCTGGCCCGCTCCTGCTGCCCTTGGATTGACCGGCGGCCAGTGTGCTCTTTGTCTAGCCCTTTCCCATACTTTGGGTGGGAGCACGGATACTCCCATATGAGTTATGTCTCGATAGTCGCACTCGCCAGCTAAAAACCAATTCCACATGGTTGGCACTATCTGCCGTGGGTCCTCAATAAGCAAATGTTGAATCCTTTCCCGCATTACCGTTAAAGAGGATTCTTTCCATGGTACCCTTTCTCGAACCCCCTGACCTTGAGCGTTAACTCCAATAATTTGTACGGGGCACAATGTTTTCCTTCCCTTTATTTCCTGACATTCCAATGGGGTAGTTTGTGAGGTCTCTTTCCCATTGCAGCCTACCAGTGAGGGGTATAACCCATCCTGTCCTATCGGTGGTGGGAACCCTGCGATGTCGGTCCCGTCATCTATCCCGTTAGCCCCGAGTTGTGCAAACGGACTTCCCTGGCTCGGGTGGTTCTGGGGTATCTGGGGCGCGATGGTAGCGGGGTTACAGGGAGGTGGTGGCGGGAGCACAGAAAGGATAGGTGGTGCCTGAAGCCCCGGGACAGGGCTTAGGTCTGGGGCTGGGGAGGGTAGATTGGTCACTACTTCCCCTACCGCGGGGTCTGGGTTTTCAATGAGCGACATCAGTCGCGCGTTGGCCTGCCTCTCTAATTCTTTAATCGCTTCATCCTGCATTTTATTTGCCTGTTTCCTCAGACCCTTGAGTTTTGTTACCTCACCAGCCAAGCTGGCCTGTTTCGACTTTGCGTGTCGCTTCATCGCTTCTTCCTTCCACCAACCAAAGACTTTCCAATAGTCAGGCGGGAAGTGTTTCGTGGCCTGTTCTAACTTTTCTAATGCCTCATACAACACGTCCAATTTTTCCAGCGCAAAAGACCCTCCTTCGGGCCACGGTTCACCTAGATCCTTAGTCAGCGCAACCCATGACTTCCCTGGTCTCGCAGCATCATAGCCATACCTCCGAAACATGAAAAATGCTGGGGTATTTCTAAGCGGTTCACCTGCCTTTACAGTCTTATTACCCATCCTGTTCCCCATCCTAGGAAAATTTAGTTTACCGACGTAGCCTTGTACCCGTGAGGTTCGCCCGCCTCGCGGTACAGCCGTCTACCTAACTCTTGAGAGGCTCGCAGCCTTGTACCCGTGAGGATCGCCCGCCTCGCGGTACAGCCACGCTACCTACTCTCCTGAGAGGTTCGCCCGCCTACTCAGCCGTCTAACCTACCCTTACTATACTCTCCTGGCGTCCTACGCCCTTATAATACTTCTAACCTTACTTATAATTCCAACGTCTCCCGGGTAGGCCTCGGATCGGGACGCCGCCCTTATCCTTACCCTCACAACCCAAAGATCTATTACTCCTTATCCACAGGCGCCCAACATGGGGCACTTCCCCTTACGTAACGTTACCCTGACGAGTCCATAAACAGTCAGTTGCTCCGGGACCCAAGCGGTCCGTATTTAAATTTAGGTTCGTGGATCAGGTTTGAGCAGGGAACGGAACAAACGGCACCCGAGCAAGAGAGTGGGTTGCAATTTGGACTGACCCCCAGGCTACAAAGGAAAAACAAAAGAAAACCACAGCTCACCTGACCCGGATCAATTGCCAGCTGGTCTCACCACTCACTTGCCTGGGACCGCGTCCCGGACTGCACAGACTGATCCCACCGCTGCCACCACTTGTCGGATTGGGACTTAGAACTTGGGACTCAGAAGACTCAGAGAAAGGAGCAACGGATATATTTATTAGAACTCGATACACAAGCTTGCGGAGAAGCAGAAAGTCGCAGGAAGCTCACATGAAATGACCAACACTACAACAAGATGCTCTGAAATAATTCGATTAAAACTGGCTTTATATAAGGAATATCGGGTGTGGTTTTAGCTCACAAGATACAGAGACAGAATGGGCTCATTGGCCCTCCCACCATAGTCCCATCCTGTTGTTCAGTTAGTTAGAGGAAGCTCATCCAAGGCCACTCATAGGTTAGCTCAGATAAGGAGATGGTCAGCCATATGTGGCAACATGTTTACAACTTTCTGTATAGAAACCTTGGTTGGGAAAGTACAAAAGGAGGGGACACTCATAAATGTGTCAGCCCACATGATATTGGCAAAGTTTATGAAGGAGGCAGAGAGATAGCAGCTGCAACCAAGGCCAGGAAGGGGAACAAGAGATTGTGCCCACACAGGCCAAGAGCTGACAAGCACAGAACTCCTTATTAGGATATTACATATCCTCAATGCACAAGAAAGGACTAAGTATTATAAAAGAGTACAGCAATCAGTCAAAACAAAACATATAATTGGTTATACTTGGTAATTGGTAAAGCAGCAAGAATTAACAAAGGGGGAGGGGCATAATAGCTCCCTACATATATGTGTGTGTGTGTGCATGCGTGCGGCATGTTTTTTGTGTAGTTCTACTGGAGCTTTCTGATATGGAATTTCTGATTTGTGTTGTTCTCGCGAAATGATTGTTATGATCTCCTGAGTTAATTCGGCTAATTAACTACAAAGAATCCAGAAGAATTCCCATGTTTCTAAACGCACGCCATGTTAAGGTGTATAGAGCAGCTTAATACGTCCTTCCATGGCATGCCATTCTCATTACTAAATAAATAACAAAAACAATGATAATATTCTACAAAGCATTTATTCCAACTCAAGCACTATAGCAGGCGGGTTTGCTGCAAGGCCATGGAAGCCGATGAAAATTTGGTCCATTTGGACCAACGGGCTCACGAGTAGTTATAAAAGACCTGTGCGCTCCCACAGTGTGAAATGATGGTGATGACAGACTGTGTGATGGTCAAAGCCCGGCACCGCCATGCGCCGAGGTTGTGAAGCTCAAGGCAGGGGGTTCTCCTCACAAAAGAGATCAGATTGGACAGCGGAATGTGAATTATTTTATTAATCCTAAATTCTGCTATTTTGGAATAGACGGCGCTTGTGTTTCTGAATGAAAATGTCACGTACATCATGTGGGGATATGGTGACGTCATGGTGTATGTTCATGAGGGCCAGAGATGCCATCGACTTTCTCCCATAGAATATCTTAGGTAGGTCTTCAGACGACGCAGGCAAGAAAATGAGCGTTCGGCCTCACAGGAGTCTACAGAGAGGGTGCATCCAACATGGAGTAGGACTTCGATGGATGGAAATTCGACTCCATCCACTGCGCAGAAACAATCCATGAATGTGCTTGGAAGCGTGTTGTTGGGCTTCCTTCTCCAAAACATCTGCCAGTCTCTAAGCTCATTTATCAGTCCTGTGGGACGTTCCATGTCGTTTTTCCAACGCAACAGCACCTGATGTCGGGCTGGAATGTCGCAGGTATCGGCGATTATCGCAGATGGCATCAGCAGAACCAGATCACTACCTTCCCGATTTCAGCACAGAATCGGGTGTCCATTTCCTGGCTGAGGTGGTCGAGAAATGGAATGCACATCTTTCTGAGGTAGAAGAGCAAGGGAGTATTGGCGGCAGTGTTTGAATGATGGATTTGTCATTTTACAACTCTCGGCATTGTGACGTCACCTCCTACAGATTCCATCATGGCCTCAGCATGATCGAACCAAAGAGAGAATTCAGTTCCAACATTTGACAGTAGTTGAGTGAGCACGTCCTTCTTGTCGTCAATCATAGAGTTTGCCTCCAGCACATCCATACCGTTTCTTTGCAGAGTGGGGTGGGGGGGGGGGGGGGAGTGCGCACCCCCTGAACCCCACCCCCCCGCCCCCTGGATCCGCCGCTGCAGTCGATCTATGGTGGCCCGGTGGGGTCTCAAGAACATTGGGTGTGTTGTTCATTAACCAAGTTTCTTGTAGAGAGATCGCCAAATGGTTTAAGCATTCGAGCAAGCACTCTATTCAAAACCCTTAATGAACGGCTGGCTTGGCAAGCGCTACCTAGCTGCTTGGTAAATGAGCACACCCCAGGCTTCCTCCCCTTCCGTTTGGTGTTAAACAGAAGGAGCGAGTTTCAAAGGTTCACGACGAAAAACGCCACGTTTAGCGCCAGGAAGGGCCATGTTATTAACCCAACACTTATGGGGCATATAGAGTACAGTAGATCTTCACTCAGTTCTGTAAGTAAAACTTACTTCACGCATGTCGGGATTCCTCCAAATTTTTTCATTTAGTGTTATAGCCGGCGAAGCCGGTGTTGTCAAGAAACGCGTACGTATTATGTCGAAAACCTGATTATGCCTTGGCTTGAGAATTCCGAAGCGCAATGGAGGCCGCCATCTTGCGGATGCGGAAGTATGCATAACAAATTGAAAAACGTTCAATAGGAGTTTCTTTCACCCGTCTTTGTTTGATTCACAATCTTATGCACCTCTAATTTATTATTAAAATACTTTAAGACCAACCTCGGCCTGCATGGCCCTGGTTATCTTCAACAAAAAGCGTCACCAAACACCGGAACCAATGAGATTCGAGCATTTGAAAAAATATTTCAAAAACCAAAATCACTCAATGGAGGCCGCCATCTTCCGCATGTGGAAGTATGCATAAAAAATTTTGCGAAAAAGTTCAATAGGAGTTTGTTTCACCCGTCTTTGTTTGATTCACAATCTAATGCACCTCTAATTTGTAATTAAAATACGTTAAGACCAACCTCGTTATCTTCAACGAAAATCGTCACCAAACACCAGAACCAATGAGATTCGAGCATTTGAAAAATATTTTTTTAAAGCTTATTACGCGTTTCGGAGGGTGAAAACGGCGTCAAATATTCTAACATTGACGAAGAATTATTTTTTAGAAATCTCGTGGCCGTCGGGGATAGTTTTTCACGGCCAGAAATATCCGAAGTTGAGACGGAATTCACCGAATTAATCAAGAAGTAAATTTTATAGCCGGCGAAGCCGGTGTTGTCAATAAACGCGTACGTATTATGTCGAAAACCTGATTATGCCTTGGCTTGAGAATTCCGAAGCGCAATGGAGGCCGCCATCTTGCGGATGCGGAGGTATGCATAACAAATTGAAAAACGTTCAATAGGAGTTTCTTTCACCCGTCTTTGTTTGATTCACAATCTTATGCACCTCTAATTTATTATTAAAATACTTTAAGACCAACCTCGGCCCGCATGGCCCTGGTTATCTTCAACAAAAAGCGTCACCAAACACCGGAACCAATGAGATTCGAGCATTTGAAAAAATATTTCAAAAACCAATATCACTCAATGGAGGCCACCATCTTCCGGATGCGGAAGTATGCATAAAAATTTTTGCGAAAAAGTTCAATAGGAGTTTATTTCACCCGTCTTTGTTTTATTCACAATCTAATGCACCTCTAATTTGTAATTAAAATACGTTAAGACCAACCTCGTTATCTTAAACGAAAATCGTCACCAAACACCAGAACCAATGAGATTCGGACATTTGAAAAATATTTTTAAAAAGCTTATTACGCGTTTCGGACGCTGAAAACGGCGTCATATATTCTAAAATTGATGAAGAATTATTTTGTAGAAATCTCGCGGCCGTCGGGGATAGTTTGTCACGGCCAGAAATATCCGAAGTTGAGACGGAATTCACCGAATTAATCAAGAAGTAAATTTTATCAATTTTAATCTCATCCAGAATGCAAATTGTGTCATTTTAGGTCAGAATTTTCGAAATTTTGTGAGCTGACCAATCATCGATCAGCTTAGGTCAGCCAATCAGCGCCCTCGACACAGGACATCTTACCAGGGCGTCGTCTGCGACGCCGGGAACGAGGTTGGTGCAAAACAACCGAATCACGCGTAAGCATATGCTGCTCGAAATAGTTCTCATCATATGCTCAAATTTCCTAAGCTAAATCGTCATTGCTTTGGGCACTGTTGTCTGTTACGGAGAAAGAAAAAGAACCGAAATGAAAGGAAAAATGGTACAACCTCCACCAGTGCTATCATCACTGAAACATGATTCGACAACAGTCCGTGGTAACTTGAGAGAGGTTTTTACGTTGCACCAAGTAAAGCCATCGGATGTGACACCATTGTCTTCTTTTTGGGAATATGCTGCAGTAGATGTCCTTGGTGATGGGTCATGTTTTTTTCACTGTTTGAGCTTGAGAATTTTCAACACATTTCAAAGCACCACCTTCTTACGGCAATTAATTTGCAGTGGTATACACGCTAGGTGGGACGAGTGGAAAAACTATGTCGATACTTTCCATGAAGACATTTCGAATTATAAAGAAAATAAACAGGAGTTATATTATGAGAATATGGTTAGATGTAACGGATGGGCTACAACATGCGAAATAATTGCAGCAGCAAAATTATTAAACTGCAAGATACCTGTGTGGTCTCGTGTTCATGACCGAAATTCCACAGTGGCGATTAAGCACATTCTCTCTGTTTATGAAGGTGTATCTGCTGATGCTCCAACAATTGAAATACTGCATGATAGGAATCATTTTCTTCTTATGATTCCTATTCTTAATCATTGTGCAGAGAGTACAGTACCTGTTGGAGTTCCATCACAATTCAGTTGTGGAGATCAGTATGAGTATGTGGAGCCTCAAAGATCAGAGTATAATGAAAGCATGAGTTGCAAGAGACCAAGGCTTCACAAAGACAACAAGCAGCCGAATGATCATGCACATGCAAAAGGTTACAAGCAGTCAAATGATCATGCGTATGCAAAAGTTTACAACTTCCTTAAGCTTCTTGTGACAGTTATTGTATGCAGGTATTGGGGAGGACTGTCTGCTCTTCTCTTTTACCAAGTCTTACCAGGTACGGTACCTACTACACCTACCTACTACCAACTACCTAACCTACTGATGCCATAGTGATGGGTAAAATAGTGGCAAGAGGCTTTGGCTTTGCCGGCTCATTGTGGCTTTGGAGTCGGTACTAGTAGCCGGCGAAGCCGGTGTTGTCAATAAACGCGTACGTATTATGTCGAAAACCAGATTATGCCTTGGCTTGAGAATTCCGAAGCTCAATGGAGGCCGCCATCTTGCGGATGCGGAGGTATGCATAACAAATTGAAAACATTCAATAGGAGTTTCTTTCACCCGTCTTTGTTTGATTCACAATCTTATGCACCTCTAATTTATTATTAAAATACTTTAAGACCAACCTCGGCCCGCACGGGCCTGGTTATCTTCAACGAAAAGCGTCACCAAACACCAGAACCAATGAGATTCGAGCATTTGAAAAAACATTTCTAAAACCAAATCACGCAATGGAGGCCGCCATCGACCGGATGCGGAAGTTTGCATAAAACAATTGCGAAA
Source organism: Myxine glutinosa (assembly GCF_964187855.1). NCBI lineage: Eukaryota > Metazoa > Chordata > Myxini > Myxiniformes > Myxinidae > Myxine > Myxine glutinosa. The sequence goes on from NC_136263.1 coordinate 107,944,124, forward strand.
AGGTTCAATAGGAGTTTGTTTCATCCGTCTTTGTTTGATTCACAATCTAATGCACCTCTAATTTGTAATTAAAATACGTCAAGACCAACCTCGTTATCTTCAACGAAAATCGTCACCAAACACCGGAACCAATGAGATTCGAGCATTTGAAAAATATTTTTAAAAAGCTTATTACGCGTTTCGGACGCTGAAAACGGCGTCAAATATTCTAAAATTGATGAAGAATTATTTTTTAGAAATCTCGCGGCCGGAGGGGATAGTTTTCCACGGCCAGAAATACGGTATAAGCGGTTTACATAAAGAAAGAAAGCTCGGTTTGATGAACGACAGTCACACATTGCCGTTGAAACGGCGCTATCGTCTGATCTGTCGGCACTGATCTTACTGCAAGCTAACTTCTTCTGGTGGAGGAAGCCACAGTGCCCGGAGAAAACCAGCCCTGACAGCGACTGAAGTTAGAAGACGACACACATACTGTGAAAACGTATGTTAAGCGCAGTTAAAATTTCTTAAAATAGGCCTTAAGCTAGCACATCGTATTGTTACTTCCTTAAGCTTCTTGTGACATTTGATTTATTGTATGTAGGTATTGGGGAGGACTGTCTGCTCTTCTCTTTTACCAAGTCTTACCAGGTACCGTACCTACACCGACCTACTACCAACTACCTAACCTACGGATGCCATCCTGATGGGTAAAATAGTGGCAAGAGGCTTTGGCTTCGCCGGCTCATTGCGGCTTTGCAGTCGGGTACTAGTAGCCGGCGAAGCCGGTGTTGTCAATAAACGCATACGTATTATATCGAAAACCAGATGATGCTATCCCTTGGCTTGAGAATTCCGAAGCGCAATGGAGGCCGCCATCTTGCGGATGCGGAAGTATGCATAACAAATTGAAAAACGTTCAATAGGAGTTTCTTTCACCCGTCTTTGTTTGATTCACAATCTTATGCACCTCTAATTGATAATTAAAATACTTTAAGACCAACCTCGGCCCGCACGGACCTGGTTATCTTCAACGAAAAGCGTCACCAAACACCGGCACCAATGAGATTCGAGCATTTAAAAAAATATTTCTAAAACCAAATCACGCAAATGAGGCCGCCATCGACCGGATGCGGAAGTTTGCATAAAACAATTGCGAAAAAGTTCAATAGGAGTTTGTTTCACCCGTCTTTGTTTGATTCACAATCTAATGCACCTCTAATTTGTAATTAAAATACGTTAAGACCAACCTCGTTATCTTCAACGAAAATCGTCATCAAACACTGGAACCAATGAGATTCGAGCATTTGAAAAATATTTTTTTAAAGCTTATTACGCGTTTCGGAGGGTGAAAACGGCATCAAATATTCTAAAATTGACGAATTATTTTTTAGAAATCTCGCGGCCGTCGGGGATAGTTTTTCACAGCCGGAAATATCCGAAGTTGAGACGGATTTCACCAAATTAATCAAGAAGTAAATTTTATCAATTTTAATCTCATCCAGAATGCAAATGGTACCTACTACACCTACTACACCTACTACATTTACTACAGTACTACACCTACTACACCGACGGTACCTACTGCACCTACCTACTACCAAACCTACTGATGCCACAGTGATGGGTAAAATAGTGGCAAGAGGCTTTGGCTTCGCCGGCTCATTGCGGCTTTGCAGTCGGGTACTAGTAGCCGGCGAAGCCGGTGTTGTGAATGAACGCGTACGTATTATGTTGAAAAGCCAGATTTTGCTGGATCCTTTGAGAATTTTGAAGCTTTGACGCACCAAATCGCTCAATGGAGGCCGCCATCTTGCGGATGCGGAAGTGTGCATAACAAATTGAAAAAAGTTCAAAAGGAGTTTGTTTCATCCGTCTTTTTTTGATTCACAATCTTATGCACCTCTAATTTGTAATTAAAATACTTTAAGACCAACCTCGGCCCGCATGGGCCTGGTTATCTTCAACGATAATCGTCACCAAACACCGGAACCAATGAGATTCGAGCATTTGAAAAAATATTTCAAAAAAGCTTATTGCTGCGTTTCCGACGCTGAAAACGGCGTCAAATATTCTAAAACTAGCCGAAACCTGTGGAACATCCACGGAAGGGAGGATGTGGTGTATGGATAGAGTGTACCATTATGGATGGCATAGGGGATTTGCTTGTCCGAGTAAGAGTTAGGAAGAAAGATGAGAATGAAGAGTGCGTATATGAACAACGTATTTATTGCAATCTACTTAAATGACAACGCTACGATATACTTTTGAAAAATGAATGGATTCATAATAGGAATCGGCATAGCACCACTCTGCGATTGTCCACTCAGTGGACGGCTTGCTGTCGCTTTCGCCTGTCCAATCAGCAGACGGCTTGCTTCGCCTTCACCCAGCAGACGCCAATACGATGGCGTCGTAAGATGGCGTCGTATCGGCAGTCAATCGGATGCTTTTGGGCCCCAGCGTCGGCTAATTCAGATTTTTCGAGTATGCGTGTACGTGATAAACAAAGAGCGCGGTTCGTAGATCGTAAATCCATTAGTGCCGTGGGCATCGGGTCACTGGGTGCGGCGTAAAAGGGATAACAAAGTCGAGTCCTTACGCTATTATTATATAGATCGTCCTCAACCCCTCATCCACCTCGTCGTCCTCAACCCCTCATCCACCTCGTCATCCTCAACCCCTCATCCACCTCAACCCCTCATCCACCTTGTCATCCTCACCCCCTCATCCACCTCATCGTCCTCAACCCCTCATCGTCCTCAACCCCTCATCCACCTCGTCGTCTTCAACCCCTCATCCACCTCGTCGTCCTCAACCCCTCATCCACCTCGTCGTCCTCAACCCCTCATCCACCTCGTCGTCCTCAACCCCTCATCCACCTCGTCTTCAACCCCTCATCCACCTCGTCGTCCTCAACCCTCATCCACCTCGTCGTCTTCAGCTCCTCATCCACCTTGTCGTCCTCGACCCCTCATCGTCCTCGACCCCTCGTCATCGACCCCTCATCGTCCTCGACCCCTCATCGTCCTCGACACCTCATCGTCCTCAACCCCACATCGTCCTCAACCCCTCATCGTCCTCAACCCCTCATCGTCCTCAACCCATCATCGTCCTCAACCCCACATAGTCCTCATCCCCTCATCATCCTCAACTCCTCATTCATCTCGTCGTCCTCAATCCCTCACTCACATTATCGTCCCAAACCCTTCTTCATTCATCTTGTCATCTTCACCTCTCACCCCGCATTCACCTTATCATCCTCAACAATAATCCCCTTATTCCATTTACACCCATAACCCAATAACCTTATGGGTTTTTTTCTCGAGCCCAACGAACCAGGCCACACGGCACAACATGCGACAATGTCTGCTCCTTTGGCCTCGTCCTTCACTCTACTTATTCACATTGACGCGACATCCAAACACATTCGTGCATCGCACATTCAGTCCGTACCTCCGGCAGCTCAACACTGTCCAAATCACCGACGCCAGACATAACACCGGAGTACAGGCAGCCATTGGCACGAAGAACGGAAGAGTTTAGGGATGGCCTCTTCTTCTTCATGTAATCTATATAACCGAAATATACTTTCAACGGGGTTGTAAATGACAACGCTACGATATACTTTTGAAAAATGAATGGATTCGTAATAGGAATCGGCATAGCACCACTCTGGGATTGTCCACTCAGTGGATGGCTTGCTGTCGCCTTCTCCTGTCCAATCAGCGGACGGCTTGCTGCGCCTTCACCCAGCAGACGCCAATACGATGGCGTCGCATCGGCAGTTAATCGGATGCTTTTGGGGCCCAACGTCGGCTAATTCAGATTTTTCGAGTATGAATGTACATGATAAACAAAGAGTGCAGTTCGTAGATCGTAAATCCATTAGTGCCGGGGGCATCGGGTCACTGGGTGCGGCGTAAAAGGGATAACAAAGTCGAGTCCTTACGCTATTATTATATAGATTATTAATAAAGGCCTCAAGACCTATTCAACTTGTATTTTAAAAACGCGACATTTCGGCTATTCAAGAACACATTTGTAAGCTGTCAATCAAAAAGGAAAATGTTTTGTTGATCGTCTTCTCAACAAAACGTGTCGACAAAACCAAAGGAATATTCAGGATTTTCACAAAATCACGACAACTTGAAAGATACGCCAAAAACCTGAGGTGAATTTCGGTGATGCAGTCATCTTCTTCATCTGCGCCTCATTGTCTTCATGTGAAAATGAATCGATTAAAAATTCCATAGAACTGTGTCGTTTATGTATATTTTTATTTTATTACATTCACGTAGTTTCACATTCCTGATTTCGTGGAGCTTCAATCTTTTGTGGTTCAAAAAAATAAAATAAAGATGGATTCTTCTCCACCGCAACACATCGCATTCTCTTCCTGTGAAACTGTTTCATAGAACTGTGTCGTTTATGTATATTTTTATTTTATTACATTCACGTAGTTTCACATTCTTGACTTCGTGGAGCTCCAATCTTTTGTGGTTCAAAAAAATAAAATAAAGATGGATTCTTCTTCATCGCATTCTCTTCCTGTGAAACTGTTTCATAGAACTGTGTCGTTTATGTACATTTTTATTTTATAACATTCACGTAGTTTCACATTCTTGACTTCGTGGAGCTTCAATCTTTTGTGGTTCAAAAAAATAAAATAAAGATGGATTCTTCTTCATCGCATCGCATTCTCTTCCTGTGAAACTGTTTCTCCATTTAACGTTTCCAAAATCAAAACTTCAAAAACTTCTTCACTTCGTTTCGAAAAAACTTCAAACTTCAAACTTCAAAAAACGTTTCCAAAACGTCACTCCATTTAACTTTATTAAAATGACGATAAAGACGTTTCCTTATATATCCTAATTTAAAATGTTCAAGGGAATAAAAAGACCATTTGGTTCACACCACCCATGATCACAACACTCGACTGTCCAATCAGCGGACGGCTCGCATCGCCTTCGCCCAGCAGACGCCAATACGATGGCGTCGTATCGGCCGTTAATTCTATGCTTTTGGGCCCCAAAGTCGACTAATTCAGATTTTTCGAGTGTGGCTGTACGTGATAAACAAAGAGCACGGTTCGTAGATCGTAAATCCATTAGTGCCGTGGGCATCGGGTCACTGGGTGCGGCGTAAAAGGGATAACAAAGTCGAGTCCTTACGGTATTATTATATAGATGGCATGGCCTGGGTCCTCATTCAACAAGAAGGGGGAGTTGATACAGCACACTACATTATCGTACTGAACGATCATCTGCATCCTACATTGGTCAAACTCATTGGTCATACAAGTGGAACATGTTTTTCAATCCTGAGAAATCTCACACTCTTAGGATGTCTCTCTGAAAAGACCGACTGGACAACCCTCCCATCCACTTTCTGAACAATCCTCTCCAAGAAGTTCTGTCTCTCAAGCTTTTGGGTCTCACTATCTGCCATGATCATTCCTGGGAAAACCACATTTCAATTCTGGCCTCCAAAGTCAGTCGCCGACTGGGCATCCTCCGTCGTGCGAAGTCCTTCCTTGGCACACCTGAGCTCCTCACCACATACAAGGCTTTCATCCTCAGCTCAATGGAGTACTGCTCTCCCCTCTGGGCTGGTGCTCCTGCCTCACACCTAGCTCGGCTTCACGCTGTTGAAACCAAAGCTTTCAGAATCATTGGAATCTCCCGCGATGAAGCTAACTCCGAGGGCCTTTCACTCACTCACCGCAGGCAGGTAGGTGGTCTTTCTGTCTTCTACCGACTCCTCTACGGCCTTGCTCCCCCAGCTCTCTCTGGGCTCTGTCCCCCAAATATTCCTTCAGGTCGCACAATATCTGCCAGCAACCCTCTTATGGTTAAAGTGCCAAAATCAAGACTCTCTGCTCACCTTCACTCTTTAATTCCTCTTTTCTCCGGCCTCTGGAACAAACTCCCCCACTCTCTTCAATCCCACTCCTCCCTCCAGGTCTTTAAAACAGCTGTTCACCACCATCTCTTAACTTCCCCCATCCAAAACCTTCATATTTTCTACACCCGTTAATTCACCCGAGATCCACTTTTTTGAAATACCAACTTCTTTCCTGTAAGTCCTAACAGTATCCATGTGTTGTTTTTTTAAACTGCTGTACAGTGGTTTCCACCTCCAACAACCAGATGTGAATTGGACTTCCTTGTGGGGAAATGGCGCCACATTCCTGCAGAACAGTTCCAGACCCTTTTGGAGTCTATGCCGATCTTGACACACATGGTGGCTCAATACCTTACTAAGTGACATTATTGCTACGGTTTTGAGATTGGCACATATTGATCATGAAAGGCTAAAGGGTTGCCCCCCATAGTTAGTCCACGAGCAACACGTAGGCCACCTTAGAGTATTAGTTACAGTCACGTGAAAATGTAAGAACACCCCATGTAAAGTTTTGACTTTTTCAACATATTTCAACATACAGCTATTTGATCTTCATTTCCACAATATTGATAGATAAAGGTGATATAATATAACAAATATCATGAAACATTTACATTTTGTAGTCCATTGTATAATTTAAATAAACATAAATGCAAATTTCGCATGTGGAAAAAGTAAGTACACCCTTGGCTCTAATAGGTGGTATTGCCCCCTTTGGCAGAAACAAACTCAAGTAGGCATTTCTTATAACTGTCTACCAGTCTCTGACATTGACTGGGAAAATTTTTTGGCCACTCCTCCATGCAGAATTCTTTCAGCTGTGCGATGTTTGAGGGGTTTCTTGCATGCACAGCTCGTTTCAAATCCCCCCACAACATCTCAATGAGATTTAGATCCGGGCTTTGACTTGGCCATTCCAGAACCCTCCATTTCTTTCTTTTCAGCCATTCCTTAATGGATTTACTGGTATGTTTAGGGTCATTGTCATGTTGCAAGGTCCACCTTCGGTTGAGCTTCAACTTTCCGACAGATGGCCTCACATTATCTTCAAGCACCCTCTGGTACAATGAAGAATTCATTGTGGATTATATGATGGTGAGCTGCCCAGGCCCTGATGCAGCAAAGCTGCCCCAAACCAAATATTTTCACCACCATGCTTTACAGTTGGTATCAGGTTCTTGTGGTCAAATGCTGTCTTTGGTTTTCGCCAAACATGTCTTCTGGTACTGTGGCCAAATAGCTCTACCTTTGACTCATCTGTCTAGAGCACATTGTTCCAGAAGTGCTGGTATTTGCCTAGGTGCTCAGTGGCAAACTTTAGCCTTGCCCTGATGTTCTTTCACGACAGCAAAGGTTTCCTCCTGGCACACCTCCCATGTAGATCAAATTTGTGCAGCCTTTCTAATGGTAGACTCGTGCACTTTGACATCAACAGTGGCAAGAGCTACCTGTAGGTCCCGTGATGACATTATGGGGTTCTTAGAGACTTATTTCAGCATCTTGCGGTCTGCTCTCGGGCTGAACTTGCTGAACAGTCGAATGATTGATTTCAAATTGTTTGGAGATCTTTTTAAGTCCCTTCCCAGACTCGTAGGCATCTATAACCTTCTTTCTGAAGGCCTCAGAGAGCTCTTTTGATTTAGGCATGGTGACGCCGCACACTTCAACAACAAAGAGCAAACCAAACGAAATGTCTGAGGTTTAAATAAGACAGGTTCCTCCAAGATCCTCTCTAACAATGTTCTAATCATTTGCACCTGAGCTGGTGCACCTGATTCTAATTTTAGGTATTTGAAGTAGTGATAAATGTAGGGGTGTACTTACTTTTTCCACATGCAAAACTAGCATTTATGTTTATTTAAATTATACAATGGACTACAAAATGTAAATGTTTCATGATATTTGTTATATTATATCACCTTTATCTATATAATAATACCGTAAGGACTCGACTTTGTTATCCCTTTTACGCCGCACCCAGTGACCCGATGCCCACGGCACTAATGGATTTACGATCTACGAACCGTGCTTTGTTTATCACGTACAGCCACACTCGAAAAATCTGAATTAATCGACTTTGGGGCCCAAAAGCATAGAATTAACGGCCGATACGACGCCATCTTACGACGCCATCGTATTGGCGTCTGCTGGGCGAAGGCGATGCGAGCCGTCCGCTGATTGGACAGTCGAGTGTTGTTATCATGGGTGGTGTGAACCAAATGGTCTTTTTATTCCCTTGAACATTTTAAATTAGGATATATAAGGAAACGACTTTATCGTCATTTTAATAAAGTTAAATGGAGTGACGTTTTGGAAACGTTTTTTGAAGTTTGAAGTTTTTTCGAATCAAAGTGAAGAAGTTTTTGAAGTTTTGATTTTGGAAACGTTAAATGGAGAAACAGTTTCACAGGAAGAGAATGCGATGCGATGAAGAAGAATCCATCTTTATTTTATTTTTTTGAACCACAAAAGATTGAAGCTCCACGAAGTCTAGAATGTGAAACTACGTGAATGTAATAAAATAAAAATGTACATAAACGACACAGTTCTATGAAACAGTTTCACAGGAAGAGAATGCGATGCGATGCGATGCGATGAAGAAGAATCCATCTTTATTTTATTTTTTTGAACCACAAAAGATTGGAGCTCCACGAAGTCAAGAATGTGAAACTACGTGAATGTAATAAAATAAAAATATACATAAACGACACACTTCTATGGAATTTTAAACCGATTCATTTTCACATGAAAAAAATGAGGCGCAGATGAAGAAGATGACTGCATCACCGGAATTCACCTCAGGTTTTTGGCGTATCTTTCAAGTTGTCGTGATTTTGTGAAAATCCTGAATATTCCTTTGGTTTTGTCGACACGTTTTGTTGAGAAGACGATCAACAAAACATTTTCCTTTTTGATTGACAGCTTACAAATGTGTTCTTGAATAGCCGAAATGTCGCGTTTTTTAAATTCAAGTTGAATAGGTCTTGAGGCCTATATTAATAATCTATATAATAATAGCGTAAGGACTCGACTTTGTTATCCCTTTTACGCCGCACCCAGTGACCCGATGCCCCTGGCACTAATTGGTTTACGATCTACGAACCGCGCTCTTTGTTTATCACGTACATTCATACTCGAAAAATCTGAATTAGCCGACGTTGGGGCCCAAAAGCATCCGATTAACTGCCGATACGACGCCATCTTACGACGCCATCGTATTGGCGTCTGCTGGGTGAAGGCGCAGCAAGCCGTCCGCTGATTGGACAGGCGAAGGCGACAGCAAGCCGTCCACTGAGTGGACAATCCCAGAGTGGTGCTATGCCGATTCCTATTACGAATCCATTCATTTTTCAAAAGTATATCGTAGCGTTGTCATTTACAACCCCATTGAAAGTATATTTCGGTTATATAGATTACATGAAGAAGAAGAGGCCATCCCTAACCTCTTCCGTTCTTCGTGCCAATGGCTGCCTGTACTCCGGTGTTATGTCTGGCGTCGGTGATTTGGACAGTGTTGAGCTGCCGGAGGTACGGACTGAATGTGCGATGCACGAATGTGTTTGGATGTCGGGTCAATGTGAATAAGTAGAGTGAAGGACGAGGCCAAAGGAGCAGACATTGTCGCATGTTGTGCCGTGTGGCCTGGTTAGTTGGGCTCGAGAAAAAAACCCATAAGGTTATTGGGTTATGGGTGTTGAGGAGGTTATGGGTGAAAATGGAATAAGGGGATTATTGTTGAGGATGACAAGGTGAATGCGGGGTGAGAGGTGAAGATGACAAGATGAATGAAGAAGGGTTTGGGACGATAATGTGAGTGAGGGATTGAGGACGACGAGATGAATGAGGAGTTGAGGATGATGAGGGGTTGAGGACTATGAGGGGTTGAGGACGATGAGGGGTCGAGGACGATGAGGGGTCGAGGACGATGAGGGGTCGAGGACGATGAGGGGTCGAGGACGATGAGGGGTCGAGGACGATGAGGTGTCGAGGACGATGAGGTGTCGAGGACGATGAGAGGTCGAGGCCGATGAGGGGTCGAGGCCGATGAGGGGTCGAGGACGATGAGGGGTCGAGGACGATGAGGGGTCGAGGACGATGAGGGGTCGAGGACGATGAGGGGTCGAGGACGATGAGGGGTCGAGGACGATGAGGGGTCGAGGACGACAAGGTGGATGAGGGGCTGAAGACGACGAGGTGGATGAGGGGTTGAAGACGACGAGGTGGATGAGGGGTTGAAGACAACGAGGTGGATGAGGGGTTGAGGATGACGAGGTGGATGAGGGGTTGAGGACGATGAGGGGTTGAGGGCGACGAGGTGGATGAGGGGTTGAGGACGACGAGGTGGATGAGGGGTTGAGTACGACGAGGTGGATGAGGGGTTGAGTACGACGAGGTGGATGAGGGGTTGAGGACGATGAGGGGTTGAGGACGATGAGGTGGATGAGGGGTTGAGGATGACGAGGTGGATGAGGGGTTGAGGACGACGAGGTGGATGAGGGGTTGAGGACGACGAGGTGGATGAGGGGTTGAGGACGACGAGGTGGATGAGGGGTTGAGGGGTTGAGGACGATCTATATAATAATAGCGTAAGGACTCGACTTTGTTATCCCTTTTACGCCGCACCCAGTGACCCGATGCCCACGGCACTAATGGATTTACGATCTACGAACCGCGCTCTTTGTTTATCACGTACACGCATACTCGAAAAATCTGAATTAGCCGACGCTGGGGCCCAAAAGCATCCGATTAACTGCCGACACGACGCCATCTTACGACGCCATCATATTGGCGTCTGCTGGGTGAAGGCGAAGCAAGCCGTCCGCCGATTGGACAGGCGAAAGCGACAGCAAGCCGTCCACTGAGTGGACAATCGCAGAGTGGTGCTATGCCGATTCCTATTGCGAATCCATTCATGTTTCAAAAGTATATCGTAGCGTTGTCATTTAAGTAGATTGCAATAAATACGTTGTTCATATACGCACTCTTCATTCTCATCTTTCTTCCTAACTCTTACTCGGACAAGCAAATCCCCTATGCCATCCATAATGGTACACTCTATCCATACACCACATCCTCCCTTCCGTGGATGTTCCACGGGTTTCGGCTAGTCTATCAATATTGTTGAAATGAAGATCAAATAGCTGTATGTTGAAATATGTTGAAAAAGTTAAAACTTTACATGTGGTGTACTTACTTTTTCACGTGATTATGTCATAGTATGTGTAAGTATAGGCCATTTCCCCTAGTAATATCTGCGTTGTGTAAAAGACATGAGTTTAGGTCCTTTCATTTTGCGTCCACCCTCCAATCCCACCTCTATGGGCATAATTGATCCCGCGCCCAATTTGGCTGATCCCTCAATTTGTTACGCTTTGGCTGCCCGCAGCATTTTGTTACGCTTTGGTTGCCAGCAGCATTTGCTGCCCTTTGTTCGCTCGCTAGTCGAGTAACATGAGGTAGGCCTGAGAAGAGGGAGGAGCGTGGGGTCGGGGTAGGGCGGCGTCAAGGCAGCGCGTCAGAGGTGATGACGGTAAGGGCCACCAGCCAACCAGGGCTCTAAGGGCATGGCGTGATAGGGCGTGGTAAGGCACGTCTGGTAAGTGCTAGAAGGTTCGCGGGCGTGCCTATAAAAGCCTTGGCACAAAGCCCTTGAACAGGACTGAAGCGGGGGACTTGCACGAGAGGAAGGACTAGCGCTGGAGGGACTTGTTACAAGGAGCACAAGTGAGTGGTGAACAGGACTCGACTGAAGCAGCGCTTGCTTTGTGGGCATTTACACGATATCTCAGTATTACGTACGTGCCGAAGGAAAGGCAGCCAGACGCGCCGGTGGCGAATATCGCCTATTCAGCCACGCGAGTGAACGCGGCAATAGCCGCCAGTGTTAACCGCCAGAGCCCAGACCCTACCATTCGCCCCGTATTATCTCGTGTGCGCCAAACGACACGCGGAGAGCTCCTGCCGTCTCTACTTACCATCTGCCCGGGATGAACCGGAGGCCGGAGGGAGCTGCACCAGAGCCATCCCTGGACGTGGTGGACATCATCTTGCAGCTGCAAACCCCATGTGAGTGTGTCTGTGTGTGAGACGGGCCCCTTTGTCCTGGGGATTAAGTTAAGACTGTTTTTAAGGCTGCACTGTGTCCTCTTCTTCTGAACCATTGTAAATAGTGTAAATGAATTCTGTTCTTCCTTTCTTCCCAATTCGACCGCTTCTGTGATTTATCCATTGGCTAAGCATGGTATGAGTGGGATCGCTAGAACCGGGTTCACCAAACTAAATGGCATGGATCGTGTGTACGCACCGCTCGGCGTCTCAGCACGCGTGATTTGTGCGGGGCTTATTTCCTCATTTCAGGGCAGCGCGAGTAATTAGGTAATAGTGATTCTAGTCCTAAAACCCTAGTTCACGCTGTCCGGGAAGGACGTTTTAGGTCCCGGGTCCCGTCGGCCAGTCAAAGACAAGGGGACTAATCCCCCCTTGGTAAGGGGAGAAGGCCGGCACTGAGATCCGCAACATTATGTTAGTTTCCATTTTTTTTGTCCACTAGAGAAATTTTTCAGAGCATTCTGGAGGTCGTTTATCTTAACGTATTGTTACGGTTTTTAGAACCTTCACTAGTAAATTTTAGTAAATGTTTCCCTTATAAATTATCCCCTGTAAATATCCCCATCAATTGGCTTTGTTAAAGATCGCACCCTAGTTAGTCCATGTACAACACGTAGAGAACCATAGGACCTCTCCGTAGTTATTTCATTATTATGTGTTTCAGTTAAGGATCTGTTCCCAATAGTTGAATCTGCGTTGCATTAATCAAATAAGATAGGCCCCATTCTGTCCATTTTGCGCTCTCCCTCTCCAAATGGTGGTACTTCGTTTGCCAGCAGCGTTAGCCGCCGTTGCATTGGGCTGTTTTGCTGGCACCACGCCGCCATAAGTCATGCGGTCAAGCCGAGGAAGAAGGGGGCGGGGCCACAAGAACAAGGTGTGGCACATCGAATCGTCAGCAGAGGTGGAGTCAGCAAGCCCTTTACCGGCCAATCAGCGCCGCGGTGAGCCAACCGGTAGGCGTGTCATCGGAGCCGGCGGCTTTATTCCGACACGGACAATAAAAGCGGCTGGAAGGGACTGCTTCAGGGTCGGGTGAGAAGGTACAGAGGGAGTTGAAGGAGAAGACGTGATCCGGAAGATGAGAGGTACCCGACGAGGATACGGAGCATTGTAAGGTGGAGAGTGGGTCCGTTTGACGGCGACAATCCCGCGCTTTATTCGCATTGTCCGACCATGTGAGATACGAGACCAGAAGCTGCCGCTGGCTGTTCACTTCCAGCCCGGAGCGTGGACCTGGAGCAGACCTCAATGCTGTGCCTCTGCCCGGACCTTCCAGCCCTGCTGTCCCACCTGGACCTTCTCCCTCTTCCAGTCATTCCTGCCTGCTATTCCCCTTTCGTGTAATTCTGTGTTTGTCCTGGGGTATAATATAAGACTGTTTAAGGCTGCCCTGTGTCCTGCTTCTTCTTCTTTGTTCTGTATATTACTTTCGTTTCTTCTCCTTTGGTTTTGGTGTACATAATTAATAAATGTCTGTTATTTCTTACCTTTGGTTTCTTCTTTCCCCCGATCGCTTTTGTCCTGTCTCCAATCGAGTACCTGTGGCGCGATTTGGCCAACTGCTTTAAATCGGGTTGGTCAATTGCTAACGGCTCGAATCGCGGATTGCTAAACCCCTCGGCAAATACCATCTTGTCCGTGGTTCGAGCGGTACTTGTCTCCCTGCTTTGCGGGGGGGGGATTGGTAAAGGTATTCGGGAGAACACCTTGACCAATAACCCTGACCAATCTCACCCCGCAAAGGAGCGTTATAAGTACCAGGACTAGAGACGGCCAGCTTAACAGGCCAAGGGGATTAACCCCCCCCCCCCCTCTAATTGTAGAGGCAGTGCCGTCTCTGAGATCCGTAACAGTATACTGCTTTGGCCGGCCCACTCCAGTAGGCGGCCGGCCAGCAAGCAAGCCTAAAAAACACTTAGCATGGCATTTTTTGTTTGAAGCTGGCAACCACGCCAATTATCTTCAGAATACGTTGCTGAATAACATAGGGGTGGATGCCACGCTCAAATTTGCATATTTCGGACATAATGGTCAGTTTTGACCAGATATGGTCAAAAATTTGGAGATCTTGCGAGATCTTTGTCGGCGAGTCATGTCTTTTCGAAGCTGTCCATGCTCTCACGCTTTCGAAGTTAAGTAATTGTTCACAATTGTGTTTTTGTCGAAACTGTATTTATCGTTCGGTGTATGTACCTATAGTGTGTCTTTAGGAAGATTCTCGGTGTTAATTTTTCATACCTGTATAGAAAATCGTCGGTTAATTTGTGTCGTGTCTTTTGTGGCCTTGTAGGCTACCGTGTCCTATATTGAGGCTTTGTTTTTTCTCTCAGCGGTCCGTCGATTGTGCTCCAATTACTTTCGTTCTCTGTTTTTCCCAGTCTTTTCACCCCGTACGTCTTGTTAAAAATTCCTCTTTATTCTTATTCGTTGTTCTTATTCGTTTATTCGTTGTTCTTATTCGTTCGTTCGTTCTTCGATCACGTGTTTCACCTCCATTTCCCCAGATAGTTTTCACTGTTAAATTTTAAAATGTTTAAACTTTCCCCTGAAGTACTGCATTCTGAAGTATATAACACCACCTTTTTCTTCTTCTTCTTTAAAAGGGTGTTTTCGACTTGCTCACCAAATCTATTCATTCACCAAAAAAATTCCATCTCTTACAGTTCCTCTTTCATACATTCCCTAAACTCACCTGCACTCCACCCCTCCTCCGGCGTCCTCAAAAGTATTTTTGACTCGAAGGTCACAAGAAACTCATTTTGCAATAAATGTTCGTTTCCCGTTAATCGTACACTTTCTAAAATCCAATCTCACCCCTCCCCTCCTGATCTTCCCCATCACCCCTCCCCTCAAAATCTCCACCCTTGCCCCTCCCCTCCAAATCTTCCCCATCAACCATCTCTTTCAAATCTTCCCCCTTGCTCCTCCCCATCACCCATCCCTTTCAAACCTCCCCCCTCGCCCCTCCCCTCCTAGACTCCCCCCTCCCCTCCAAATCTCCCCCATCCCTTTCAAATCCCCCCTTGTCCCTTCCCTCCGAAACTCCCCCCTAGCCCCTCCTCTTCAAGTCTCCCCACCCTCATTTCTTCTCCATTTCCCCCCCCCCTCTCACCCCTCCTCCTCAAAGCGTCCTCCCCGCTTCTTCCCCCTTCCAACTCTCACCTCCATCTCCCCCAACCTTCTGCCTCGCTCTTCCCCCTCCTCAAATAACACCTCACTGTGCCTCACCCAATCACCATCAAACCTTTTGTCCGCCCCATCCTTCCCTTTCTCCAAGCTATTCTGAAATCTCTGACACACCTTCAACAGCTCTCCCTACCACTTCCTCCTCTTCCACATCTTACCCTATCCCTCCCCCCCCCCCCCCCCAGTTCTGTATCCAATGCTCCCCCTTCCTCTTCATTAACGGTATGTACCTCAAACATCCGGGGCCTTCGCTCAAACTTGACTGATCTCTCCATACAGGTTGCTTCTGACAAACCAGACGTGATCTGCTTAACAGAAACTTTCCTCCTTCATGATGTCTCCGATTCCTTTGTATCTCTCCCGGGTTACTCCTTCCTCCGGTATGATAGACCTGAGCCTCGTCCTGGAGGTGGGGATGCTATCTTTATCAAAAACTCTCTTCCTCACTCGCCCTGCATTGCCCTCTCTCCACCTCACCCCAGGAATACCTCTGGCTACGGCTTCCCCTTCGCTCCCACCTTTTGTTCATATGTGTGTTGTACCATCCACCAAACAGTGATGACTCCATCGACATCTCGCTGTCTGATAATATGGACCAACTTCTATCTACTCATCCCAACTCTCTGTTCCTCATATGTGGTGATTTAAATTGTCACCATGCCAGTTGGCTGGGTGTGGGTACCTCTCTCACCAGCCATGGCTCCTCAGCAAAGGACTTCTGCGACTCACTGGGACTGACACAATCTGTCAATTTCCCGACCCGGATCTCAGTCAACGGAGCATCTTCTCTTCTGGACTTGGTTATGACTAACTTCCCTGAAAATGTCTGCTGCTCTTCTTCTGCTCCAATCAGCTCATCTGATTATGTGCTTGTTAAAGTGGACATCTCTCTGACCATTCTCAGAGAGCCTCCTCAGCGTGGACGAGTCTGGCATTTCACTCAGGCCAACTGGCACGGTCTTCAAGCAGCCATCAATCATCTGGACTGGTCTCCCATCTCGACCGCCTCTGACATCAACTCATCCTGGGAATTTTTCCAAAGTAAATTGCTCTCTCTCATGCACAGATTTATCCCATCTCGTCTTCAGTTGTCATACCCTTCCTCCCATACATGGCACACGGAATCTTGTGGTGAGGCTGTTGCCCAGAAACAACTTGCCTTCGTCTCCTGGAAAGCAAATCCAACGGGAGGAAGTCTCATTTCCTTTCACAAAGCCCGAAACAAGTGTGTGTCCACCCTCAGGAGAGCCAGGAAACAATATCTCTCCGTTCTCAAGACCGAACTCTCTTATCTGTCTCCCTCTTCCAAATCCTGGTGGCATCTGGTCAAATCTGTTTCTGGTGTTTGTTCCCCTCAAACGGCTACACAGCTGACTCCGCACGTGAAAAAGCTGAATGCCTCAAATCTGTGTTTGCCTCTAAATCATGTGTCCCAAACCCATCCCTCTCTGTACCCACCATGCCCAGTTGCTCCTGGACTCTGTGTCCTTTCCTCCTGACAAGGTGGAAAAGTTTCTGTCAACCCTCGACTCTGATTCTGCAACTGGACCTGACGGCATCAGCCCACGGGTCCTAAAATCCTGTTCTTCCGCTCTTTCACTCCCTCCCTCTGTTCTCTTCACCCTCTCTTTTGTTCAAGGTCAACTGCCATCTGCTTGGAAATCAGCCAACATCACTGCTTTACACAAAAAGGTGCAAAAACAGATCCTTGCAACCACAGACAAATCAGCCTTCTCCCAATTATCAGCGGTCATGAAATCCATCATTGCTTCGGATATGAAATCTTTCTTCTTCTCCAATGGCTTGATCTCTGATCATCAATTTAGTTTCAGACCAGGTCACTCTACTCTGGATATGCTGCTTCTGCTGTCTCAACAATGGATGGAGGTCCTCAATGCCAAACAGGAAATTAGAGATGTCTCCCTTGACATATACACAAAGAATTAAGTTAAGCACCCCCCCCCGTTTTTTTACAACCTCGCACATTACAAGTTTGTTGTCGTCAAAACAGTGTAATATACCCATGATATTGCTATATTTTCTGGAGAAGTGATATTATGGTCACATAAAAACATAACAATCATGCCGTTTTCAATATTTTATTCTGAATAATTTAAGGTGAAATTTTTTGGGAATTTTAGGCATATTTTCACCTCAATTTAAGTATGGAGCTATAGGTCCATCACGGACAGTGTGGATGACGTTTATGTTTTCTAACGTACAGTCATTGTTCTGAGAAGACCTCTAGCGATCTTTGCGTCAATAACGTGTGTAGGACCCACGTGATCGGATCACTGACTCAACCCTACGTCTCATAGACCCTGTAAGCCGTCGTATGCGTTGCTGTGGCAGGTTGTTCCATTCCCGATGTAATGCACGTTCCAATTCATCCAGATTGGCTATTGGAGGGACCATCTTCGCAATTTGTCGTCCCAACATCTCCCAAACGTGCTCGAAGGGGTTCAGGTTCAGGACAGGATTAGGGGGTGCTTAACTTAATTCTTTGTGTAGGGGTGCTTAACTTAATTCTTTGTGTATATCACGTGCCTTCGATACGGTCTGGCACCCCGCTCTGCTCACCAAACTCTGCTCCTTTGGTATCCATGGAAATCTCCACGCATGGCTGGTGGACTTCCTCTCTAGTCGCAGTCAACGTGTGGCCCTGAATGGGTTTCTCTCATCTCCTCTTCCTGTTCAGGCTGGAGTTCCCCAAGGCAGTGTTCTGGGCACTGTGCTTTTTCTGGTATTCATCAATGATCTCTCTGACTCTCTTGAAAATCCTCTCTATCTCTTTGCTGATGACTCCACTCTCTGCCGCTCCATTCCTCATCCCTCAGATCGGCAGTCTGCAGCCTCCTCACTCTCTGCAGACCTGGACAAAATCACAGGCTGGGCAAACAAGTGGAACATGTCTTTCAATCCTGACAAATCTTACACTCTTACAATGTCTCTCCAAAAAGACTGACTGGACAACCCTCCCATTCACTTTCTGAAAAATCCTCTCCAAGAAGTTCTGTGACTCAAGCTTTTGGGTCTCACTATCTGCCATGATCTTTCCTGGGAAAACCACATTTCCCAGCTGGCCTCCAAAGCCAGTCACCGACTGGGCATCCTCCGTCGTGCGAAGTCCTTCCTTGGCACACCTGAAGCCCTCACCACATACAAGGCTTTCATCCGCAGCTCAATGGAGTACTGCTCTCCCCTCTGGGCTGGTGCTCCTGCCTCACACCTAGCTCGTCTTCACGCTGTTGAAACAAAAGCGTTCAGAATCATTGGACTCTCCCGCGATGAAGCTATCTCCGAGGGCCTTTCACTTACACACCGCAAGCAGGTTGGTGGTCTTTCCGTCTTCTACCGACTCCTCTCCGGCCTTGCTTCCCCAG
Organism: Myxine glutinosa; assembly: GCF_964187855.1. Classification (NCBI taxonomy): domain Eukaryota; kingdom Metazoa; phylum Chordata; class Myxini; order Myxiniformes; family Myxinidae; genus Myxine; species Myxine glutinosa. The sequence goes on from NC_136263.1 coordinate 107,962,693, forward strand.
CTCTCTCTGGGCTCTGCCCCCCAAATATTCCAACAGGTCGCACAAGATCTGCCTGCAACCCTCTTATGGTTAAACTGCCAAAATCAAGACTCTCTGCTCACCTTCACTCCTCTTTTCTCCCGCTTCTGGAACAAAGTCCCTCACTCTCTTCAACCCCCCTCCTCCCTCCAGGTCTTTAAAACAGCTGTTCACCACAATCTCTTATCTTCCCCCATCCAAAACCTTGATCTTTTCTACCCCCGCTAATTTCACCCCAAATCCACTTTTTTGAGGTGACTTTTGTCTTCTTTCCTGGAAGTCCTTGGTGTCCTTGCATTTTATACCTATCCTGCCTCCCCCCAGGCCCTCTCCCTCCCACACATCTCCCGATGTCCCTGCTCTCAAATGTTGTGTTTGTGTGCTTCCTCCCCTTCTCTCCCCATCTTGTCGACCGCTACCCTTTTTATATACAGACTTGGCATTTAATATGGAATATTTTTTTTTTTCTTGACTTGGGTTTACTTTCTGAACTCAGTATATCAATCTGGTGAGTTTCTTTTCCCCTTCGGTGATGTCTTTGTTGAAAGAACCATGTCACTGATTGTCTTTCGCAGCAAGAAGTCAATAACAGGATTATATCACAGGTGGCGTGACAAAATGTAAGGACAGGTACATTTGATGACTGGCTTCACAATCAGGTATATAAGGGTTGTTGCGTTCTGTATTAGTGGAAAACAACTACTGCACGTCTACAAAAGTTATTGCCGCTTCCTCTGGAGATGGTCCGTCAACTTGACAATGCTGTTTGTCATGGAGTGGTGGCTTTACGAAATTCTGGCATGAAACAGCGTGCTATTGCTCGGCAGTATGGCATCACTCAAGGTCAGGTGTCAAAGATCCTGAAACGAAATGCTCAGAGGGGTGTCCCTACTCCAATACCGAGGCCAGGACGTCCACGCAGAACCACAAGGAGAGATGATCGCCAGCTGCACCGGTTAGTCTGCAATGGCCGTACCAAGTCAGCTAATCGGCTTAGGGCTGAGTGGCAGCAACTGACAAATGTGCCTGTATCCAGAAGGCTAGTAAACCAACGACTGGTTCAAGCAGGCTATCGTGGCAGGCGTCCCCTGAGAAAGCCATGCCTGACCAGACAACACAGCCAGCGCCGATTGCAGTGGGCCAGAGAGCACCGTCAATGGCAGCCAGGACACTGGAATCACGTGACCTTCAGTGACGAGCCTAGATTTCTGGTCCATCGTCAAGATGGCCGCGTCCGAGTGCGCAGACAAGTGCATGAAGCCCACAACGAAGATTGTATAGTGCCAAGAGTCCAAGCTGGAGGTGGTGGGGTGACCGTTTGGGCTGCTTTTCATGCAGGGGGCAAAACTGACCTGGTTGTTCTGAATGGAAACCTGAACCAGTTCAAGTACAGGGCCATTCTGGAAGAAACATTGCTTCCATTTTCTCGTGCAGCCTTTCGAGGAAACTTTGTCTTCCAAGATGACAATGCACGGCCTCATCGTGCTCGCATGATCCAACACTTTCTTGCTGACCGTGGTGTAGAGCATATGGAGTGGCCTGCCATGTCTCCGGATATGAATCCGATAGAGAACTTGTGGGCAGAATTAACGCGTCAAATCGACAAGTTGGAAGCAGCCTGCCTCTGTGCGTAAATTGCAGCAAGCTATTGTCACTGCATGGCAAGCGATTCCTGTCCAAGCCTTGGCAAATCTCGTGAGCAGCATGCCTCGACATGTACGTGCTCTGCTGAATGCTCGTGGGGGTTACACGAAATACTGAACTGTAATTTTACTGTCCGTAATCCCAGTCATAATTTAGCTTTTGTTTTTGTTGAAATTTGTTTTTGGCTAATGTGCAAAATAAAGAGATACTTCTGGAAAACGTACAGAAGTTTAACACAGTACTGTCCGTGAATTGAGTTCGATATCAGTTTACATCACTTTCAAGGATCAATTTATTTGCTTCGAAATGTCAAATGTGTTTTTTGTTTCTTTTAAAGGTCACATTAACAAAATCTAGAATAATTTCAACATAATTCCAATGAACTTTTGGTTCTAAGTCATCTTGAAAAGTAAGTTCACCCCCACAAAAAAAAATTCCATATTAAATGCCAAGTCTGTATTTTGTTTGCTTGTTTGTTTGATTTGTTTCTTTGATAAATCTTAGCTCTTTCACGAGCCTCGACTCTGTACACAAAAAAAGAAAAAAGGCCGCATGGAAAGTATATGTTGAACATCCACACCTGCTCGAAGGACTTGGTCGAGATCGGGGCTTTAAACAGACGGAAGAGTTTGTTTGTCGCTTGTACAATGTGCCAGATCCATCTGGTGGCGTGAATGAGGGCAGGCATGATGTATTTTCCAAAGGCAAGAAATCTCTGGAAATGCTTCCACCAACAGAAGACTCGTTCCAACTACACTGGGAACGGTCCAACTACCAAGCCAAGATTTGGCTGCAAGCAAGCGTTCCAGTTGCCATAGCCGAGGATCCATCTGTATGTGGTGGATGGTCAACAGGTCCGACTGGGTTGACTATTGTGTGGACTCGAATCCCATCAATCCCAAAGGCCTGTATCGAGATCATCCTGAAATGCCGCCGGGCTAACTGCAAGTGCTACGTATCGAGACAGGTGTGCACTCCAGCATGTGGCTGTAGTGCAGAGAACTGTTGCAATCCGTCCTATCAAAGCATGGACAAAATAACCATAAACATTCATGGACTGTGACATAGAAATACAATTTTGAGACGTGTGTGCGAAATCTATGCGAACAGATTCGTCTATAAGAACTATGCTATTCATGAACAAAGTCCGCTAGAAGAAGTTGCATCTGCATCAATCAATATTTCATTTATATGGATATGAATACATGTGAATATAGTATATCAATATAAATGAAGAACTCTAAAAGGACTAAATGGAAGTATTTTCATTGTATTGTTGGTTGATTCACAATATCAATTGTGAAACCGATATTGTACCCACATTGATCGAGCATTGCGCTTTGCGATTTGGGATATCAAATCCATTTTGGGGTCAATTTCATTGCCAGTTAAGAATAATTTAATTATAAATAGTAGAATATGTATGTTATCAAACAGTTTGGATGATCAAGTTTAATAAATCATTCAAGTTTGGCAAAACGGTGTCTTTATTTTTTCGCTCCAGGCCTGTTTTTACAATTCAGAGAAAAACGTGTTTTTGTGTCGAGAATCTGTTAGTAATTCAATATAATTTCAAGGATTTATAAGGCTACCAAACTTTTATAAACTACTCTACATCCTTAAATGATAGTTTTGGAAAGCCCTTGCCTTATAGATTAAAATAAAGCAGTATTTGAAAAATGGTAATTTGGGTCACCAGTGGTCAGTTTTGACCAGTATGTCCGAAAAAATGCGATTTTCAGTTTGGCATCCACCCCTATGTTGTAGAGCAAGGTCTTGTGAACACATGCAGCATTGATGCCAGCTTCTAACAAAAAATACCTACGGCACTTTTTTGCCGGTTGGCCGGCCGCCTACAGTCTCTATCGGGAAGGAGAGTGTCATTGACAGTAGTGATGTAGTATTGAGTGATGGAGCGAAAAGGTGATATACTATTGAGTTTTTAACCTTAAAAAGTTAACAGATGACTTGGTAGTGACGTCAGACTCTAAAGTAGGACTTCGCTTTGCAATGGTTACTCGGCAAGAAAGTGAGGGAAGAATGAATATGATCGTTTTTTTTTAAAGGCCATTTTCCCCGCTAAAGTGGAGATTAGCCTTGCGGGCCGGGCCACATGACAATCATGGTTCCCTGTTTTGAGGCAATGTTTTTATGCCCGGATGTCCTTCCTGATGCCAACCCTTAGTCGCCTCTTACGATGCGAAGGGATACGGTGTACCTATTCTAAATCGGGGTACACACCGGGATCATTCATCCCAGCAAGCTGGTACTCAATTTGCTGACCTCGGAAGGATGACAGGCTGAGTCAACCCCCCTGGTGTTAATTCAGCAATCAATCAGGATTGAAACGCAGGATCCGAGGATCCCAAGCCAGCACCCTAACCGCTAAGCCAACACCAGGCTAAAGTGAGGGAAGAGGATGTGGATATTGAGCAGCTGGGAAAATTCTGGGTTCTTCTTTGGAATAGAGCAGTTGCAGTGAGGGTGTGAGAGTGCGCAAGGTGGATGAGTGATTTGGAGTAGGCTCTGATCAAAAGATTTGAGTTAGCTGAGGGCCAAGATTTACAAAATAGTAACAAGACTGATTTTTCTGCATGGAGTGGAGGCCTGGGCTGAGAGAAAAGAGGAGAAATTGCAACAGAGGACAGACATATGGATGCTCAGAAGGCTCATGGAAATGAAGAGGAAACGGGAAAGAGGATTTGATAGATCAGAGGCCGGAGAAAGGAACATGATCGAAAAGGCAAGAAGGGCAATCTGCTTTGTTTGAGGCATGTGCTCAGGATGGAGGAGAGAGATGAGGTGAGGCCCGATTTTGATATGAATGCAGTTGGGCAGAAGAATGGCAAACCAAAACCGAGGTGGAAAGAGGTAGTGGAGTGGGAGTGGTGCAGAGAGAGAATGATTGGGATAGAGGGCTGTGGAGATGAAGAAAATGTCATTAAGCCAACCTCATAAGAAGATAGGATTAGTTGGGGTAGTAGTAGTGGTGGTAGGAGTGGCAGTAATAGTAGTAGTAGTCGTACATAGTGAGGGTAATGTAGCATGGCCTGACCCACTCAGTGGTTCAAAAATTAAATGTGTTAGATAAATAATCAACAGCAAATCAAACTGAGATCGCAATTCTTTATGAACAAGCATGATCATAAGGCAGAAATAAAATGAGAGGTGGGAAGTTACTGTCTTTATAATACATATGGCTCAAAATCCTAAAACTTGACAAAACCAATCCTTTGTCCCACTTTATTTACAAAATAAAAGGCTGTGGTGGACATTGATAAAAATCAAGCTCTCAACAGTTTTTAAAGCCAGGTAAAGATAGCCAAGTATACTAAACAGAAAAGCTACATGCAGAAAAACTTCATCAAATAATGACATTTTGTTTTTTTGGACATTCACTTGAACATTGTGAAAATAAATGCCTTGCTTTTGATCACAAAGACCAACTGCACACTTCCAGTCAAAATCCCTGGCACTAAAAGGAAGTGTCATCTAAAGATATTGCAAATTTGCATCATAAGCACGAAGCTAGGCCTATGTGCATAGCAAAGTGAGTCCGCAGCCTTTGAGGCATTTTGTACACTGGACGCACATGCACGCATACACACAAACACAGAGATATACACACGCATGCACAAAGACACACACACAAAAGATAGACAGACAGACTCGGAAATCTCACGCACGCACGCACGCACGCACGCACACACACACACACAGTTTCGTTTTGCAATAGCAATGGCAGCACTTAGCTAAGGAAATGCATTGAGCATTCCTCTGCACACTTACACAATCCACATTGTGCTCGACTAAAAAAATGCAAATATAAAGCAAATCTACAAGTCTTTTAAAATACTCGTTGTTCTACATTATATATCACTTATTTTTAAACTCTCATGGCAATTATACAAAGTTACAATATATTTAAGTTCTTTTAATCAAAAAAAAATAATCCCAATAGAGGTCACACCCGACGTACTAGACATGTCATCAAATTTCCCAAATAAATACCCGTTTTCCACGTGGCTCAGACCAGCGAGGGCCCGTCTGAACCCTCACACAGGTTAGGCGAGAAGGTTCCACGAGTGGTTCAAGGTTCACCTGCACTTTGCTTGAAGCGAATGTAAAATAACAACAGGTCATCGAAAGAGACGACTCCGGCGCAAAGAGTAATCGCGGCTACGCAAAGCGTTCTGGGTATTTCCCAAGGTGGCAGCAAAAGTGTGCCACGTGGTGTGGGACAGCATTCTGCAATGACTTTTCTGGTGCCTGAAAATGTGAAGCAGCTTACATTTACAGGAGACTGGCTGTACAGATTAGACACTCAGTTGCGTCTCGTGTGGACGTTTGTTGGAGGGTCGAACTGTTTGTTAATCCGAATATGCTCACAATGTGACTCCTGCAGACTTGCGCTAGTCTAAAGACCATTTTTTGACACTTGCCCTAGTATCGCTTGCTTCACAATCCTTTATGGAGTTCAAATAGGCCATCATAATATGTATATTTCTTCAGAGCGCTCAAGGGGCATTTGTTCGCCACCACTTTTCAAATCAAGGAGAATGTGAAAGATCTCCTGAAATTGGCTGTTACATACATGTCCTATATATTTCTATTTCTGGCCTTAACGTGTTACCACACCACTAGGGTGAATGTATGCACACCGTACTCTTGCCAATTCAAATAGATATGTTCCAAGACGGCTATAATTGGTAAGAATAACTTCCATCCAACCCCTGTGCTCAGCAATCAGAGCGCAATGCCGAAACATAAAGATATCAAATGTCCAAATGCCAGCCAATCAAGACACAAGCAGAACTACAGATGCAGATGGCTGAACTGTTCAGCCATACTTATACTTAGCAGCCAGATGGGAATGAAGGCACAGAGGTTGCGACACATAGCAGACACATCTGACAGATGGATGTAAATAAAGAGATCCCAGGAAATTTCCCAACATATTCTGCAGCAATCAAATAAGGACCGATGAATTAAAGCAAACGAAATGCGGTACACAGCTTGTGCGATAGAATGTCATAAAGAGATGAAATAATCCTCAAAATGGAGGATAGGGCCTTCAAGAAATGACCGTCAAACCCCAATAACAGTGACTGCCATTACCAAGTACCAAGGCTAACATCTGCAGCACTGAGCCCCATGACCTGTTTGCACTTTTTTTTTTTTGGTGGATAGGGCTTTTTTGCGCAACAGCAACACTATTTAAATTTTTTGCACGACCGAACGTTTTGCACTAACGCAGGGGTGCCCATACCCAGGGTCACGACCCGACTGCAATAAACGCAAAGACGTCTGGCCACACAAAATATATGGAAACAGCCCTCAAAGCCCCTGCCCAATTACCGAGACAATGGCGGAGGAGGTGCGGAGTTGTGCCATCATAATGCCCACTCCCAAAAAAGATGTTTATCCATTGCCATATTGCGTAGCTAGCTGCCTGATCTCCAGGTGCGTCGAATCTATCGCCATCATGTTTTGGAGGTTAACGATCTTTAATATTATCGTGTTAAGTCTCATGTTCGTCGTCGTCACCAACTAATTATTAGGTTTGAGCCGTTTCAAGGCAATTTGAACATGCGTTAAATTAACACAAGCAAATGGACGTGGGTTTTGATTGTCGTGTGCTTAGAGTATATGCGGTAACAACAACAACAGCAACACTATTTAAATGGGAGTAATCAAATTGGTAAGAGTCCACTGTAATCGGTCCATACGTCGAAAGATACAGGTAGAATTAACGTAAAGATCTCAGACAAAGTGCAGGTTAACCATGAAGTGAGCAAACACGTATAAACGGCATTGTGGAGGTTTGTCTCGGGTTAGTTTTCCATGAACTTCGATGAGGAAAATAAAAACTACCATCAGGGATACAACGTTCAATGTCTTCTACAACACCGCACAGTTTGAAATTATGCAAAAAAAATTATTTTCTAAGTAGTGCATTTTGTAGAGTCCACTGGAAACAAATTGGAGTCGTTCAACTTCTCGGCAAATAAAAAGACAAAAGAGAAGAGAAACTGGGCAAAGCAATGCTTCCTCTATCCTAGGTTGTATCGGTGTATCAAAACGTCCCGCGTCGTCACACAGATTCTCCGGAAGTCAATTTTACAGAGCGATATTGATGATATTTAAAAATGGAAAAGTGGGCCCCAAAGCCAGATTGGGCCATTCTGCTAAAGCCGGGTTGTCCCCACCCCATAATGGAAAATGAGTCCAAGTCCCCCACCCTCCCCCAGATTTCCTGAACCCTTTCGTACTGGCAGAGCCAAGCCAGGAATTCATCGACCACTTTTATGTTAGATCTGCATTCAGCGAAAGCTTAAACAATCATCAATTGCTTTGAAAGCACGTTTTGGTTCCAATATATTGCGATGAAAGAACCGCGTTAAAGTGCCAAGCATTCTTTGTATAGTAATTCCAAAGCAATACGTCTGGACGGAGTAAAATCTGAAAATAATAACAACCCAGCACGAAACTCACGTGATAATCCCTTAATTAATTTGCCCTGCAATATTTTATGGCTATTTGGATAAGTTAATATTAAAACCTTTCTATTATTGCTATTTCCATAACATTGTTTATTACAATTAGTAGTTCAAACTAAATATAATGCATAAAATACCCTATATACAATTTAATACTTTTAAACAAGTGTTTAACACAACCTATGGCTTTGCCATAAGGGAACGGAGAACAAGGTCTGCAATAGTCGAGGGGTTCGGATTATTGCAGCAACCAGCACCAATCGTTTACTTACTTTACGGCAATAAAGTACCAATCCGCGACGCTCAAACTCACTCGCACCTGCTTGTTATGGAAGCAGAACACATGGCTCAAAACCACGTTGCAGCACGACGTGTCCGGCGTGCAGAGTGAAAACTGGAGGGTAGGGGGAAAGCAATGCAAATTTGATGGAGGCTATTCCAAGAGTGAGGCGACAACCAAAATTCCAGCGATATTACATTTACCTCACAGTGATGGGTACGTGAAGATTTTGGGCACGATTTCATGTCACGGGCGAAAAAGACATCTCGCGGATACGGTTATCTTTTCACGGTTTTAATAAGCAGACGTTATTGACTAAATGTGGAGTGAAAAGCTCGATGGGAAATGCGATATTCAAAAAAGAATAATGTGGGATAGTGAGCTCGTCGACGCAAAGCACTATACTCGCGTTCCCGTCTTGACGTATGGAAATCGCCATTTACAACAGAAAACTATCCCATATTAACGAAAGCCGCACAGCTTCTTTGCAACACATACCAGCCACAAGCGACGCAAAGTAGGTTTGCCCACCTAGGTCACGACCCTGCTGGCCGAAGGCCACATTCTGGTGAATGCTTCGTTCACTATGGCTTATCTTACTCCTCGGCAGGCCCGAGGGCAAAGGACTGGGATGGTCGGGCTGCTGAAGGCACAAGCCACTAAGGCCAGCCCGAGAGGTGAGAACTGCCAGTTGTCTTCAAGAAGTCATATGTAGCAGTTTTCAGATTATTTGTTTTTTTCCGAGTAGCAGTAAACAGGTGAGCCGAGGCCAACACTTTACACCCTCACTCCATGAGCAGTTGTTGCAGCAAGCTGTTTCGTTGTCCACCTGCCCCTGGTGGGTGAGTACTAATGTCGGATTGTCCATGATACACAGGGCTGTTTGACTGCCCAGGATAGTTACTGTCACTTCCCAGCAGGTTCACTGTGCACTGCACATCCGCAAGCACGTGTAGCTGAGAGACCTGCAAAATGAATAGGATGATTATTCAGACTGCAAAATGCTCAACAAAAGTGCATTGTCATCTTTTACTTTGCAACCAAACTTTAATGAAAACTATAACGGCACTCTGACATCGCAACATCAACTTATGACATCAACTTATGACATCAATATATGCCTCTGTCCACATTATGACATCATTATACATACTTGTACCAAGTTTGATTTAAACCCCTTCAACTGTTCTCAAGTATCACAGTTTTACCTGACATCACCTCTGTCCTTTGACTTATTGATGACAAAATCTAATCAGGTCATCTTTACATCATAATATAAACTTGTACCAAGTTTGACTTCGATCCCAGGGGGTGGGTGGGGACAATGGGTCACAGGGGTCAAAACATCAGATTTTATTTTACCCAAACTTTTATACTGGGGCATTCTGGGACAAACTTTATGTCATCTTTCAACTTGGCTTAATGTGGGAAACATGGGGATTTGCAATGGCGCACCATTGGCTTCACTCTTGTTATTACGAGCAGAGTCCTCACCCTATGGGTGGTCTTATTTCAAACATGAAATATGATATTCTGACTCATCCCTATATTTGGGCACTGTATAGGCAACAGACCACTGCTCTTATCACTCCCGAAAAAAATAAAATAAAATACCCTAGATTATGTAAATGAAGCAAAAACATGCCTACTGCTTACGTGCACTTAGAATACATCGTGATGATGTAGCTCGGACAATTCCAATTGCACTGGCCCATAGGCTGACAGCATTGCCATGAAATCTGAAGCCTATAACATACTGGCACCTTCACAAGGCCCATGAACACCGATAGGCGCCAACCTTTCTATATTTGATGATCTTTTTAACAGTCGCTTAGGTTGTATTACACTGAATGGAAAACGTAGAGGGAGGACATGGCGATTGTGAATACGACACTTCCGAAGACGTCTTCGGCTTACCATAGCACCAAAATGACGGATGCATGATTTTTTCTTTAGGTTACAATTGTGGGTGACGTTAGGCCAGCTGTTCAACCAATGGATACAGGGCGGACATGCAAACACTTGCTCCATTATGTAAAAATAATTATTATAATTCAGATGTCTACGAACGTTAAATGACAAAGATCTGGTGAACCGCTGCAGTAAATGGCAGTTCCTTGAAACCACCTGCTATCAGTGTTAGGATATACTGCTATTAATTCGGTAAAAGACAAAATACCAATGCAAAGGGTGAATGAGATCACCATAAGACATCGATACACCAATGCAGTTTTTAAAAATAATTGCTTTTTGTTACTTTTTATTACTGTTTTCTCAGATCGGTTTATATCCACCCAATGTTTGAGCTATACAATTTGCACTTGGCCATTTTATGAGCCTCATTTATGTGTCTCTTGATACATCTTGGGCCTTTGGTGATGTCTGGTATCCTGTTCTTCACTCTGTTTCTGGCTCATTGACTTGCTCATGCCTGCAATTAGCACAGGTCTTGATGCCATTTTCTCCGCTAGCAGAAGCCAAAGTGCCCAATGACAGTCTTGGGTTCACTTCTGTTAATTGTCGAAATGTCCTGAATCCCTGGGAACTCGTTTTACCTAGTCGCAGATTGTTTGACATTACAATCCATCTCAACCTCACATTAGTCTTGAGAAAACGTTCCCAAAGAAGAAATGTGTCATTTAATCCAGACAAGTCTCACATTTTCACCAAGTCTCTGCAGAAGAACTGGCAAGCACAAGACGACCCCACCAATCTACTTCTGTTATCAATCACAGGACAGGTTTAAACCCTCAAAGTCCTGGGCCTTACCACGAACCACAATTTCTCCTAAGCAGATGACATTTTTCAGCCGAGACACCAAAGTTAGCCATATACTGGATATCATCTGTGTGTACATCCTCAGCACTCCAGAGCTTCACACAGGCCTTTGGAGCACTGCTCTCCGACATCACTCCTGGACTCTGTGGACAGGAAAGCCATGAACATCGTCCACCAAGTAGCTGAGGCACAAGGCTTGCGACTCTAATCAACACAGCCATGTTGACGGCTTTGCTTTCTCGAGTCTCATCCTTCATCCCTTCCGCAGTCCCACCACGATGCACGTGTACATCCAATAACTCCTTCATTAACCCACCAACAATCCAGGTTGGCTGCCCACCTGGTCCTTTGTTCCCCTTTTCTCCCACCTGAGGAATTACTTATATGAGTCGATCACATTCCATTCTCCCCTTCAGCACTTAAATGTGTCCAATTGCATCTCGTCTTCCATTTTCTCTCTCAACTAATACTCCAATACAAAGTTTTCACACAAGGATCAATGAGTAAGACTTGATATTCACCTTGTCAGTGTCACGCATTGCATCAAACTGATTGTAGTGACAGCTGTTATCAGACTCGAGTGAAGGAGCCATCATTGCGACCTGCACAGACAAACACCGGGAAACAACCAAAGGCACTGAGCTAACGCTATCATATACACGAGTACATGAAAGAATCACAACGTGAACAGAATAAATCTCACAGAAGTACTGCCCAACGGTCTTGCATCTGGGCGTCTGCCTGTGTTTACTGTGCACTCCAAACTTCGCATGTTGGTTGGACCCACTGGAACAGACACGTTCATGTTGTTGAACGTTCCAGGGTCCCTGTTTGCCAGGAAGGGCTGTGGTGTGGATGGTGCCAGAGAACTTCTGCGGGTAAAAGGAAAATAGGGGATCAAAGTGGGCATTCACCAACTCGATTGTTAACCTCTACAGTCAACTACCTTGAGGAGGAAATATAAAAACGTGCGCTTGCCCTTTACTCCTTCACTCACGGATGCCCTATTTTGAGCCTGCCTGCTCACTCTTGTCTGTCTGTGTGTCAGTCTGTGTCTGTGTATATATATATACAGTCATCCCTGGCTATATCGCGCTTCACTTTTCGCGGCTTCGGTACATCGTGGGTTTTTCTCGCTAGTATATGTAAAATTATATATCGGATTTTTCATTATATCGCGGGATTCTGCGGCCTATAGGTATTTTTATTTTTTTAGATTTTAATTATTTTTGCGGTAAAATAAGCATTTTCTAGCCTAAAAAATTAATAATAATATAAATAAAAATATAACACATTAATTAAAACCTATATTAAAAGAATATTACAGTAAATCGAAATAAAATACGCATTATAAATGAGTAGACAAAGAATCGCGCATTTTGAAAGTCCCGTATTCTGGGGGTAATTAACTTGTCCATGATTCTGGGGGTAATTAACCCATCCGTAAGGAGGGTTCTTGGACGGTTCTTCGCTACTTTAAGTAATTTGCAAGGTTGATGCCAAACTGTGTCCTGCAGTTTAATGATCAATATGGTTTTAAGAGTCATCATACTTTGGGTAACCTCTAATTTACAATAACTTACGTTTACAACTTAGAGACACATGATCATGATGACGATTTCGATGATGTTGTCTAAAGCTGCAATTAAATTAAGTCGCTGAGTAACATGAATGACTGAGGTTGTGGAGGATGGGATTTTTCGGTCATCACCTTTTGATACAGATGAGATATCTGCTTCATCACTGCATCAGATCAGGAATAACCACCCTCCTCACCTCCTCTCCACCCCCCACTGCTTCCTACAAATTAACCATCAGGAAGCTGCTGCATATGCAAGAGGAAGCTAATGCATTTCTTATTAATTTTCAAAATTAATCATCATCTCTATTTTGAATAGCTCATGAAGACTTCTTTATGCTTAGGCCTCAGGTTTGATTAAAGGCACTTTTGTCAATTATTGCCTTTTGCTTTCAAAAACACAATTTGCATCAATGTAAATACTTTGTTGTACTGTACTTGTGTAGTTCCATGATCATATGTGTATGCTTGTTTGTTAATTAATTGCAATTATAAAAGAACTTGCATCAATGTACTGTACAGCTATATATACACGTACAAATATTTTTCTAATACGTAAGGACTAAGGATGGGTCTCAAAAGTGTGTTTAAGAGTGTAGAAAGGGTTCATAAGAGCGTGGGAAAGGTTTATAAGAGTATGGGGAGGGTTTTTAAAGGCTTAAAATATATAAAAATAATAAAGTAAATATATGGTTTCTACTTCGCGAATTTTCACCTATCACGGGGGGTTCTGGAACGTAACCCCCGCGATAAACGAGGGATCACTGTATATATATACATATATATATATATATATATATACATATATATATATATAGATATATATATATATATATATATATATATATATATATATATATCTGTATATCTGTATATCTGTATATATATATATATATATATATATATATATATATATATATATATATATATATATATATATATATATATATATATATATATATATATATATATATATATATATATATATATATATATATATATGTATATCTGTATATCTGTATATCTGTATATCTGTATATCTGTATATATATATATATATATATATATATATATATACATACATACATACATACATACATACACTCAGAGGCAAAAGTTATTGTGACATGGAATTTTTTCATTGGTAATCTTGTGAATGAATTTTTGGAATTGAACCAGAGAAATATTGTGTTAAAATGGTCGAAGAAACGCAACCAAGCAGTTGTTGTTCGAATTGCACGAAATTTGCAGGAAGCATGACATATTCGAGAAAAATGGCCAGCAATGTTCACTTTAAAAGGCCAAACAACCAGACGCTTATCATTTCCACTCAATGCAGTCTTAAGAAGTGCAGAAGTCAGAAAAACACCTCTATTCATCGTTCTGGAGCAAGTTAGACATGCCACGCCTCGGGGAAATGGTCTTAATCAGAACAATGTTAATGTGTCACCCTGGATCCTGGACCCTGGATGTTACCCTGCAAGATCCCCTGATTTGTCACCCATTGAACACGTCTGGGATGAAATGGAGCGACGTTTACGACGTCATCCGAATCCTCCAACAACGCTGCAGGAACTCTGCCAAATCCTTCCTCGGATATGGAATGATCTTCCCCAAGACTTTCATCGACGTTTAGTGGCCTCAATGAGGCGAAGGTGCCAGGCCTGCATCAATGCACAAGGTGGACACATTCGCTACTGACCGTGTGAACTTGCTTGTGAACCCCCTCTTGTGTTGTGGCTCATTTGCATACGCCAGGTGTGCTGTTCTCATGGACTGTTGATCGTTACCATACCTTGAAACATGTCTTTCCATGTAATAACATTTCATTCGCGACAGTAAAAGTTTAACACTGATTCTGTTTGTTGTTTGTGTGTCACAATAACTTTTGCCTTTGAGTATATATATATATATATATATATGTATATATAAGCGCATTCTACTGCCTGGGACAGCTCTTCACGCTAACACTAGTCGAGTGTACTATATGGCCCCACTTGCTGCACCACCACACATAAGAGTACACCAGCCTGGGGTTCTTACCTTTTTTTTCCCCACTCATCCAACTTGGAATGCATGACTGTCATGTGCGTGGGCCCACACCCGGGGTTTAGTTTCTTGTAGAAGTGTTGGTTCACGAGTTATCAAACAGAGTGACCACTATATTCGTCATGGGTGTGTGTCTGTGTGTCTGTCTGTCTGCAGCATAACTACCCGATGATATCATCCGACCTTGATGAAACTTGGGTGGGAGGTTGATATCATGATCTACTGTAGTTGTGTGCTGCGTAGAGTGGGCGTATTGCGCCCATTGTGGGCGGAGCCACGCCCGAAAAATAATTGTTTTTAGGGGGTAATCGATTTCAAGCTACATCTTCTCCGAGGGGTTTGGTGGAATCTGACAGGGGGTTTCGGTATTTGGTTAGGCCAATGTCATGTGTCTAGCCCCACGGAGCTCGATTTTTCATTTTCACCCCAAGGTCAAGGTCACAAGGTCACAAAATTTAGAAAAGTCGATTTTTGATGGTTTTATTAGATTGTTCGCTTCCTGATAGGGTGACATGTCATACATGTTTTCATATTATGACATACATCATGAAATACAAGTTTTCCAACAAATTTCAGAATCTTCGACCTTTGACCTTTGAAGGTCACAAAGGTCAAATTTTCAAAGTTGTCGGAATCGAACCGAATTTTCGGTATTGTGTAGCTAACTAACCTCATAACTGATTATACATTATTTTCTATGTCATTTCAAGGTCAGTAACCTTCGTTTTGACATTTCAAGGTCACAAAGGTCAAATTTTCAAAGTTGTCGGAATCGAACCGAATTTTCGGTATTGTGTCGCTAACTAACCTCATAACTGATTATACATTATTTTCTATGTCATTTCAAGGTCAGTAACCTTCGTTTTGACATTTCAAGGTCACAAAGGTCAAATTTTCAAAGTTGTCGGAATCGAACCGAATTTTCGGTATTGTGTAGCTAACTAACCTCATAACTGATTATACATTATTTTCTATGTCATTTCAAGGTCAGTAACCTTCGTTTTGACATTTCAAGATCACAAAGGTCAAATTTTCAAAGTTGTCGGAATCGAACCGAATTTTCGTTATTGTGTAGCTAACTTGTCTCATAACAGATAATACATTCCTATTTATATATTTTCAATGTCGGTTTTGACCTTTGTCATTGAATACCGCTCGCTCATGAACCATCTCCTGACTTGTGTTTAATAATTGTGTTGTGTCCTTTTGTGTCCGGGATTTTGTTCCGTGTCGCTGTGCCTGTAGGAAATTATTTATTTAAGAGACAGTGTGCTTTGTGATCCTGCCATCTTGCCTCGCCGACGGTTTGGATGAACAAACAGATTACTTTGGATAATTAAATTATTTATATTCTTGAGGTTGGTGATGGGCGTGTTTGAACATGCACGGGATATGAACGACGTCTATCTGACCAGCCATTGGTTATCCTCAAGGATATTTAAAAGTTTGGGATATAATGAAATAATTTCAAAGTTGACCTCCAAAGCCAGCCACCGACTGGGCATCCTTCATCGGGAAAAGTCCTTCCTTGGCACGTGTCAGACTCCGTGCTGGATGGTTGTCAGACTCAAAGCCCTCTCGTACAACATCAGGCTTTCCCGTGGAATCTTATTATCAGTTATCACGGTCTTTAAAATTGTGTGGGGTTATGAAAACCTTTACCGAAATCAGTTTTTCATCTTTCATCAAGGTGACGCCTGGCGTGTACACCCTCTGAAAATCTTCAAGCAGCGAGCATTAAGGAATTTTCGCTCCTTGGCGTTTTCCCTTCGAAATGTGAAACGGGGGAATGTCCTCCCTTCTGGTTCTAGTACCATCAATTGCTGCTTTAAATGACAAGCCTGTCAGTAAAAATTCATCATATTTCACATTTTTCGTACATTCACCATGGGGCCAACAGCCCTACAAAGATCAATATCAATGATGATGGATCATGATGAACTTCCACATTGCTTCAATCTCATTCTTCCCTCCAGGTCTTCAAGATAACTTCATCACCATCTCAGATCATCACCCAGCCAAAAACAATGATCCTTTCTACCCCCGTTTGACCCCCACCTCCCATCTATCCTGCAGATTTCCAGTTTTTCCTTCCTGAGAGTTTGCTCCTCCATCCATCTTGTGCACTCCTGCATCTTCCTCTACCTCTCGTTCTTACATACATCCTTTGTTTGTCCGTCTCCTATTTTGTCATTCATCGCTGCCCCCTCTATTTCTGCTGTTCCTTTTGTTCTGTTGCATCCTGATCCATTCTGTGTTCTAGCATTTCAGATCCAGTTCAGATCCATGCTTGCCGGGATCATACAATTTACAGATGACACATCAGCGAAACAGTTTTGAACCTACACAATCCATCAAAGGCGGAATCACAAACCAAAGCAGACATTGCTGGAAAATGGATAACCAAAGCTGATGGAACATTGTCTTTTGGAAAGGGCAATTTACCTGTTACCCCCTCGATGCCAGCTGTCAAGTTCGCCTGCATTGGATACATGTCCGGGAGCAGGCATACGGACCAGTCTGAGTTCAGCTGAAGATGAACAGCTTTGCCCGGCCCCAAAAGCAGATTCTCTCTGCATACCTGCTGGGAAATCAAGGGTTTGGGGGGTAAGACAAGTATTTCATTGCTTTAACAGAAAAGGCCAAACTATTGAATCAAATACATAGTGGATATGGAGGATAATCTCATAGAAGCAAAAATTGTAGCCAGGTTCAAGAATAAGAGCCAAAAGCAAAGGCATTGAGAGAGAGAAAGGTTGACAAAAGAATACCTGTTGGGAGGTGGTATGATGTCTGCATCTGTGAACCCAAGGAAGGCCCAAAATGCCTGCCGGTCATGGAAGGCGGGCCTGGCCCTCTCCAACTAGCATTCACAGCCTGGTTCCCCACACCGGCTGCCCCAGAGGCAACCTGATAAGAGTAATGTTGCTGTCCCGAGGGCAACCTGGGCATTGTAGTCATGCTCCCAGAGCAAGGTGTGTAGCCTTGATGCTGCTGCAACAAGATCGGCCGGCTCAGGATCTCTCGCCGAAGCTGAGGCATCATTTGAGCGTTCAACAGCAGTGGCTGTAAAGCAATGAGCATGCAATGCTTTCGGAGTTTAAGCTTTAAGGCATGGTAAACTTGCCCAACCGTCTTTTTCTTTTCAAAGTCCTGACACTTAAAGTCTTAAAATGAAGACAAAGATAATTATGCGGAATACAGTATATACAAATGTGTCTTAATTATTCATTGCCAGTCATGTCACAACGCTCCACTTCAAGTGATAAAGATTCGGCACTGACATGGGGAGAGAGAGGAGTGGAGAGGGAATGTAATAACATTCCATAAGAAGCTCTGTATTGGTTAATGGTATTCACAAGTACAGGTTTATGAAGAAAAGTAGAAGGGAAACACCTGCAATTTAGAAACAAAGCAAGTATGAAACAAACAAACAAAAAGAAGACGGACACGGTTACAGATCGTTAGGAGGTATCCCACAATAAGGCAAAGAGAAACCATCTTGAAAGAATGTAATGAAGAGAGATTGAACAGACACACAAAAAAGGAAAATAAACAAAGAGGAGTGAAGAGGAAGTGAGACTGAACAGACACCCTAACTTTTCCTAACTCGATCTTCTCACTTCCCGATTTCAGTGTTCTCTTTTTTTCCCGTCTCTGTTCTCTCTCTCCCCGTTTGTTTATCCCTTTGCTAGTTTGTGTCCAATTGTTGTCCCGCGACCCCACTACCAATTTAATCCTGCTTATCCATAAGCCTTGCTGTTGTAGAGAAAACTAAATAAATAAAACAAATGCTACTTGCTCTGGTGTTAAAATTGAATCACAGTAAAAACTTAGTCGATAGATGACAGGTACTGAGCTCCATTCAAAAAGAGCTCTGCACCCACAATCATTGTCCTTTGAATAATGCAAGTGTTATCTGCAGCAATAATCTTAATTGGACTCAAGATAAGGACATTTGGGCACAACAAACACATTCATATGTGCAATTTGACGACACTAAATCCTACATTTGTAATACTGTACATGATTTCTGCATTGCAATGCAAGCACCACATAGGAAGAAACTCGAGTTCAAAAAAATATAGTCTTAGTTGGGCAAATCAATATTCTACTACCACGCCCACCACCACCAGAACACAACCCCCCCCCCCCCCCCCACCCCCCTCCCCCTGCCAAAAAGGCCTAACAGCTGTTGAAGGTACCTGTCCTGGTGCTGGTGGCTTCTGGATGTAGCTTGGAACGGGAGAGTTTCTACAGTCTCCAATCGCTGGGAGGCATCATTGGCCTGCCATGTGTCATGAGCTGCAAGTCAAAAGAAAACAAAATAAGCAAGAAAAAGAGCAATCAGAGATTGCAAACATTCGCCAGGATGTATATATATATATTTTTTTGTATACAGAGTCAAGGCTCGTGAAAGAGCTAACATTTATCAAACAAACAAATCAAACAAACAAGCAAGCAAACAAAGTATATAAAAAGGGGAGCGGTCGACAAGATGGGGAGAGAAGGGGAGGAAGCACACAAACAGAACATTTGAGAGCAGGGACATCGGGAGATGTGTGGGAGGGAGAGGGCCTGGGGGGAGGCAGGATAGGTATAAAACGCAAGGACACCAAGGACTTCCAGGAAAGAAGACAAAAGTCACCTCAAAAAAGTGGATTTGGGGTGAAATTAGCGGGGGTAGAAAAGATCAAGGTTTTGGATTGGGGAAGATAAGAGATGGTGGTGAACAGCCGTTTTAAAGACCTGGAGGGAGGAGTGGGATTGAAGAGAGTGAGGGAGTTTGTTCCAGAGGCGGGAGAAAAGAGGAATGAAGGAGTGAAGGTGAGCAGAGAGTCTTGATTTTAGCAGTTTAACCATAAGAGGGTTGCAGGCAGATCTTGTGCGACCTGCAGGAATATTTGGGGGACAGAGCCCAGAGAGAGCTGGGGGAGCAAGGCCGGAGAGGAGTCGGAGTCACCTATGACATTTTCAGTGGTTTTTAAGGCTTTTATGTTAACACAATTATGGCGGCCGAACCACGTGACCGATGACGTCAGCTTTTTTTTTTCTCCACCTATTTATGCCGACATAATGCTCATGAAATTTCATCTTGATCGGATGAAGTTTTGTACTTGTCCAATTATGACATCATAATGGAGGCACCTATGACATCATCATTAACATATATTATTCCCCATGGAGAGTTTTTTTTACAATGAGCCATTTCTCAATTTTTTCTATTCAGCGCTTTCGAAGATATAGAGTTGAAAAGTTTTGCTGCTAAAGTTTATGGCAGCAAAGGGGGGACCAACTCCATATTAATGCCCATGATTTTGGAATGAGGTTTGGGTGTCCACATACTTTTGGTCATGTAGTGTGTGTGTGTGTGTGTATGTATATGTATGTATATATATATATATCTATACATACATACATACATATATATATATATATATATATATATATATATATATATATATATATATATATATATATATATATATATATATATATATACACAAAGAATTAAGTTAAGCACCCCTACACAACGAATTAAGGTAAGCACCCCCTAATATATATTCTTTGTGTATATGTATACATTGGCATATATTCTAAGGTATGTGAGATCAAATAATGATTGGTATGACATTAGCAATTATCCATTGATGAAATGCAGATGAGTGCACTCATCTGTGACGCCCATCGCTCGTGCAGCACGTGTTATCATCCACGTGGTCGTGATTTTCTGTAAATGCACTATCATCACGGGTTATTGCAAGTCACGCCTGAGCTCGTGTGGGGGTTACATGGTCATTTTCTCGTAATGGTGGCTCGTAGACGGTTGTCGGACGGAGAACGATGGCGGATAATAGGCATGATCGAGTCCGGAATGTCCAGAAAAGCTGTAGCTCGAACGTTTGGTTACCACCATTCGGTGATCAGTCGGTTGGTGCAGAAACACCAGGAAACGGATGCGGTGAAGGACCGCCCAAGGTCTGGAAGACCTCGCGTGACAACAGTCCGCCAAGATAGAGCGCTTTTGAGACTGGTGCGACGATATCCCTTCGCCTCGAGCCATTTCCTGAAGGACAACTGGCTGCCCAACAGAAGGCTATGTCACCGTACCGTGAGGAACCGCCTGAAATCGGCCGGTTTAAGGTCAAGACGAGTGATCAAGCGTCCAAGGCTACTCGAACGACATCAGAGGGAGCGTTTGGCATGGTGCCTAGCGCGACGTGGATGGAACATCCGGTCTTGGAGGCGAGTTCATTGGTCGGATGAAAGCCGGTTCTTGCTGTACGTGACAGATGGGCGTGTTCGGGTGTGGCGCCACAAAAACACCGCGTATGCACCTAAAAACATTCAACCAACGGTACCCTTTGGTGGTGGCTCGATTATGGTCTGGGGATGCTTCTCCCATGACTGTAAGTTGGACCTGATAACTGTGCGAGGTAACCTCAACGGAGAGCGATATGCCGAGGAAATCCTGAATACCACCGTAATCCCGCACTTCGATGACCACACCCTCGCCAGCAGACCCATCTTCATGGATGACAACGCCAGGCCTCACCGTGCGAGACGCGTCCGAGCCTTGCTGGAGCAAGGTGCTGTGACAACCATCCCCTGGCCTGCGTACAGTCCTGACCTGAACCCCCTCGAGCACGTTTGGGACATGTTGGGACGACAAATTGCGAAGATGGTCCCTCCAATAGCCAATCTGGATGAATTGGAACGTGCATTACATCGGGAATGGAACAACCTGCCACAGCAACGCATACGACGGCTTACAGGGTCTATGAGACGTAGGGTTGAGTCAGTGATCCGATCACGTGGGTCCTACACACGTTATTGACGCAAAGATCGCTAGAGGTCTTCTCAGAACAATGACTGTACGTTAGAAAACATAAACGTCATCCACACTGTCCGTGATGGACCTATAGCTCCATACTTAAATTGAGGTGCAAACATGCGTAAAATTCCCAAAAAATTTCACCTTTAATTATTCAGAATAAAATATTGAAAACGGCATGATTGTTATGTTTTTATGTGACCATAATATCACTTCTCCAGAAAATATAGCAATATCATGGGTATATTACACTGTTTTGACGACAACAAACTTGTAATGTGCGAGGTTGTAAAAAAACGGGGGGGGTGCTTAACTTAATTCTTTGTATATATATATATATATATATATATATATATATATATATATATATATATATATACATTGTCGCGACTCCGGCTGTTAAAGGCTTCCAGCACGGAATACTGACGTTAATGTCCGGGCTTCAAGTAGTCCACGGGGTGGACAAAGAGAACTCAATAAACACAACTGTGTTTTAACCGGCCTCTAGGCGTAGGCACGATGATTTATTGGCTCGATCTCAAAAACAATGGATGGTAACAGAGTGGAATACACAGCACAAAGCCTGCAGGAACTGTCGGCACCAGAAGCTCCAAACACGACACAGGCAATATGACTCACAGTTCCAATCTACGATATCCGGGAATCACTCGTTCTCTTCCGGAGTTACTCACTCTTAAAATACAGAACTATAAACGATCAGCACAACTCGGCTGTCGTGAGGCTTAAAAAATCCCCTTTTTGCTATTTTCCACTCGACGCCCTCGAGCCACGTCCGTCGCACAAGATGGCGGCCGGCTCTCTCACCGTCCACCAATCGCGTGCCGAATCGCCACCCAATCGCGTGAGGCTGAAAGGAGGTCACGTGACGTGGTGGGCGGGGCACTAATTTGGTGAGAACAAGGTCGTTTCTCACAGTCCTCCCCACCTAAGTAAAAAAACCCGTCGGATAGACGGCGTTTTGAAACCAGTATTTGTAGTAGGTGCAAATCACATGGCAATATGATGGCGGTAATCGTTAACAGGCTTATACAATGAACAAGGTTTATCCACAACACAATATTAAACACAATACACCACATTAATATCTACCCCACAAGAGTTACACTTCACACAAAGCACAATAGAGAGACAAGGGGGCCAAACTCAAGTTGGGGAAAGCGTTTACAGGAGGGAAAACGGACCGAGGAGCAAATAGCGTTTCCCGGAACTGGTTTTGGGCAAAGGTCCGACAAAATCAGTGGCAACAAACTGGAAAGGCTGACTGATTACGGGGAGGGGCTTTAGGGGTGCCTTGAAAACCTTCACTCCTTTTCCGAGTCGTTGACAAATGGGACAGCTAGAGCAATAGCGCTTGATGTCTCGCGACATGGCGGGCCATATGAACTGATTCTTGACCTTGGCTACGGTCTTGGCAGCTCCGACATGACCCGAGGAAATATTGTCATGGGCCAATTGCATGACTGACTGACGATGCCTCCCCGGTACGACAACTCGGTGTCGAACCTTCCACGTCTGGGTGGAGGACATGTTCTTTGGGGAATACTTATGCATCAGCACACCTGCACCATTCACATAGTAGCCTGTTCGTCCCGGCTCGGAGTCGTCTCCCATTTCCCAGAGGATGGCAAGGGTGGGATCGAAATGCTGATCCTCCACTAAACTGGTTACCGCAGACAATGCGGGAGTGACTTCCGGCCCAGAACTGAGGTCGCTAACCGCCTCGGAGGACTGATCCTCCTCCCCGGATTCGCCGACCGGCGAACACGTAGCTGGGGTCCCCGTGTTACAGGCGGGAGTGGTCCCTGAGGAGCACGGCACCTGAGGTTGGCTTGACGGGAGGCTCGGGTGGACTTCAACTGACGCAACGTCACCGTCGGGAACTGGAGTCGAGGCGCTAGGCTCCTCGGGCCAGAGTGAAGATATGTCTGACTCCGCCACTCTCTCCGCCTGTTTACTCTGGGATCTAGTGACCACCCCACAGGTCAGAGTCAATGACTCCTCCCTGGCCATGGCATCATTGCCAATCAGCAAGGAGACCCCGGGTACCGGGTAGTAGGGTACCACCGCACAGGTCATTGGACCCGTAAAAATGTCACTCCGGACCTCGAGGAGGGCAAGGGGATACCGGCCAGGAACCTGGTTAATGCCCCGAAGGATGATATACTCGCCGGTATAACGCATCTGAGAGGCCGGAACTACCCCCGCCCGGAGAACACACAGTGTCGCCCCAGTATCCCGAAGGTATTGGGCCTCAAACTTCAGCACCGAATCAGGGCCACCCACTAAGGCTGTCCCTGAATAATCCTGATACAGAGGATGAATGGAATTAGCCTCGGTGGCAGTGACCTCTGTCACCGATGCCACCGTCGTGTGCGAGGGCCCAGTTGATGACCTCCACTGACCTCCCTCCGATTTAACAGCAGGGTTGCCTCGGTAGGCCGGACTAGCTGGGTTAGAGAAGCAGCGGTCTCCACCGTGCCCCACGCGTTTGCAGAAATCGCACCAGGACCGTGCCCTGGCCTGCAGCTCGCGACCGCCACCAGTGGAGGGCATCGGAGAACCCTTCCCCTCGATCCAGCCGCCGGGCAGACGGGGGGCGGTCTCGATCGCAGAATCCTCCGTCTTACGACGCGACTGCGTGACTTGCAACATTTTGCACGCCAAAACATGTTTATCAATAAGGTTGACGCAGTCTGACAAGGAAACAGTGTCTTTGTCGACAAGAAACAACGCTAAGTCAGGCGGAAGCTGTTGATCGATACGGTAACGCACCAGGAGTTCCGCAACCGCTTGAGGTAACTCAACCTTGCTCCCCTTGAACCATCTCTGCAGCTGTTCCAACAAGACCCGCGAATGTTCCTCATAGGTTTGACTGGACTGACGAGTCCAACTGAAAAAATTACGCCTATAAATACACGCGGACACCGCATAGGCGTTCAAAATCTCGGCCTTCAATTTCCTGTATTTGTTTGCGTCCTCGGTTGCCATCCTCGCATATACCTCCCTCGCCTTCTCAGATAGATGGCTAACAAGATGGCCGACCCACAAGCTCTCATCAATGCCACCGGAAGCCAACAACTTCTCCGCCATCTCCAGATACGCTTCTGGCTTCGTGTCTCCCGTCCAGTCCGGCAAACGAACATGAACAGTTTCCGGGACGCTTGCAGCAGACACCTCTGCCCGCAGTCGTTCAGTCAACATTCGCAACTCATGCTCTCTGACGCGTTCAGATTCTGCTGCCGCATGCTCTCTCTCTCTGCTGCCGCATGCTCTCTCTCTGCTGCCGCATGCTCTCGGTCTTCTCGCTTAATACGCTCTGCCTCTGCCCTGTCATTCTCCCTGTTATACATGTCGAGTTGTTGAACCGGAGTCTGCCCGGTCCAGAAGGTCGAACGCATGCATTTAGTCATGATGGGATCGCTTCCTAACATATCGGGTTTAGTGACCGGGTCAAGGCTGATTGCGTCGCTCACATCGCCACCCACGTGACTGTCAACATGATCAGGTTGAACTCTCACTTCTCTGGTCGACATAGCTTGGCTACGAGTTATCATAAGACAAGGCACAAAACACTGAGTCTAAAAGGAGGCTGGATCGAAATATTTCAGCAATATCTTTCACCACATGGGACGGCAATTCACCCAGGGGAGGCAAACAATATTGGGGTGGTACACGTAATTCAAACACAACGCTCTGTTGGGGATATACGACCCGAACTACACAGTATCACCAACGCACATCAAATTGCCAATGAGAAAAATGCAACGTACAAATAACTCACGTTTTTTTTTTTTGTTTTTTTTTTTTTTAATGTCGGTTTGTTTGGAGGGATCCGGAAACTATTCACTTATCCGGTAGTGAAGTACCACACAAGATAGCGTCCTATGGTGAGAAAGTTCCTCCAAGATGGCGTCTGCTGGTGAGAAGGTTCCTCCAAGATGGCGTCTGCTGGTGAGAAGGTTCCTCCAAGATGGCGTCTGCTGGTGAGAAGGTTCCTCCAAGATGGCGTCTGCTGGTGAGAAGGTTCCTCCAAGATGGCGTCTGCTGGTGAGAAGGTTCCTCCAAGATGGTGTCTGCTGGTGAGAAAGTTCCTCCAAGATGGCGTCTGCTGGTGAGGAAACGATGAGCAGATGCAGGAAGATGTCGTCCACTGCAGAATTCCCGTCTCAGTTCGAATGTCTCTTACTTGAATAATCCTTGGACGAGCAACCCATTTGTCGCGACTCCGGCTGTTAAAGGCTTCCAGCACGGAATACTGACGTTAATGTCCGGGCTTCAAGTAGTCCACGGGGTGGACAAAGAGAACTCAATAAACACAACTGTGTTTTAACCGGCCTCTAGGGGTAGGCATGATGATTTATTGGCTCGATCTCAAAAACAATGGATGGTAACAGAGTGGAATACACAGCACAAAGCCTGCAGGAACTGTCGGCACCAGAAGCTCCAAACACGACACAGGCAATATGACTCACAGTTCCAATCTACGATATCCGGGAATCACTCGTTCTCTTCCGGAGTTACTCACTCTTAAAATACAGAACTATAAACGATCAGCACAACTCGGCTGTCGTGAGGCTTAAAAAATCCCCTTTTTGCTATTTTCCACTCGACGCCCTCGAGCCACGTCCGTCGCACAAGATGGCGGCCGGCTCTCTCACCGTCCACCAATCGCGTGCCGAATCGCCACCCAATCGCGTGAGGCTGAAAGGAGGTCACGTGACGTGGTGGGCGGGGCACTAATTTGGTGAGAACAAGGTTGTTTCTCACAATATATATACACAGACTTGGCATTTAATATGGAATGTTTTTTTTTTTTTTGACGGGTTTACTTTCTTAACTCAGAATATCAATCTGGTGAGTTTCTTTCACACTTTGGTGATTTATTTGTTAAAAGAACCATGTCACTGATTGTCTGTCGCAGCAAGAAGTCAACAACAGGCTTATATCACAGGTGGCATGGCAAAATGTACGGACAGGTGCATTTGATGTTTGGCTTCACAGTCAGGTATACAAGGGTTGTTGCGTTCTGTATTGGTGGAAAACAACTGCTGCACGTCTCCAAAAGTTATTGCCGCTTCCTCTGGAGATGGTCCGTCAACTCGACAATGCTGTTTGTCATGGAGTGGTGGCTTTACGAAATTACGGCATGAAACAGCGTGCTATTGCTCAGCAGTATGGCATCATTCAAGGTCAGGTGTCAATTATCCTGAAACGAAATGCTCAGAGGGGTGTCCCTACTCCAATACCGAGGCCAGGACATCACCGCAGAACCACAAGGAGGGATGATCGCCAGCTGCACCGGTTAGTCCGCAATGGCCGTACAAAGTCAGCTAATCGGCTTAGGGCTGAGTGGCAGCAACTGACAAATGTGCCTGTATCCAGAAGGCTAGTCAACCAATGACTGGTTCAAGCAGGCTATCGTGCCAGGCGTCCCCTGAGAAAGCCACGCGTGACCAGACATCAACGCCAGCGCCGATTGCAGTGGGCCAGAGAGCACCGTCAATGGCAGCCAGGATACTGGAATCACGTGATCTTCAGTGACGAGTCTAGATTTCTGATCTATCGTCAAGATGGCCGCGTCCGAGTGCGCAGACAAGTGCATGAAGCCTACAGCAAAGATTGTATAGTGCCAGGAGTCCAAGCTGGAGGTGGTGGGGTGACCGTTTGGGCTGCTTTTCATACAACAACAACAACATGCATTTTAAAGGCCATTTTCCCTGCTAGAGCGGGGGTTAGCCTTGCGGTCCCCATGACAATCTTCTCCATTTTGCCCTATTTTCTGCATCTCTCCGTGTTAACCCCCTTGCCCGCATTTCTTCTTCCACCATCTTTAGCCAAGTCTTTCTCGGTCTTCCCCGTCTTCTACTTCCTTCTACATTCATTTCCATCACTCTTCTCAACCAGTCACTTTCATCCTTCCTCAACACATGACCAAACCATCTCAACCTGTTCCTCTTCACAGCATCAATCACAGGCTCTATTCCCATCATCTTTCGCAATTCATCATTTGTCTTCCTCTCTCTCAACGATACTCCACACATCCGTTGAACCATTCGCATTTCCA
The DNA here is from genome assembly GCF_964187855.1 of Myxine glutinosa. NCBI lineage: Eukaryota > Metazoa > Chordata > Myxini > Myxiniformes > Myxinidae > Myxine > Myxine glutinosa. The sequence continues at coordinate 107,990,461 of NC_136263.1, forward strand.
CCCTTTCCAACCTTCGTGGCTGCTCTACGTTCATTACCCATGTCTCGCTCCCATAAATCATAACACTTCTCACACATGCAGCATACACCTTTCCCTTCAGCTTCAACGACACTCCCCTCATCATCAGCACGCCACTCAATTCCCGAAACTTCTTCCATGCACATCTCACTCGAGCAACCGTTGCCGAGTCTGATCCACCTTCTCCATTCAGCATGTCTCCGAGGTAGCAAAATGTTTTCACACCTTCCAGCTTCACGCCGTCTCCAAGATCCAACTCAACATTTCCTCCATCTGCAGCTCCCTCTGTGCACACCTTACATTTGAATGTAGCTGCCACACTTGTTAATGACCCTCTCACCCCACTACATTTTTGATGAACCCACTCAGCGCACATTGTACACTGAATGGAGTTCACTCCGACACCCTTCCTACACACAGCACAGGGCCACTTCCCAGTTCTTGCCACCTCACCACATGCTTTACCACTTGCCATCACCTTCGTCTTTCCGATATTCACCTTCAGACCTTTTGTCTCCATACATTCCTTCCACGTGTTCATCTTTTCCTTCAGTCCATCCATACTTTCCGCAATCAACACCAGATCATCTGCATCCAACAACTCCCACGGTAAACCCTCCTTTACGTTCTGAGCCAGCACCTCCATCACAGCTAGAAATAGTAGTGGACTTAGTACCGACCCCTGATGCACTCCCACCTTCACCTCAAACTCACCACTGTTCCCGTCCTTCGTCCTTACAGCTGTGCGCGCTCTTTTGTACATTGCCATCACTACTCTGATCAACCATTCCTCCACTCCTAACTTCCTCAATGCCCATGTCAATACTTTGCGTGGAACCCGATCGAATGCTTTCTCCAGATCAACAAACCCAGGAAACAACTTCTTCCTCTTCTCCATGTACTTCTCCTGCAACTGCCTCACAATGAAAAGCACGTCTGTCGTTCCTCTTCCTGGCATGAATCCAAACTACATTTCGTCGCTCTTCACTTTCTTCCTTATCTTCCTCTCCAACACCCTTTCCAATACCTTCATTCCATGCTCCAATAACTTTATCGCTCGGTACGAGCCACACTCCAGAGGGTCACCTTTCCCCTTGTATAGAGGGACGAGGGTACTCAGTCCCCAATCCACTGGAATGCGGCCTTCTTTCACAACCAGATTACTGATCTCTGTCATTCTCTTCACACCCCAACTTCCTGCTGCCTTCAACATATCTCCCACAACTCCCGTCGGCCCTCCCGCTTTTCTACCCTTCATTGCTTTTATCGCTTCCTCATCTTCCTTCTCAGTTATCTTCTCTGCCAGTCCTAAAACTGGGTTACTCTCTATGTTGCCATCCCATTCATTCTCTGTATTCAACAGCATTTCCATATATCTTTTCCATCTTCCTTTAATTCCATCTGGGTCGACAACGATTTGTCCCACTTCATCCTTCAAGCAACTCACCCCCATCACATCACACCTCTCTTTCCCTATCTGCTTTGCAATCCTGAATACTGCTTTCTGACCCTCTTCCGAATCCAAGCGTTCTCCAAACATTTTCCTACATGCCTCCTGCGCTTGCTACCTCTTTCTTTGCAGCCTTCCTGGCTGCCTTATAACTTTCATGCTCTGCTGTTTCTGCTCCCGTACCCTTCGCCTTCTGCCACTCCTTGAACTTCTTCCTCTTCTCGTCAATCCTCTTTCCAACTTCATCATCCCACCACCATGTTTCCGAGTGCCTCGGTGGTCCTTTTGTCCATCCACATACCTCACCAACGGCTCCCAACAGACTAGCTTTCAATGACATCCAACCACGTTCAAGCTCAACCACATCATCCTCTACCATACTCAGCCTCTCTTTTAATGCCTCCCTCACTGTCACCTCTTTCAACCTCCACACCTTCATTCTCGGTTGGTACTTCACCCGCCGAGCTCTCCTCGCACCTTTCACCCTTACGTCGCAGACAACCAAGTGGTGCTGTGAAACAGCCTCCTCCCCCGGGATCACCTTTGTGTCCCGGAGGTGCCCCCTATCTCACCTACGCACCATCAGGTAGTCAACGGTTGTCGTCGACCCACCTGACGTGTATGTAACAAGCTTATTATCCTCTTTCTGAAACTGAGTATTAAAAATCAACAAATCAGCTCCATCAGCAAACTCCAAAATCCTTTCACCTTCTCCATTTCTCACACCATATCCGTAACCCCATGAACTCCGTCAAAACCATCCATACTCCTTCCCATATGTCCATTTAGGTCTCCTCCTACCACAACAACTTCCTCATCTTTCACGTTTTCCATCAGCTTCTCTATCGTACACCAGAACTTGTCCTTCTCTTCATCGCTTCGACCAACCTGCGGAGCATATCCCGAGATGACGTTCACCAAGAGCTTTCCAATCATCATTTTCACCATCATCAACCTATCACTCACTCTAGTCACACTCACCACACTGTCTACAAACTCCTCAGAAAACAGGACACCAACACCATTCACGCCCTCCGGGCACCCTTGCCACACAAACTTGTATTTCTGTCCCTGCCTACCCTTCACCATTCTCACACCACTTCCCTTCCATCTCGTCTCTTGCACACAACATATGTCCACTCTTCTTCTGACCAATACTTCCACCACTTCTCCTGATCTCCCTGTCATTGTCCCTACATTCCATGTCCCAAACCTCAGAAACCGATCTCCACTTCGGGCTGTACCCTGCCCACATGTAGTTGTAATTGTCATGGTTCTCTTTTTGAGGCAATGTTTTTTATGGCCGGATGCCCTTCCTGACGCCAACCCTCTTAGTCGCCTCTTACGGACATGCAGGGATACGGCGTACCTATTCTTATCAGGGTACACACTGGGAAACGTTTAAAACATGGAAATTCTGGGGGGGGAGGGGGGGGGGCGGAGTCAGCATCACGGCTGCGGTTTAAACATATTTAAATAAATATTTAAACAAAACCATGAAAAACAATCTGGGAAAAGTCCTCTAAGTGAGAACGTGGATTTGAGAAAGCAGGAACAGAGGTGAAAGAACAAACGAGATATAGGGGGCGGGGCACAAGTCGAGACGAGGAGGCCGCACGAGACACCAGGCCGCACGAGGGCGGCGAACAAAGAAACGACTAATACACACAAATTGCAACAACTACAAAACCAAAACAAAATAGAAACACACAATAACACATACACAACAAAATACGCAGCGGAAATTTGACAAAGAAACGAACGGGAAAACACTCAAACTTTGATGCCGTGGAGAGATCGAAGCAAGCCCCGTCGCTCGAGGTACCGGAAGCGGGGGCAAAACTGACCTGGTTGTTCTGAATGGAAACCTGAACCAGTTCAAGTACAGGGCCATTCTGGAAGAACATTGCTTCCATTTGCTCGTGCAACCTTTCAAGGAAACTTTGTCTTCCAAGATGACAATGCACGGCCTCATCGTGCTCGCATGACCAAACACTTCTTGCTGACCGTGGATGTAGAGCATATGGAGTGGCCCTGCCATGTCCCCAGATATGAATCCGATAGAGAACTTGTGGGCAGAATTAACGCGTCAAATCGACCACTTGACCAGCAGCCGACCTCTGTGCGTGAATTGCAGCAGGCTATTGTCCACTGCATGGCAAGCGAATTCTGTCCAAACCTTGGCAAATCTCCGTGAACAGCATGCCTCACGTGTACGAGCTCTCCTGAATGCTCGTGGGGGTTACACGAAGTACTGAACTGTAATTTTACTGTCCGTAATCCGTGTCGTAATTTAACTTTTGTTTTTGTTAAAACATTTTTTTGGCTTATGTGCAAAATAAAGAGATACTTCTGGAAAACGTACAGAAGTTTAACACAGTACTGTCCATTAATTGAGTTCGATATCAGTTTACATCACTTTCAAGGATCAATTTATTTGTTTCGAAATGTCAAATGTGGTTTTTGTTTCTTTTAAAGGTCACATTAACAAAATCTAGAATAATTTCAACATAATTCCAATGAACTTTTGGTTCTAAGACATCTTGAAAAGTAAGTTCACCCACACAAAAAAAAAATTCCTTATTAAATGCCAAGTCTGTATATACATATATATATACATATATATATATATATATATATATATATATATATATATATATATATATATATATATATATATATATATATATATATGTATATATATATATATATATATATATATATATATATATATATATATATATATATATATATATATATATATATATATATATATATATGTATAGATCAAATAATGATTGGTATGACATTAGCAATTATCCATTGATGAAATTGAGTGATCAAAGTGAAAAAAAGTGATTGGTTGAGTCAGTGATCCGATCACGTGGGTCCTACACACGTTATTGACGCAAAGATCGCTAGAGGTCTTCTCAGAACAATGACTGTACGTTAGAAAACATAAACGTCATCCACACTGTCCGTGATGGACCTATAGCTCCATACTTAAATTGAGGTGAAAATATGCCTAAATTTGCCAAAAAATTTCACCTTAAATTATTCAGAATAAAATATTGAAAACGGCATGATTGTTATGTTTTTATGTGACCATAATATCACTTCTCCAGAAAATATAGCAATATCATGGGTATATTACACTGTTTTGACGACAACAAACTTGTAATGTGCGAGGTTGTAAAAAAACGGGGGGGGTGCTTAACTTAATTCTTTGTGTATATATATATATATGTATATATATATATATATATATATATATATATATATATATATATATATATATATATATGTATATATATATATATATATATGTATATATATATATATATATATTGTTGCGAATATGGAATTTGGCCTCCATATCCGCTTGTAAATATTCCCCTATTTCCCCAATACTCCCCAACTATCCCCAATCCCCCATTCCCTAGTCCCATTGTCTGTAAACAACAATCAGTAGAGCCGACCTTCCCCTTTTTCCCCCATTAAATGTCGTGCCCAGGTCCACCGCATCACACGTAGACAACTTTCGGACATCTTGCTAGTTATTCTTAGTCTATGTCAGTTAAGGACTCGTTTCCATTAATTATGACTCTTCGTTGCACCAGAATGTGATTATATGGCACCAGTAGTGAGTTTAGGACCTTTCCCATACCTCCTTCCATCTTCTTCCCCAAACAACAACTACAACAACAACAACAACTACAACTACAACTACAACTACAACAACAATTACAACAACAACGACGCTGCGCGGGGGGAGTGTGCGTCATCACACCGGCTCGGTTAGCCGCCATTGACAATGCGCGCCGGACCATGCGCTCCACGGGGTTACCACGAAGGGGCTCCTTGTCAGTCCCCCGTCAAGGGCGGAGCCGGTAACCCCCCCCCGCACGCACCCAATGAGAGGCGACGTGCCGATTCCATCTGGGGCGGAGCTAACGAGCCGAGGGCGTGTCACTCCCCGCCGGATATACGCAGCCACTTGCCGGATGTGAGGTCAGATGCGCCCCCAGCCTGGAGAGAGAAGTTGCCACGTACGAGCGCTGAATACCTTCCCGCATCTCTGGACCGGACCGAGTCGATTCTGACCTTTGAGCCCAGGTGCACCTGGAGCCATCGACCTGCCTTTCCTAGCCATCAAACCCCGTGTGAGTCAGCCTTTTGTCCCGTTTATCTGTCGTCTGTTGGGGTTAATATAAGATTGTGTCTAAGTGCTTGTCTTTCTATGCTGTACCTCTCGTCCTTGTAATCTAACCTTCCGTAACAATATAACCTCCTCCGGAGGTCTTGAGAACTGAACCCTGGTGTCGTGTCATTTGAATCCCAGCTGTGTGTCTTTTCCTTCATTGATCTAGCGTAGCGCGATTAGTCAACGTTCGGG